>NC_056036.1:957060-1276080 GCF_004379255.2 Salvia splendens | reverse complement strand
GAATCATTTACGAGGAATTTGTGCACCAATTATTGACGAGAAATCGAATCTCTCACAATAAAATGTGATAAAATAGACCTTTTTTTTGTCTAAAATGGAGTACTCATAAAAATTATTATACCAATTCTTATGCATGATTGGTTTAAATTGCATTTTAATTTAATGCGTCGAGTTTAGTGTCCTATCATAAATAAATTAACCAAATCTCCAATTTCAAACTAAAGAGATATTTTTGAGTTCAAACTAAAAAAATTACAAATATATATATAGCAAAAACCATCTCTTTCAATTTCTAATTGTCGTATGGCCTTCGTTGGTCAAAAACTTTAAATATTACCAACCACACATTCTGTATCCATTTTTTTTAATCCTTTTATTTTAAAAAACAAAGTAGTCATATTTTGTTTTTAACATGTCTTGTAAAAGTAAAATAACCATTTTATTAACAAAGCACATTAGATTGCTTAAGTTATATCCATTTGATTGGGGCCTTGGCCCATACAAAGCCCAGCGCAACCATCACAGACTCTAAGCCCACATTCAGCATTTGATCACCCAATTAAAAAGCCTACAATTGAAGAAGTCGAGCCCAACAAACACCAACAAATGCGGATGCAGTTTGTTTTAGCATAAGCTATGTATTTTAAATTTTGAGTAAGAATATACATTAAATTATCTAAACCCTAAACAATTAACATAAAATACTGAAAATGCGACTATGTTACATAATTATATTTTTTTTGCTATGATTGGAGTTTTGTATAATATTCACACAAAATATCAAAAATTAGACAATATTGTATGAGTTAAAACAACAAAATTTTTCTTTGTCGAGGCTTAATCCTCCTCACACTATAATGTGCTCGACGGTTTGTATCAATGTAATATAAACCCCTTATAGTAGCATTTTCTCTATCAAAAAAGTCAAATCCCATAAGATCTGAATTTCTATAGTAATTTTCTACTTAATATTTTATGAGGCATAAATGTTTTATAGTACTATAGTATATAGATATTTATATAGATGATTCATAAATAAGTACCAATTAGTCATTCATTTCATCTTGCCAAAATGAAAACCATACAATGCCATCGTATGTTGTATCCAAATACACTAACAAACGTATATCCGCATTAGTGCGTGTAGAACTCTACGAAACCGGCAGTTCTTGGACACGTGGCCTTCTGTCGGAGAGATCCAGTGATGTCCCCACGGTTGCTTTTCTCTTGTTACCATTGCTGCAGTTCTTATCAATTTCACTGCCTTCTCTCTTAGCGTTGTTAGATTTTTCAATTTCGGCAATAGCGTTTTCTTCGCAGGGACTATAATTAGTTGAACTAATAAGATTAGAATGGATTTTTTCCACATCTGATAATTTCACAGGTTTCAATAAGAACTCTTCTGCTCCTCCTTCCAAACACCTGTTTAACAATCAAAATCAATAGATTATTAATTATAGAAAAATCGAAATTAGTTGTAAAAGAGTATTTTTCTTATAGAATTTTAAAATATTGTAGATTAAAAAGGTCACATGTATCAAAAATATACTCCATCCATCTCAAGTTAATTGGAACATATTTTTATACCGTGAGATTTAAGAAAATGGTATTTATTAAGTTAGGTTGAGAAATTAAAATAAATAAATAAATAGAAAATAGATTAAACTGGTTGGTTTTTACCAAAATAGACAGTTATTCGTTTAACTTCAGATGTCTCAAAAAGAAATACAAATCGATTAATATATGACAGAAGAAGTAATATAGAGAGAGACTGGTTATCATGAATGCTATATTCTCTTTTTCATGAGAACATGGTATTAATATGTGAAAAAATAGTCTAATTTATGGATGATATAAATTTTAATACGTACATGTTAAAAGTAACACATATAAAGAGAAAAACTAGGCAAAGTGGGATAGAGAGAGAGAAAAAGTGGTGAGAAAATTTTCATAATTAGAAATGAAACTAATTTTGATGGATCAATCAAAATGAAAAAATGTGACGATTTTTCGTGAATAGAGAAAGTATAAAATTATTGCACACGAAAAAATTCGTCCTTCGTGGATTTCGAATCTGTGTTGCAACAAATACAACAAAGGAGACACATCCACCGTATGATTTTTGCAAACAAAGGGGTGAAAATTAATTTTGAAATGATAACTAAAAGGGAGTGAGTTGTGATTTTGCTTACATATTGATTCTTGAAGGTACATTCTCAGATGACATAACCACAACTGGAACATCTTTCCAAGAAGAATCCTATAAAAAATGAATTACAAATAAATTATACTCCCTTTTGGTAAGAGCAAAAAAAAACTCTTTATTATGATGTTTTGTAGAGTAACCAACCTTAATTCTTTTTAGTAAATCATAGCCACTGATTCCAGGCATGCTGTAATCTGTCATGATCAGGTTAACTTTTGATACCTGAAATTTGATCACAATTTTACATAATTAAATTGCTTATGTAAAATGAAAAAAATCAATACAAACGCATGGTATATTAATAATAATAATAATAATAATAATTTGAATATTTTCTAAAAGTTCAATATTGTTACTGATTTGATCTGACTAACATATGTCAGAGAGAGAATATTACTACAGTAATAATTTGAAAAAGAAGGAAAATGGGGCAGCTTTAGGTTTTAAAAGCACAAAGTTTTTACCAACTTTAACTTTCTTTTACTAATTTTGGCATGTTAACTTTGTCAAAATTTTCATCCTTCAATCATGGAACTGTAGCCTCTTTTAGGAGAAGTACTCGAAAAACCTAGAAAAAAAAGTTACCTCTGCTCCACTGCACATTATTTCAATAGTACCATGGTAAAATTAAAATGTTTTTTAATTATCACTTTTATTATTCTTGCAAAATTAAACCTTCGTACCATATGATATCCCCCAAGTGTGATGAAACCATACGATATATGAACAATATGGAGGGTTCAGTGATAAAAAAACATTAAGGGCTCCTTTGGTTTATCGGTTGACTATTGGAAGGTACTATAAAACATGTGGAGTATTAATATTAGTACAAATTGTCACTAAAATTATGAATTTTGGACAAATTCAGGTTTAACTTTAAAAGTTGATTGTAGAATTAAGTTTTTCTCAATTTTCCCACAAGTCTAATTAGGGTGCGACATCGGAAAACTCTACGAGGTCAAGACTATCTGCGAATTTTATCATTTTTCTCGGCACACTTCACAAATAACGCAATCATGTCATCAATTTAAAACACTTGTGTACCAAATTAACAACATACGTCAAATAGGAAATCAAAATATTTCGTGATGAGAAAATTGACCAAATTATGGTTTTACTGGCTGGTTTTCAAAGTTGCAGGACCAGCCAAAATTCATAATTTTTCGGACACTTTGACCTTAATATTATGAATTTGTGAATTTTCACAAATAAGATAGTCCATTTAGAAAAAAATTGAGTTTGTGAAAAAACATAACAAAAAAGGCTTAATTAATTGTATTTACCTCTGATTTTGACGATAAAGATTCACAAGAAAGTTGTGTGGAAGATGGAGAAGATAATGGCGATGATCTTTCACATTCATTTTGTTGATGAATATCCACCAATCCCAAATATTCGAGTGCCTTATCCCCCGATTCCACGCAAGTAACTGCATCACAAATTCATCACTTTTAGTATGAGAGAGGGAGAGAGAAATAGAGAGAGAGAGAGAGAGAGAATCGAACCTTGGTATGAAGAGAAAGTGAGGAGCCTCTCCAAGAGCATTCTATCGATATTACTATCATCCACAGCCAATACATGGAAGGGGTGTTTCTCTTCTTCACCTCTTTCAGAAACCATAGTCAATTTCAAGAATTGTGTGTGTGTGTTTTGAATTTGTTGTTGGTGAATTGGTAATTTGTTTATTATGATCTAGTATGTGTGTGTGTGTGTGTGGATGGTGCAAGAGAAAGAGAGAGGTGTGGGTTTTATTGAGTAGTTGAGAAGCAAAAACTGTGTGTGCAGAGAAATGTTGGGTTATGGTTATGGTTATGGTTATGGTTATGGTAAGAGGATAGTGATTTACTACAACGACACACAAACAAGACACGCAGTGTGTGTGTGTGTGTGAGTGATCTTTCTCACTAGATTCTCTTTTTTTGGACACTCTTATTGGTACAACTACTCATGCTGCTATCTATCCGCTTCTGGGGCCCATCTCCACCCCTATTTTCTCTCTTTTTCTAGAAAAAAAAATTTTAATTAGTATTAATTCCTTACGTCCGCGATGAGAGTTCCGATATGCCATTTTAATCCGTCGGCGATTAGATTCCACGTTTTATTAACTCATGTTCATTTGATGAATTTCCTAGTATACTAGAAGTTTTCTTTATTTTTTTTGTGATGGGCTCAATTGCCTTTTTTTTGTTGTGTTGATGATTGTTTACTCACATAGAAGTATATACGTCCATTGATAAATACGTGTGTGAGTGTATCTATATATGTTGTATATCAATGCTACTTAATGCTCATGTGATTTTTATCTAAATTTTTCCTTCCGTTTTATGTTTTTTTTTCTATGTATGAATTTGAATTTGTATTATCTCTATTGATTGAGAGCATTACCAAAGAGCCTTGCTTTGATATATTTACTTCTCAAAGTCTAGCTCTTGTGGGAGTATCAAACATTTAGATTGATCAGTATTTAAGAGTTTTCTTCAATCACCACTCGACTCTATCTCGACCTTTATTTCAGGCTTTGATGTTGATGAGACTCCAACACTTGCACATGTCCGAGTATTCTATTTTGGCCCAATTTTATTATTGGATCAGTTAAAATTTCAATTCACAATTAGTGACACATTCAAATATTTACTATAGTTATTTATTAATTTGCTAAAACACTCGACTTTTTTGAGTTATATAGATAAATATCAATTTGAATTGAGCAAATTTCAAATTTGTCATCAAGATTGATAATTGTTATTTCAACGATTTGAATTGAGACGTGTAGTACAATCCAATTAGAATTTTTAGAATTTGAAGTTGACAAGGCGAAATTTCGTGATTCTGATAGTGTCCATATTTATTTCCTTTTTCTTGTTGATGCATTTATTTAATTCCAATCCTTGTGTAGTTTATCTTTTAAGTTTGTTATTTGCATTTGAGCTTTCATTAGAACGTTGTAATATTCTTCTAAATTTGACAATAACTTTTTTTTACCAAAATAACTCAAATTTACAAATTGCATAAAAATCAAAGCATTAAAATTTAATATACAAAAGATCATCAAGCTTTGATTTACATACACTAATACACAATAACAAATATCTAAAATCGTTCTAAAATCTTGTATCATTGAATAAGTGTGACATCTTATATGGCACGAATATAATACTATGTATATATATAAATCCTGATTTAAATTAGACTGAATTTTAGTTTTCAAAAGAATTTGAAATACTAGAAACTCATCACGCAGATGACACGACATCATTGAATATTTACACACACACGACTTGGTATAAAAGTGTGACAAAAGGAAATGAGACAAATTGCAAAGCCTTAAAAAGATCTTAGGACTGATTCTTAAAAAAATCAAGAGAGATGTTGTGTGCTCATTTTGTCTTAAAAA
Source organism: Salvia splendens (assembly GCF_004379255.2). Taxonomy (NCBI): domain Eukaryota; kingdom Viridiplantae; phylum Streptophyta; class Magnoliopsida; order Lamiales; family Lamiaceae; genus Salvia; species Salvia splendens. Next base: position 1,270,480 of record NC_056036.1, on the reverse strand, counting down.
TAGAATCAAGATTTGATTTGGGTGAGATCCCAATCCCATGACCTTTTTAAAGTGATTGGCTACCTAATTAAGTTAATTGCTTGGACGTTACACTACATATATCTCTCCAAAAAAACAATGTACACCTCTTGACCTTTTTTCACACTTTTCTTATTTTTAATTAATTAATTATTCAATCAATTAATTATCTAATTGCACCAATAATGAGTAGATTTTGCCAACAACCAATTATAGCTCCACATTACTCTACCACGATTTTGTCACCTAATAAATTAAATGGAAAAAGTAATAATTCATGTCACTCTTTAAAAAAATCAGCTTGGTGTCAATTTCTCGTGGGAATATTATTTATATTGGACCACCAAAAGTAGAAAAATTGAAACTTTTTTGACTGTTTAAGCTCATGGGTTGAACCACTTGTGGGCTACACTCTTGTATTTATAAGTCTTTACCCAATTATTATGAAGTAGTACTCCGTAGAACTTTTTTTATGAAAATATATGTTACGACTATTTTGATATGCAATAGTCATGTAACTCTAACGATGAATTATCTACCTTATCGATTTGATCTTAAAGATAAATAGTATAGTATACATTTTATAATTACTCACTACAATATAAAATACACTTAAATTATGATGACAATATAAATAATAATAAAATTAATACAACAAAAAACATTAAATGAATGATAGAAAAAACTAACCATTGACACAAACCAACTAACAAACAACAACATCAAAGCAAAGTAAGGACCAGACAACAAATGCAAGTGACACTCGCATAACAAACAATACAACAATAAACTCTTCTAGTAGAAAAATGTAAAACACAAATTGCAAGAAAAAATAGAATCACAACTGAAAACCAAAAATAAATCAAAATCCTAAATTGGGCGGCGTCGAGACTATGGGAATTGAGCGACGCATACACTAAATAAGAAGAAGATTGGCATAACGTGTGTGAGTTGGTCAAGCGGTAGAGAGGTTAATGTCTAAGATCAAAAGTCTCAAGTTTGAATCCTTCATGGTGTACCTTTAAATTTAAAAGTTATTTAACCATAAAAAAAAGTTGGCATCATTTAACTATGGAATTCTATTAGTGAACACTTATCACATTTATATCTATATAGAACACTTACTTCCATTTATCGTGGCCTTCTAATCAACTTTCATTGTCATATTGTTCATTATAAATAACAATAATACAATATCCTAGTAATATTTTAGTACACATGCTACCTATTTGATGATCATATCCAAAGGGAATTGAAAAACTAACCGGCATCCTCTACAAAAAGTTATATATGCATAAATGATGTGTGTTTACCCATATTTATAAAATTGTAATAAAAGAGTAATTAGATGAGGGACCATGAAATGAATATTTCCCACGAAATAGATGGAGAGTGGGGCAAATTATAGCTCTAGGGTGAGAATTAATTAGGAGAACATGGGTAATTATTTCACAACATATGAATAAATAAAACTCAACCATTTTATGGGCAATCTTGGGAGCATTAATGAGTGTACACTAATATTCTCCTAATCTCATTAATGAGGCATTTTTTAAAAATGAAAAATTGCAAACTTTTTTGTTTGGGTTTTAGATCACAATCATTTAAAATATTTAACCAGTCTTTTCACATAATTAATTTCTCACAAAATTATGAATATATAACTAGATAAACATAACATTGATAGCGGCGGATCCCATGTCCAATCAATGGTTCCATGAATATTTAAGTTTATTAAATGAAATATAAATTTATCCATCAACCAATCTTATACTATTTCAACTTAATAAAGTTTCATCGAGCTATTCAAAACCAAGCATCCGGAAAAGTTATCCGAACAAAATTCTCGAGTATTTAAAAGGGTTATTTGCATATTAAATTGCTACCTCTAAATTAACAACTATAGTTTTTTTTTTCATGTAATCAATAAAAATTTTAATGTTGACATTGTTATCATTTTTCAAATCAAAACAACATTACATTGTATAGTATACAATGTAACTGACAACATATTAAACTAATTAAATAGTTTCATTTATTATACTGATCACTTCCATCTAATTTCTCATTTCTTTAATCTCATTTCATTTTTTTAAATATAAATCCTAACTCAATAAATGACATTATAATACGATCACTACAACAAACTCATCTTAGGGACACAAAATTGAAGATACAATTGATTTCATTAAGAAAATTTTTAAAAACTACCAAATTTAGAATGCAAAAAAAAAAAAAACCTTTACATGAGGACAAAAATTTGTCAACTTAAATTTTTCACTTAGAGACGCTTCTATATGTTTTTCTTAATTTTGTATGAGACTCTAAAAATGAGAGCACCTTTGAAAATGTATTTTACGTAGTTTCGATTGACATCTAATAATGTCATGTAATTAAATTATCTATGTAAATGTCAAAATCTCAATTGGTGCAAAATAAGAATAAATCACTAATTCAATAATCCACATATAATAAGATATTAAAGTTTGACATGTAAATTAAAATCCGAGTTTATTATAGTCCTATAAGTTAAAACAAAAAAAATAATTATTAGACTATATAGAAATAGTGAGACAGAGCGTGGATATGGGGGTTGAGTTGAGCATCAAAATCTTATGCAATTATAGTGACGGCGACAAGAAATAGAGAAAAGGTACATGTGCAGGGACCCACCAGCAAATATTTTGTAAATCTCTGTGGGGCCAAATTGAAAATAAACAAATCTTTAGCGGTCCCCGGCTTTTTGAAGTGAAATCTGGAATTAGTGGAATCTGCGGTGGGGCCCAGGAGGGTAGAGGGCTGGGGTTGCAATTATCTAAAGTTTAATTCCTTCTCCTGCAATAAAGAGGACTGCGCAAAGTTTCCACCATTCAGACTTTAGGAAAATTACAATTTGGGACCCCTACTTTTGCTCTCTGTCACGTGTTACCATCACGAAGCCGACACATGGCCTGCTGCTATTTTCACATCTCTCCGACACTTGTTGAAATTACAATTTCATCCATTTTCCTTATTATTTTTTCCAAAACGAAGATGTTACATTTTTTTATGTTGATTTTGATTTTTAAAAAAATACTATTATCAATATATTCAATTACATTTTCTATATTCAGTATTAAATCAATTTTAAAAAATAATTGTTTCATTATTTGCCATGAATGATGCTTATTGTAATTTTTACCGTCGACATAAACGGATGAGAAAATTTAAGTGGTATATGTATGATTCATTCATTCGCGAAAACTAAGTTACTACTTCGATATATAGCTAGACGTATAGAGAGAATAGTGAGGACAGCCAACCAACCATATTCAAAGCTCTTAAATATATGAATTTATCAAATTATAACAAAATCATGTGTGAGATAATTGGAAAATTGTGATTTAAAATATTTTTAGTTCATTGTAGGTTAATCCCAAACATTTTAAACTCTGTAAATTAAAATCCACTCCAATAGAAAAAAAAAACCGTTAATGATATTTTTTAATGCAATTAAGGATGGTAATTCGTATTTCTAAATATAGCATTAACGTTTCAAAAAGACGTCCTTATTGTTTCTAACTAAAGTTAGAGAATACAAATGGAAGTGTCCTAAAAAAAGCAAAAGATGAAGTTTATTTATCATTAATTTATAACAGTTTCTTTTGCATCCTAAATTGTTGTTGTTTTCTAAAATTTTCCAATAGAAGTAATTGCGTCTTCATTTTTCTGTCCTTAAAACATACATTAAAGTTTTTTTAGTGATCATAACTTTTCAATCTATGAGGCTAATTTATGGGCGATTATGAAGCGCTTGTTTTACCAAAAATTAGTCTCGTAAAACAATCATAGATTATAATAAAATTATGATTTAATTCGTAGGATTTAAAAATTATGAATTGATCATAATAGGTTAATCCAAAAGTTATGATAAAAGTGACAAATTTTCTCAAGATAATTTTACATATAAAAAAGTTGAAAGCCATATCAATATTTAATATCTAGATGTAAATTTACATTTATTTTAGCTATCATTTTTTAGTATTTTTGCCTAATTTGTATGAATTCGAACTTTTTACTCGATCAACATTTCATTGTTTGGAGTACATATATATAATTTCCATTAGCATAGAATCTTGAACGGTGAACAGTTTTTTCTTCTTTCTTTGTGAAATCTTGATGCATAATAGATTAATAGTATTTGTTCGTACAACATTCCAAGTAGAAATCAATTAACTAATATTCTAAAAAGAATTTGAATTAAACTAAAATTATTTATTGATGAATCGGCGAATTTCTGATGTTAGTGAATGCAGGAAGATGCAGATCACGACACAGAGATTTTTACGTGGTTCGATTTACTGAGGTAAATCTACGTCCACGGGAAGAAATGAGGGCAGAGTTGTATTGCTTGATCTGTTTTCTTACAGCTTACAATACAGACTTGCTATTTTGTATTTTATCTCTAGGGATCGAGAGAATGTAACCCTATCTATCTGATCTAGGTTCTATTTATACAAAGGACCAAGATCGTGGCATGCAGCTATTTACTAGGTAGTGGATGTCGTGGAGATCGTGGCGATCTTGCATGGGTCCACTATCCTGCATGAGTTAATGACTGCTTGACACCACTAAATAGATCGTGGGTGTAGTGGAGGTCGTGGAGGTTCTGCATGAGTCCACTATCTCCCAGTTCGGTCGAATACTGAGACCGAACTGCTGAATTATTGCCGAGCAGCTTTTGCCGATCTGAGAGTAGAGCTTGATGCCGACCTGAGAGCAGAGTTTGATTGGTTGGCTTTTACCGAGCTGTAGGCTGGGGCCGAACTCTTTGGTTGTGCCGAACTGAACTCTTTAGTCATGCCGAACTGATACTCTTTCTTGGGCTTTACTGCTGTTGGGCTTGTTTAGTACGTACTCCATCACTACCCCCCCGGAAAGCGAAGTGAATTAGTTCGGCATTCTGAATAAAGGTACGGGGTAAGTTGATGTTTGTCCTCGGTCTTATGAAGTGAACTCTTCTTTGACCGGACTCGTCTTTGGTCTGATGAAATAAACATCTTTGACTGGACTCGTCTTTGGTCTGATGAAATAAACATCTTTGACCGGACTAAGCTTGTGTCCTAATTTGGCGAGTTTTATCGCTCGGATCGGACTTTCCGTTGTCCTAATTTGGGGATCGGACTTTCCCTTGTCCTAATTCGGCGAGTTTTATCGCGTGGATCGGACTTTCCCTTGTCCTAATTCAGGCAAGTTTTATCGCGAGAATCGGACTTTCGTTGCAGTTCGTTTCAGACGAAGTGCTTGATTTTTAAGCCGAATTGTGGTCTTGTATCCTCTTTAGAAGCTTTGACTTCACAATCGTTGGCTTATTGCAGTTCGTTTCAGACAAAGTGCTTGTTTAAGCTGAATTGTGGTCTTGTATCCTCTTTAGAAGCTTGGACTTCACAATCGTTGGCTTATTGCAGCTCGTTTCAGACGAACTGCTTGTTTAAGCTGAATTGTGGTCTTGTATCTTCTGTAGAAGCTTTGACTCACAATCGTTGGCTTATTGCAGCTCGTTTCAGACGAACTGCTTGTTTAAGCTGAATTGTGGTCTTGTATCTTCTGTAGAAGCTTTGACTCACAATCGTTGGCTTGTTGCAGCTCGTTTCAGACGAACTGCTTGTTTAAGCTGAATTGTGGTCTTGTATCTTCTGTAGAAGCTTTGACTCACAATTGTTTAGCTTGTATATGTTCTAAGAAGGGGATCAGCCTTCGAAGAACAAGATACCCCAGTAACATTTGTAAGAGACGACACGCACAGAGACAGACAAAACGCATGTAGACAAAACGCACAGAGACAAATAAAGACCAAGTAAACCAAATAAAGCACATTGACTGAACAAGACTCAAGACTGACTGACCGGACTGTCTCTTACAAATGGAACTTTTTGAGGTTGGAAATGTGCCATGTTCGGGGTACCTGTTCTCCTGACATGTGAGCCAATTTGTAAGACCCTTTGCCGAGGACTTCTGACACCCGATACGGACCTTCCCATGTGGGTTCGAGCTTGCCCAGCTTTTCTGCTCGGCTTACTTCGTTGTTTCTCAAGACGAGATCTCCCACTTGAAATTGTAGCTTCTTCACCCTTTGGTTGTAATACCGGGCTACTTGCTCCTTGTACTTGGCTGCTTTTATGCATGCCAATTCTCTTCTTTCTTCGGCAAGATCTAGCTCGGCTCTCAGTCCGTCGTCATTCATTTCTGAGGAGAAATTTAGAGTTCGGGGACTGGGTACGCCGATCTCCACCGGAATCACGGCTTCAGTGCCGTACACAAGACTGTACGGAGTTTCACCGTTGGAGGTTGTGGGTGTAGTTCGGTAGGACCATAGGACTTGAGGGAGATTTTCTACCCATTGTCCTTTGGCTTGTTCTAACCGAGCTTTTAACCCTTTCACCAGGATACGATTTGTTACCTCCGTTTGTCCGTTTGCTTGTGGATGAGAGACCGAAGTGAACCGCTGTTGAATATTCAGCTCTTGGCACCAATTCTTGAACGTCTTGTCGGTGAACTGAGTCCCGTTATCCGAGATGAGGATGTGGGGTATGCCAAATCGGCACACTATGTTCTTCCAGACGAAATCCAATGCCTTCGAGCTCGTTATCGTAGCTAATGGTTCAGCTTCCACCCACTTCGTAAAGTAGTCCACGGCAACGATTAGGAATTTCATTTGCCGAGGAGCTTGAGGAAGTGGTCCCACTATGTCTATGCCCCATTGCATGAAAGGCCAAGGGCTTTGCATAGTGAATAGATCGGTCTGCGGCATCCTTGGGATATTTGCATGGATTTGGCACTTTGGGCATGTCTTGACGAGCTGTACTGCTTCTTGTACCAAGGTTGGCCAATAATATCCCCACCTTAGAACTTTTTTAGCTAAAGCTCTAGCTCCGATGTGGCTGCCGCACGATCCTTCATGAACTTCTCTGAGGATGTAGTCCGTCTCTTCTGGTCCTACGCACCGCAATAACGGCTGGAGGTAAGACTTTCTAAAGAGGACTCCTTCATGAAGTTCGTACCGAAGTGCTCGGCATGTGATCTTCCGAGCTTCTCTCTTATCCTCGGGCAATTGTCCTTGATCCAGATACTGCAAGATCGGCGTCATCCAGTTCGGCGAGCTGGATACTGAATGTACCTCGGCTTCATCAATGCTTCGATGCATTAATTCTTCCGCCTTTGAGCTCGGATCTGAGGCCAACTTACTTAAGGTATCTGCTCGGCTATTTTCCGCTCTGGGAACGCGGATTATCCGAAAATAGGAGAAACTTCGGCTGAGGTTTTGCGCTTTGTCCAAATACTTCTTCATTCTCTCGTCACGGGCTTCACTTGTACCCAACATGTGATTTACTATGACTTGTGAATCACAATGGACTTTGAGAGATTTGACGAGCAGACTTTGCGCTAACTGGAGTCCGGCCAGGAGGGCTTCGTACTCGGCTTCATTATTAGTAGTGGGGAATAGGAACCGAAGTGAGTAGGTTACCTCGTGTCCGTCGGGAGCGACAAGTAAAATACCAGCTCCACTTCCCATCTTGTTTGAAGCTCCATCTACGAATCCGCTCCAGCAGTCCGGCGGCTCTACTTCGGATTCCAAGGGCTGTGCTAGTTCGGCATTGGTAGAATTTTTCTGTTCGGCAATGACAGGGATTGCTTGATCGAACTTGGCCTCTGCAAGAAAATCTGCCAAGGCTTGTCCCTTGATGGCTTTCCGAGGTAGGTACTCGATTGAGTGTTCTCCCAGCTCTATGGCCCATTTGGCGATTCTGCCTGATGCTTCTGGCTTGGTCAAAACTAGGGCTGGCAAATCGTGCGGATTGGGTCGTTATCGGGTCAACCTGATAATGACCCAACCCAATAAGGTCTAACCTGAACCCGACCTGTTAAGGAAACTGTAAATCCGAACACGAACCCGACCTGCTACCTTCAAATCCGAACACGACCCGCACCCGACACGAACCCGTTATCGACACGATATAATATGGGTTGACACGACACGATAACAACCCGAACCTGATATTACACGATTAAACCTTAATTTTTAACCTAATTTACACAATTAAAATTCATTTTATACTATTTAAACCTAATTTATAAGAAATTAAAAAATTAAAGTAATATATATATTTTTAAATAATAATAAAAATAATAATATTATTTCTTAATGGGTTACCCGTATCCGACCCGCATCCGACCCGAACCCAACCCGAAATTATCGGGTTCTTAATGGGTCAACCCGATAAGGACACGGATCCAATAAGACTTGACCCCAACCCAATAATTTCGTGCGGATTCGTGTCGGATTATCGTGTCGTGTCAAAAATTGCCAGCCCTAGTCAAAACTTGCCGAAGAGGCAGATCGGTTAAGACGCATACCTTGTGAGCATAGAAGTATGGCCGCAGTCTCCTTGCTGCATTTACTAGCGCCAGAGCAATTTTTTCCAGAGGTTGATACCTTGTTTCTGGACCTCTTAATGCTCGGCTTGTAAAGTAGATGGGAAACTGCTTTAGGCCTTCTTCTCGTACAAGCACCGCGCTGATGGTTTGATCTGAAACCGCTAAGTATAAGAATATTACTTCGGCTTCGGTTGGAGCAGATAGAATAGGAAGCTCGGCTAGATAACTTTTGAGCTCGTCAAAGGCCTTTTTCTGCTCGGCTCCCCACTCGAACTTTGGTGCCTTTTTCAACACCTTGAAGAACGGCAGTTGCTTTTCGGCTGCTTGGGAAAGGAATCGATTCAGTGCGGCTAGACATCCGGTTAGCCTTTGCACGTCATGTATGGACTTCGGCATTGCCATGTTCTGAACGACTTGAACTTTTGAGGGGTTTGCCTTGAGTCCGTCCTTTGAAACCCAACAACCCAGAAACTTTCCCGAATCTACCAAAAAGGTACACTTTTGGGGATTAAGTTTGAGGTTGGCTTTCTTGAGCACGTTGAGAGTGGACTTGAGGTTGTGCTCGTACTCCGAAGTGCTTTTGCTTTTGACGACGATATCGTCAACATACACTTCGACCTCCTTTCCGATCAGGTGCCGAAAAAGCTTGTCTACCACCCTTTGATAAGTGGCTCCGGCATTCTTTAAACCGAATGGCATCTTTTTATAAGCGAAAATGCCGAAATCGGTAATGAAAGCTGTTTTCGGAGCGTCACTCTCATCCATCAATACTTGGTGATATCCTTTGTATAAATCAAGAAAACAGAAAATTTCGAAGCCGATCAAAGCTTCTACTTTTTTATCTATATTCGGAAGGGGATAGCAATCTTTAGGACAGTGCTTGTTTAGATCGGTAAAATCTATGCACATCCGCCATCCTCCTTCTTTTTTCTTGATCATCACAGGATTGGCCACCCAGGAAGGATATTTCACCTCGAATAGTACATCCGCTTTTAGTAATTGGCGGACTTCGTCATGGATGACTTGGCTTCTTTCTGCCGCAAAGAGTCTTTGCTTCTGTTTTACTGGCCGGATTGAAGGATCAATATTTAACCGATGAGTGATTACCTCGGGGGGCACTCCGGTCATGTCCAACGGAGACCATGCAAAGACATCTTTGTACTCCTTGAGGAGCTGAATGGTCTTTTCCCGGAGTAGAGGCGTTCCTGCGAAGCCGATCTTGACCGTTCTGGATGGATCATCTTCGTATAACTGAACGGTCATTGAGTTCGGCTCTGAAGTGACTTCGGTCATCTCGCTTGCCTTTGACTCCGGTTGCTGTGATTGCTATGCTTGATGGTGCCGAACTGATTGCTCGGCACTTTTAAGCGCAATCTGCAGACATTCTTTTGCCCTCTTTTGATCACCTCGGATGACCGCTATCCCACTTTTAGTGGGGATCTTGATGGTGAGGTGATAAGTAGAGCAAACGGCCCGAACTGTGTTGAGCCAGTCTCTCCCCAGGATGATGTTGTACGGGGACCGAGCTTTCACCACAAAGAACTCGATCATCGTATTGGAGCTTGTAGGTGCTTTTCCCACCGTGATCAGAAGGCTGATAATACCTTCAGGGCGGGTGTCCTCCTGGGCGAAACTTTTCAGAGGAAGTGGAGCCGGACTGAGCCGAGCTGGATCCACTTCCATTTTATCGAAACATTCTTTAAAAAGAATGCTGACTGACGCTCCTGTATCCACCAATACTCTGTGGATCAGTTTGTTTGCCACTCCGGCTTGAATGACAATAGCGTCTTGGTGAGGAGAGATGGCTGGGACGGGATCGGCGTCTGAAAATGTAATCACTTCGTCTTTCTTCAGCCTTTTATGTGTTGGCTCCTCTTGATTGGAACCTCTGCGTTCTGCTTTTAGGGACGACTTAGTCTTCCCGGCAGGGAGAGCATCAATAGTCAGGATTACTCCATCATATTGCGGCTCGTCGTCGTCTTCGGGATCCTCATGCCTTTTCGGATCCTGAGGATTGCAGTTCGCACCTCTCTGCCTTTTGTTCTTTTTCGGCTGCTTGCTTTGGTATTTTTTTAACGTTCCTGTTTTCACAAGAACATCAATACCTGCAGCCAAATCTCGGCACTCCTCGGTATCGTGACCGTGGGTTTGATGGAAGGAGCAATATTGATCCTGAGGTCGCCGCGCGGCTGATTTCGTCATCCGCTTTGGTCTTTCGAACATATCGGAATGTAGTTCGAAAATTTCCGCTCTTGACTTGTTCAGCGGTACGAACTGAGCGGGCGGCTTCTCGGGATTGAGACGGGGTCCCAATCTGTCTTGCACCGGAGCCCTTTGAATTCTTTCAAATGGAGTCCGGCGAGGATGCCCCTGATCGCTATGATCGGGCTTCCTTCTGTCTCCTCGGGACGATGAGCTGTCTAACGACCGTTTGCGACGGTCTGCCTCATCGGCCCGGGAGTACTGGTCCGCAATGTCCCACATCTCTTGAGCTGTTTGCGGACTGCATTCCACGAGCTTTCTGTAGAGAGCTCCGGGCTGGATTCCATTTTGGAATGCCGAGATGACAAGCAGATCGTTGAGATCGTCTACTTGCAGGCATTCCTTGTGGAATCTTGTCATAAAGTCGCTGATTTTTTCGTCGCGACCTTGACGAATAGAAAGCAGCTGAGCCGAAGTGATCCGGGCTTCCGCTTTCTGAAAGAACCTCCTGTGGAAAGCATCCATTAGATCTCGGTAGGATCTAATGCTGCCTTGAGGAAGGCTGTCGAACCACCTTCTGGCGTTCCCGATGAGCAGCTCGGGGAACAGCTTGCACATGTGGACCTCGTTGAGACCCTGGTTCGCCATGTTATATTGATAGCGTCCCAAGAAATCATGAGGATCCACGAGTCCGTCATAGGTTATCGACGGAGTTCGGTAGTTCCGCGGCAAAGGAGTTCGGGTGATATCGTCCGAGAACGGAGTCTTTAATGCTCCATACATGGCGAACCCGACATCTCTTCGGTACGGAGGAGATGGAGTTCTCCTGTGGTTCCGGTACCGAGGAGGAACAGGAACATGTCGGGGTTGAGGATTCTTTCTCCTGGAAGACACGTCACTACTGCGGTAGTGACTTTCATGCCTAGATGAGGAGGGAGAATCCGTCGTTGTCTTCTCCGGCTGTTGGCTCTTCTGCAGGAAGGTTAAGAACTCCTCCTGCTTCTCGGCCAAGAACAGCTTGACAGCTTCATTTAAATCGGGCTGCTGGGAAGACTCGGTGAGATGACTCCTGGAGTGGCTTGTTCCTTCTTCGTGAGAACCGGAGGTAGATGTCTCCCGAGGCCGTTTTTCAGACCTGCGAGCTGGACTAGCTTCCTCACGGTTATCACGAACGGTATTACGGGTAGTGTGTGATCTGGTATGCATTTTTTTTTTTTTGGGGTGGAAAAAGGGTCAAAAATTCGCTTTTATCACAAATTTGGTTCTCTGTTTTCCACAGACGGCGCCAGTGATGAATCGGCGAATTTCTGATGTTAGTGAATGCAGGAAGATGCAGATCACGACACAGAGATTTTTACGTGGTTCGATTTACTGAGGTAAATCTACGTCCACGGGAAGAAATGAGGGCAGAGTTGTATTGCTTGATCTGTTTTCTTACAGCTTACAATACAGACTTGCTATTTTGTATTTTATCTCTAGGGATCGAGAGAATGTAACCCTATCTATCTGATCTAGGTTCTATTTATACAAAGGACCAAGATCGTGGCATGCAGCTATTTACTAGGTAGTGGATGTCGTGGAGATCGTGGCGATCTTGCATGGGTCCACTATCCTGCATGAGTTAATGACTGCTTGACACCACTAAATAGATCGTGGGTGTAGTGGAGGTCGTGGAGGTTCTGCATGAGTCCACTATCTCCCAGTTCGGTCGAATACTGAGACCGAACTGCTGAATTATTGCCGAGCAGCTTTTGCCGATCTGAGAGTAGAGCTTGATGCCGACCTGAGAGCAGAGTTTGATTGGTTGGCTTTTACCGAGCTGTAGGCTGGGGCCGAACTCTTTGGTTGTGCCGAACTGAACTCTTTAGTCATGCCGAACTGATACTCTTTCTTGGGCTTTACTGCTGTTGGGCTTGTTTAGTACGTACTCCATCATTTATCTTTCATTTCATCGTTGCACGCCTATAAATGTAGCGTGTTCATTATGCTTAAACTATGAACGCTTACACCTATCCTATTTCTAAATAGTGTATTACATTTATCCTATTGTTCAATAGTATCATTGTTTGAATGAATAATTGTCATGAGACATTGTTTGACCATATACACATATTTTTTAGATTAAGATCTTGGGAAGAAATATTTCACATGCTATATTTTTTAAAAAAAAGACTCAAGAATTTATGTTAATAGAGTGAAGTTGCAAACAAGCTACCTACATTGATCATGAATCCATGATGTTACTCTATCCTTCTGCCAATACACAGTCTTATGTTTTGACGGCATGAGTTTTAAGAAATGGGCAAGAATGCAGATGGAAACGTTAGTGCGGTTAATGCAAGTTCTATTTAAATATTATACTTAATACAAGTTCCATTTAAATATTATACTTAATAATTATATATACTAACCAAATGTTATAAACTTGAATTTAGACATGTAATGATGAACATTCAAAAATAACAAAACAAGACATAAAAAAACAAACAAATGAACATGGGGACACATATGGTCTTAAGTCTTAACAAGGGGATTAAGCCCTTACTAGTTACCGCATAAAAAAATTTCTTTTCTTATTCATATAACATCATCAAATTCTCAATATTTTGCGTGAATCTTTGGGTAAAATCTCCTAAAAATGGAGTAATATGTTGGAGAAGCTACTATTTATTGCAAAACATGCAAGAAACATATCTTAGCAACACTATTTATAGACAAAACATGCAAGAAATTAAATGTATCTTAAATTCATCATTTTCAACCACAAAGATCTTTTTGTTACTCGAAATGTCACGGATAATATTTTCTTTTAAAAAGCAATTGACTCAACATTTAGCATAGCCAATAAAATCAATGCATGCAATCGGGGAAGATATAATTTGTTTATCTCAGCAAATCTTTTGTGTGATCTTCAAACTAAAGTGAAGCATGTCCTTTGCTCCCATAATTAATCTTGGAATATTGACTATGATGCACTTTTTATATGGATTTTTAGTCAAAATCTTGACTCAAATATGGATGATAGGATCTCTATACTAATGTGGTGTTTCATCTTTATATGGTAATATACTATTAAGATGATAGCCACATATACAGGGACAGACACAAAAAAATAATTTAGAGAGAAATATTAATTTTAGCGCGAATGGTGCTAAAGCTATCCCTTCAGTGTTTTTGTGTAATCGGTTGTGTAATAAAAGCCAATATCATCACTAGAAAACATGTTATAATTATTTTCACAAAATTCATAACTCAAATTTCAGAATATATATATTGCCCTACAAAAAACAAATATTTGGCGTTCGCCCATATAATATCAAGTTATCAACCAATTGTTACGAGATGATATCACCAAAATATGAGAGTATCTTCTTATTGACTTAATAACCAATCTTTGATCTTTCCCTTTTCTCTTTAGAATTTTATTATGCTACAAAGCTTTCACATGTGATCAAGTTGGGGAAAAAATAAAACCTCAAAAGAATCACATGTGATATTCCAAGAAAAATTATTCTCTAGTGGTTCCAATCATGTCTATATTTGTAGCATGCCCAAAGTTTTCGTCTCATATATCAATTTGCTCTTTATATCTTGGTGGGCAAATTCTTCGATTGAGCCCACTTCCCTTTTACTTGAGAATGACACATAAATTTGTGGCTTCAAAATTTTCCCCTTGTTTGGAAATATAAATCTTGAGTCACTAAAAACGCCTCAAAATGTAAAAAATAAAATAAAATCAGTAGTTTTGTGTGTCTCAAAAATTTATAGATAAATGTGTTGGTTTTACAAAAATTGAGTCACTAAAAAAACAATAATAGGCACATGTGTTGGTAGTTAAATTTTTCGGGATAAAGATTAAATTTTGGGACTTTTCCATGGTGTCACTAAAATTGTGTGGTTATTAGTCATTTTTGCTGCAGTTATATTTTGTGAAAGTATACCTAGACAAGATCAAAACATAATCTATCAAATTAAAAAGATCAAAATTGTCCCAAATTTTTGTGGGCTCCATTTCCACGAATGACTTTTATTTTAAGATTTGGAGAATTAAACACCAATATTTGTAAATCTTTTTATGCACAATGCTATTGCTTAGTCCTTTCTCATGTGTTGCTTTTTCTTTGTTCTTTAACAATTCTTAATTTTCTTGTAGATGTAGTCATATGGGTGTAGGTAGTGACGAAGCCATGATTTTGCCGATGAGGGGATGATTTTGCCTGGGAAGAAAAATTTGGCTTCACCGCTAATAAAAATCGCAGGGTATCACCCGAAGCAGGTCCAGTATTTGCGGTAGGGGATAAAAGTGATGAGAGAGAGACAGGAAAATATAGTAACATAAAGTCACGTAGGCGCTAATGTTATTGTCAGACAAAGAAGGAAGTAGAAACTCAGAGATTCTAACCATAGTTGGCAAAGAGGGAAAAACACGACTCAATCAAGGAAAAATTGGGATGAATACCAAAAAATATTAAATTTATTAAAAAATAATGAAGTTACCAAATTACCGTTTTTTTTTAAAAAAACAAAAAGTTAATGGCCGGCCCATGTGCCCTTCCTTACTAGCTCCGTCTCTGTGTGTATGGTTCGATTTCTCATTTTATATATTAATAATCAAGAAAATGTTAAATATTTAAATTGTGAAGTTAAATTTTAAAATCAAGAATCTTTATCGTTTTACTTTTACAATTCTCGGAAATCAATTATCATTGAATTATCCCATCCATTTTGTGTAGGGGCAAAACTCACGTATATTGGGCCTAAATGATTTGATGGCGTTATGTATTGGCCCAAATAGAATTTTTAGCGAAATATTTCTAGGATAATTTTAGCCCAAGCTTCGATTTTGTAACTATAATTCCCTATTTAAAAATATAGTAATAAAAATAGTTACTATAATTTATTTTATATGTAGAAATATGGGGAATTGTTTTGTTGTGTTATGCATAGCCTGTATATACTCTTCGTCTGCATTAGAGTAACAGAAGAAATACAGGAATGGAACCCTAGATTTAATTAATTAGTGGTCTAGCTATAAACTTTACAAAATATTTTCATTTTTAAGTAAAGAAAATCAATAGCAACTACTGATAACTCACATTTGTTATAACGACTCGAACCCTTGATCCATTGGTTGGAGATGAAACAGATTACCAAATAAGCAAGGCATGTGTCGGTGTCGATAAAGTTACTTTTAAGTCGACGAATATATAACATGAAAATGACCGATTAAAATGTGTTCTACTACTCACTAACAAAACGTTACACACAAACTTAAAAATATGTAGAGATATATTTAATCTTCTTCGTCGGTAACGAATTTTCCCGTCCCCGGGTTAATTGCAGCAACGAAGAAGAAGACGATGTTGAACAACAAAAGTGGTTCGAGTTCACCAATCGGGACCCCGGTCTCAATGTTCAACTGGGCAAGTGCTCCCTTTCCGGTTATAATTTCTCCAATTAAAGAGAAAGCAATTCCAAGTTGAGCCAATCTTCCAACAAACAATTCATTTGCCTTTGTGAATCCAAATAAAGGACCTGTTCACATATTAAAAAAATTGAATATATCGAATTTTTACTGGTGTTGGGAATTAAGAAAATGGGGGGAAAGTTGGTAGATTACCGTCTCCGAGGCCAAGAGCGGCCCTGAAGCCCTTTCCGGGAGCTATAACTGCCTTGTCGAGACCGGAGGCTGGAGCATCGTCGACAAACCGGCCACGGTCTCCCAAGGCACCGATGGCTCCCAGAAGGGTGAAAAGGATGAAGAAAAGAAGAAGAGGCTCTGCCTCATAGATTGGAATCCCAGTTTCCAAGTTTAGTTGTTGAAGGATTCCTTTCCCAGTTATTGCCTCACCCAATAGGGAAGCCTGCAATCATATAAATTAGACAATGAAAAATTGGACAGCCAAGTGAAATAAATGGATTCATGGGTAATACTATTATTATTATAAGTTAGAAAAATGATCAACCCAAGTAGTATATAATACGTAGCCTATAGGCTTTTTGGGCCATTTTCTAAAAATAAAAATTCGCTCTAGATATGACTCATTTTCCATTAACACTTTTTCTTTTTACCCTTTTTTTACTTTACTAATTTTATATTAAAAATCGTGTCGTTCCAAAAGTTTAGATACTTAAATTGAAGTCATAGTAATTATCATAACACAAACAAATTAAAACCAAATCATTTCCAAGTTAATCAATTCGCATTTTTTAAACCTTTCCCAAGTAAATAAAATAATTTTTTCACAAAAACCAACCTACTCTATTATTTCTATACTCAACTAACTAAACACTAATTCCTTAAATCTCATACCGAAAAGGAACGGCTCGATTAACTTACTGCGAATCCGATCATAGCAACACGGCCAACGAAAAGCTCATTTTGCTTAGTGAAACCAATTCCACCTGATGTTCCAAATATCCCATCTTCAGTCCTCGGCTTCACCACTACCTTCAAAAACCATTTAAAAAAAACCCTTTGAGATTGAAGTTATATTCAACCAAAAAATAAAAAAAAGGGGAGACATTTAATTAAACCTTTTTAGCAGGAGGAGGGGCTTTGGCTTTGGATTTGAAGATAGCAACAGTTGTAGAAGGTGAAGAAAGAGGTGAATTAGCAATTCTCGGAGAGAGCAAAAGCTTAGAGAAGGATTGAGGTTTAAGCCTTTGTATGAGCGATGGCTGATCACCTTTCAACAAAGGGTTTGCAGTGAGCAGCATTGTTTGAGCCATGGTAGTAGTATTACTAGTAATGTGTGTGTGTGTGTGAATGGTTAAGGTTTGTTTGCTTTATTTATTGCACAAAATCTATTGAGGGTTTGTGAGTCACACAAATTGAGAGTGATGTGGATAGGGTATGAGGAAGAGTGATGGTGGTGAAGGTATCCACGAGACCTTCATTAACATCAAGTATATATTCTCTAGTTCAACTGTTCAAATGATGAAATGAAAATAATAGTACTACCCAATTCGAATTCAATTTCAAATTGAAATATTTTTATGATCTAAACAATGGCTTTGAAACAAATTTTACATGTGTACCAAGAGAGATTATCCAAAAAAGAATGTATCTAAATCCAGAAATGTAGCCCCAATCTTAATTCTAAGATTAGGTGATCCAATGGTCAATAATTAACAAAAAATACGGAAGGTCATTATTAATCAGTTTTAGGTCAATCACATTTATGTCGTTGTTTATCAGTGTCCCCAAAATTTTACATGTGTGTACCAATTTAGCATCGAACTTATCTGAAAAAACGACAATGTGGTACAATAGATTTTTTTTTCTTTTAAATTTTGTGATTTCTTGTTCAAATTTGAAAATGGCAATACAAAATACTAGAGTTTATTAAAATTTTATGACTTTATAATACTAGCAATTAACTTTGAAATAAAATATTATCTCGGGATAGAGAGAAAGAGTAGGTTTTATACTATACTCGAACAATTAATATTATCTCGATTCTTGCATCATAAATCCATCCAACTAAACCAACCAACCAACCAAAGTCTAAAGTAGAAGCAAACACACAACCAATGAGAACGCGATTTGCATACGAAAACACCTTATTGGGCGGGAATAACTCATCCTTAAATTCCAAATAAATGAATTTCAACATATTAAAAAACACAATCACTATTTAATTTACTACACTCATAGGAAAAGCTGCAAAAGTGGTCTCGTTCTTCGCTTTGAAAACATGTATCCCGTCACCATCACATGCTCTGCTCCTCGATCATTTAAATACCAAAACCTTATAATAAATGAAAATTATTATTCTTTTATTTTAACAAGATGCTCCTCATATCATTACCAGAACACAACTTGAACAGCCTCTGAGTTCTTGAGAAAGTAAAATTTATTCGTTTTTGTGTGGAAATTTATTCCAAGATTGGATCTTTGGAACTGGGGTTTCCTTGATTACTCATCCAATGTAAGATTTCTGTTGCTAATTACGATTATATTACCTTTCTTGAACATTTTAGTAATTTTAGTTTGAATTCTCGAACAGTTTGAATGCTGGGGATTGAAAAGATTGAATTTTTATGGCATATCTATTCTTGTGATGAGACATAGAATCCTTTGATTGAAATGTTAGTGTTGGGTTGGGAAACTTGATTTTGAACCAGCTGTAAGATGTTGTATTTTGTGGCTCTCTGTCTTCAGGGATGATTTAATGAGTTAGATTATCCAAGATTTTGTGGTAGTGTTGGTCTGAGTATTTATGGTGTGAATTTATTTGTTTCTGGAAATTTTGATTTTCTGAGTTAGCTAAATCTGCAGATTATAAGAAGATGGAGAGAAGGAAATGGCCATGGAAGAAGAAATCTTCTGAGAAGAGTGGTGGTGAAAGTGAGAGCTCAGAATCCATCTCTTCACATTCTGAGAGATTCTCAGAAGATCAGGTAGTTTCTATTGTTTGAGTTCTTGAAAACTTGTGTAGTTTATGTTGAAGATTGTTTTTTTTAGTGTTTAGTGGCTAGTGTTGAAGATGCTTGGCACATTGCAATCATGTGAAGGAATAGAGGACTCTGTTGTTACTAACAAAATGGATAATCCGTGTTTCGTTGCAGCAGGAGGCAATACGAGCATCAGCAAACGAAGATATGCAGTCGCCTGAGGTGACATCCGAAGCGAAGAAGATGGATATTGATGAGGATGATGAAGTGAATGAAAGTGTGAAGATACTAACCGAAAAGCTATCAGCTGCTCTTGTGAATGTTGGTGCAAAGGAAGAGTTGGTTAAACAACATTCCAAAGTTGCTGAAGAAGCTGTTGCTGGTAATCATTCTATCACTAGTTTGTTGAATAAGGTCTCGTTCGATTGCTTTGACAATATTATAGCGAGATATACTATGAGATACGTTAAGATTGAATCGCGGCAAGAAGAAATTGTTTTGTTGTAAGATTAATTTTGTTGTTATGTTGTTGGTTTCAATCTCATGAACCGACATGAAATAGATATAATCTTCCAAACTGAACGAGCCCAACTAATGTCTTAAGATAGGGTATGAAGAGAAACAAAATTTTGATGTTTTGATATATTTGCAATGTTGTTTTAACTTTGTTTACATATAAGGCTGGGAAAAGGCAGAAAATGAAGTGGCAGCGGTGAAGCAGCAGCTCGACGCTGCGGTGCAGCAGAATCTGAGCTTGGATGTGAAGAACAGTCATCTTGATGGCGCCCTGAAGGAGTGTGTGCGGCAGCTGAGGCAAGCACGGGACGAGCAGGAGAAACGAATCGCGGATGCTTTGGCAGAGACGAGCAGAGACTGGGAGGCGAAGAAGGCTGATTTCGAGAAGCGGATACTTGATCTGGAGAAGGAGAATTCATCCTTGAAGCACGAGCTCGTTTCCTGTCGCGGAGAGTTGGAAGTTGTGGCGATTGAGAGGGACTTGAACGCCCGGACTGCGGAGACTGCTAGCAAGGTGCATCTCGAGAGCATCAAAAAGGTCGCTAAGCTTGAGGTCGAGTGTCGTAGGCTCCAATCTGTGGCGCGGAAATCATCGCCTATTCAATTCAAGGATGAAAAGCCATCATCAACCAAGAAGAGCATTGCTGCCTGCTCTCTTGAGATTGATATGATGGATGATTTTCTCGAGATGGAACGCCTTGCAGCGCGTGAATCGGCTTCTGAACAAACTTCTTCGGACGAGCCAGTGATACCCGAGCTCGACTCCATGACTCGGAGAGTAGCTGACTTGGAAAACACGTTGGAAAAGTCGAAAGCAGAACGATCAGGACTTCAGATTGCTTTAGACGAAACGGTAGACGCCCTCAAGGCAGCTGAGAGCAGGATTGTAGAAGCTGAAATTAGGTGCAACGAGCTGCAGAACGAGCTTGCTGCAGTGTACGAGACGAACGAGTCACTTGAGTATCAGCTCAGCACCATGGAAGAAGAATCAAGAACCATGTCTTCCAGCATTGATTCCTTAAAGGCAGAATTAGAAGATGATAGAAATATATCAGCTGAAATCAAGACCAAGTGTCGGGAACTGGAGAGCGAACTAGCCAGAATGATCCAGGAATCCGAGCTTCAGCAGATCGAGCTAAAAAACGAACTAACTGCAGCCTACGAGACAAAAGAGTCGCTTGAATCACAGCTCAACACTATGACTTCAAGTGTCAATTCACTAAAAGCGGAAATAGAAGAAGAACGAAAGCTATCAGCAGAACTAACAACGAAATGCCAAGAACTGGAGCACGAACTAACCAGAATTATCCGGGAATTCGAGTTCCAGCAAAGTACGCACACAAACAGCGAACCAAAAGTCAAGCAGGTAGTTACTGTTACGCGTATGGAATTGTTAGCAGTATCGAATTGTAACACTTTTTCTGATCGCAGGAGGATCTGGCTGTCGCTGCGGATAAACTTGCTGAGTGCCAGAAAACGATTGCATCGCTCGGGAGGCAGCTTCAGTCTCTAGCGACGTTAGAAGATTTCTTTATCGACACTTCAAGCATACCGGGAGATGCATCAAGTTCAGACATAGGAGAGCTTTGGAGGTTACCTTCGAATGGTGATGCGAACGGGAACAAGGATTCAATGCGATCCTCGTCATCGACCAAGAACTGGAACAGTTTAGGGAAATTTTTCGTCCGAAGTAAGAGCGTGGCAGATCATTATAATGGTCAAGAGTAGTGTGTTTTTACAGATAGTAAGTAGAAACTGTATAACTTTGCATTCTTTTTTATGCTAATTATATGTTTCTCGTCATTCAAATCATATCATACTCCACAGTTGGTTGTTTCGCTCTTAGATTATTACTGTATTTAAGAAGCTATGATTGTACTTCTCGTCATGAAAGCGGTCTCGGCAAGATCCACGAACAAGAGTGCCAATGCATAGCAAACCTAGTCCTCTATGCAAGAAGGAAGGATTGAATATCATACCCCTAAAACAAACATATCATAATTAAATATCAATAAATATATATACTAAATAATTTTTCAAATCATAATCAAACGTGACCACTGGAATCTAGTAGTACTCTCTAAAATGGAAGCAAAACAATTAAACATATATTCATAATCATCAGCATTAAATTAGCATTAAGCATAATCATCAGGGAAAGAAAGCCTAAATTCAGAGATTATATTAGCTTGTAGTGTTACAATCATCGAATTTGGGGGAAAAACCGAAATTCAGAGGGAGAAAGAGGAGATTAAATTTGCACTATACAGAATCATCATATTGAGGAAAGAAACCCTAAATCTAAGAGGAAATTAAATGAGCATGTATTATAATCATCGAATTGGGGACAAAGAAACCTAAATTCTGAAGAGATTAAATTCGCACTATACAGAATCATTGTATTGGGGAAAGAAACCCTAAATCAAAGACGAGATTAAATCAGCATGTATCATAATCAAGGAATTGGGAAAAAAAAACCTAAATTGAGAGGGAGAAAGGAGAGGCATACCAAATTTTCAGAATGAGAGATTTTTGTGATTTTATCTTCTTTTTTTATTATTTTCCTTACAAAATATATATATTGACCAAACTATCCATTTATTAAATTTAGCATATCACTCCATTTTCCTCAAACTCACATTTGCCTTTCCAGAAGCCAAGAATCAAATGGAGTATTTCTACTTTCTACAACATCAAGTAATGTTAACAATTAGATATTAAGCAGATTTCTAATTTGAAAACTAACCCTACTGATATGTAAGGATATTGTGTTGTTGCTCAGTTTCTTTCTACTGCTTAAGAAAAAAAACAATAATATATGTATATACAGATAAATAACAACAATATATAGTTTAAAGCACAAACAAATACATAGTGTACAATAACAAGATGAGGGTGGGGAATGAAGGGGAGAGAGAAGGCGAAGGAGAGGATGTTATGGGCGAACTTGAGGTTCAAAATTGGGGATTCATTATCAAGATTAACGATTAGCGTAGGGAAGATGGAAAAACTGATTACAAAAAGAAATCTTACGTGGGATATTATGGTCAATTCATATATTTTGTGAAGGATTTAATAAAAAAAAAGAAGAGAAAAAAGAAAAAACCCTCATTCTGAAAAATTCGCATGCCTCGATCCTATATTACGAAAGGTCCGCGAATTGAATCATAAATTTCGAAAGGTCAGCGAAATTAATCCCTTATTCCGAAATTTCTCTGCGGAATTCCCGACGGGATTCTCACATTAAAAAAATCACAAATTCACAAATTAAACAATTTCCGGAAGTAAACAATTTACGTAATTAAAAATTCGACGAAAATAAGGAAAAAATTCCATTAAAATAAGAAAAGTGCATTTCACCAAATAAAAAAAATACATTTCAATAATTAAAAAATACATCAACGACGACCCCTACGCTGCCACACTTCTTCAATAATATCGTATATATAGACATTACAAAAAAACGAAATAAAGTGGAATTCCGCGGGAGTCGACGCAATGGCGGACGTCCCGCGGAATTCCGCTTAACGCCGCGGACCTGCGACGTCCTCAGCGCAATTCCGTATCCGTGGCGGGCACGCCTAATGGCGGACGTCCGCGATGGAATTCCGGGACGTCCGTGGGAATTTCGCGCGGAAGTCCGCCATTACGGATGCTCTAAGAGCATTTCGAGGGAAGGTATATAGAAAATATATATCGTATATTTACTTTTTTTTTTGTAAAAGTGAAACATATCATTCTAAATAGTAGTAAAATATTCTAAAAGAAAAGTATATAGAATGGTAAATTAATTCTTTTAAATAAAATAATTATACAAAATATATTAAAAAAATAAAGTGTAATACATTCTCAAATATGAGAGAATGATTTTTCATGAAAAGAAGGTAAATATGATAGTTATAAGATTTTACCTCATCAATTTGATGGAGAGGGTAAGAGGTAAAAATAACTTTTCAAAATAGGAAAATGTGTGATACCTTCTCAAATATATTTTTCTTTGAAGAATGATTTTTCATGAAAA
The DNA here is from genome assembly GCF_004379255.2 of Salvia splendens. NCBI lineage: Eukaryota > Viridiplantae > Streptophyta > Magnoliopsida > Lamiales > Lamiaceae > Salvia > Salvia splendens. Next base: position 1,246,908 of record NC_056036.1, on the reverse strand, counting down.
AAGGTAAATATGGTAATTATATTAGTTTACCTTTCCATTTATCTCTTCGGAGATGCCCTAACAAGGAAGGATGAGGTGCGCGCCTCTCTCTATAATACAGTATATATTACACTACATGATTAATTACAATTGGGCTCTACATTATTGATGGCCCAATTTCGTCTGTGTGTGTTGGACCTCTTTTGGACTACAAATACACTCTTTTGGACTACAAACCATATATTTCTTTCCTTTTTAAAAAAATATGAATTAAAAACTTCTTAAAAAAATTAGAAGTTCTTTCTTAGTCTTATTTATTTCTTAAAAATAGAAATTTTCTACTTTAAAAAATAATATTATGACACCATCTGCACACGATATTATGATAAAAATCTAATCTTACTCGAAAAATATGATATTACATAATTAAATTTGATTTACATAATAAACACAGATCCCACATATTTTGACATGTGGTAATATATAGTACTAGTAAATTATTATTTGTAGTTGGAAGCAATTACTAATGAATTACTACAATTTTGATAGTTATAATAGGCGATCTTCCTCTTGGACAAAATTTGTGACGATGCTAGCTGAATATTGATGCGAAGCATATGTTCTATGCTTTCCCCCCGTAGACTAAACATTTGTATGTTAATTGTAACTCATCAAGTCGTGCTTTGAGTATAGTTTTGGGTGTTAGAAGCTGGAAGTTCGTCGGAAATGCACAGCTGAGAAGGCAGAAGAAACACCCGGCCGGGTGAATTTCCAGACTCAAAACACCCGGCCGGGTCAATGGCGGAAGGCATTTGGAGTCCAGAGAATTCGCCCGGTCGGACGTTCTGACATCACAAAAACGCCCGGTCGGGCGTTTTCCACGATACCTCCAGTAGCCTTTCGCCCGGTCGGGCGTTTGGTCCTCCAACTGCAAGTGGCAGTTTAATGAATTAAAAAGAGAGAAAGAAGGAGGGGACAAAATGACACAGAGAAAAAAAGACAGAGAAAGGAAAAGAAAGAAGGAGAGGAGGAAGAAGAGAAAGAAGAAATTCCGGCCAACACTCCGACTATCCGTCTCCAAATTTCAATTCCACTCAACGAGAGCAAGCTTCCTATGGTTTTTATTGTGATATTTACCATGTGTTTTAGGCTAAACTCTCAATGTTGCTCCAAGTTGTGATTTAGACTTGTTCGAATCTATCTACACCTTTGAATTCATGTTTTGACTTCGTTGATTAGTTTAATGTTAGTTTCTATCACTTTAGAGGCCTCTATAGTTATAGATATTTAATCCTTGTTTATCGTCTCTTTAACATAGACTTGGATGGACTAATCAATTGATGTGTTGTTGAATTTGATTTGTTTAGAGGATAATTTGACAACGGATTAGGTAAATTTATATATTAGATGATCTTTTATTCCCGCGCTTCCGCAGGAATTTAATTTCTTCGAAAGTTAGTTCATGGAACAAGTGTTCAGCTGACTGTGAACTATACGTCACAAACATGTTCAGTGCAAGCGATTAGGTTGATTAATTAATCCCAAAATATGTGTTTTTGATGTAAGTAGAATGATTCAAGTCTATTGAGGAACTTGGAGTGACGTGTCTTTCCATTTGAGAAATCCATCAATAGTTAATCGTTTAGTTAGTTTGTCAACAACTTTCAAACTCAAAAATCAAACCTTTATGTTACATCTTTTTAAGTTTCTAGAGTTAATTAATCTTTCCTTCCCTGTGGGTCGACACGTTAAATTACTACACACGAAGCTGTAATCTTGCAGCGAAGGGGTAATATTTGGTTTAAATAATTGAATTTGAGTGCTATATTATCCATTTGTAATAACTCGAAAATTACACATCAAATATCCGGAGCCGTCAGGAGGAGTGGAAGCTTAGGACAAAACATCTGTGTCTTTTATCCTCTTACTCTTTAAGTCATACTTGGTGATGATTTCATATAACAATTACTCCCTTAGTCCATGATAAAATGTCTTATACTTAACTGTGATGAAGAAAAGTGGGTAGCACAAGTTTTGTAAGTCCTATGTATTTATTATAAGTTTTATAATAAACCGCAATGTTATAAAGACCTGACTAATAAGTGAACCGGCCAAACTACTAGTTCATGGTTCAATTAGACCGGGTGAATCACTGGTCGAACTGTTTTACTGTTACAAATTATATACTCCCTCCATCCCATAAAAATATGTACATTTTCCATTTTTGTTCGTCCCACAAAAATATGTGCATTACATTTTTGGAAAATTATATCAATTTAATAATGTAGGTCTCACTATCCACTAATACTATTTTAACTACCATTCTCATCATCTTTCTTATTTTACCAATTTTGTCTTAATTTTCGTGCCAAACTCATTGCCCATATTTTTATGAGACGGAGAGAGTACATAATAGTATTTAATTTTAAAACAAATTGAAATTAAACAACGTGATGTGGAAGTTTTCCTCATAAGCATTTCTGGATTTGTATTAATATGGTAGTTATAAATTTGTAATATTGGAAATAATTTTGATTGACTTATCAAAGTTAATTAAATTGACTAAGTAAATATGATAGTCACAATCCTAGAAACATACCCCAAAATCTTGTTCTTTAATGGAGTACTAAAAATTTATATATAGAGAAAACCTAATCTATACACAGGCATGTCTTCCTTCATTCTTAGGCGATGATATTAATTGAAGCACATCGGCGTGTCTCCGAGGCGATTTCATCGGCGTAGCCACTAGCTTCAAATAAGAGAATCTCAAATACAGTTTTCAATAATTGGAAAAATTTAGCAAAACATGTTCAAAAATTAATATCATAACCAATCATAAGATCCTCAACAATTTGTTGTTTATGAATAGAACATGCTATATTTTCCAAGATATTGAAAACTCTCTTTTAGATTCTTTTATCTGAAGCTGGCAATTTGCTCATCCAATGTTAAGCTTGCTTCGCATATCTAACTAACAAGACGAGTATATTTGGTCGATAATTTTTTAAATGTCCCTTTAATAAACAACCAAAATGCGATTTACTATCTATATGTTTACTGTTTTCATATATGTCCACTTTTTCTTCCTATTGCAGCCTAAGGAATATAGCAAGCGCCTTAGTCCTTACAATGGGGTTCAATTATCTTAAAAGGATAGTTAATAGTTGCAACTTGAATGTAAAGACCTGGGAAACTTTTATAACCTGTTAATTGAATTTAGGCGTACCATCCTTGTCAAAATAGCACTTGTCATTCACTATCTAGTCTCCTAATCTTATCGGGTGTTATCAAGTCTAATTTTTGCATGATTCTAACTTGCTTGCTATGCATTTCACTTTTCGGGTTAAATTGTAATTATAAGATATGGTAGCCGGCGTTTTTTTGTGATGCATCTAATATTTTCAGACTAACATTAGTAGGACACTTCATGGTCGAAGGGGGATTAGAAACGTCTCTCCCTTTTGGACAAACTTTTTATATCTTCCCGATTTTGACATTCCTCTATGATTAGATTTTTGCAGTTTGAACATTTCTTGACATCTTGTTTTATTGGTTTATATGGAGTGCTAAAATTGAATGTACTAAAATGTAAATTTCAAGGCACAAAGATTGTTTGTACATAGTATTATTTGACCGTAACAAAGATAATTTCAAGACGCATAGTAAAGCTATTTGAGCATAATATAGGAGGCAATGAGAGGATATTATAGCAATATTGAGGCATAAATTACTTAGTACAATATTATATTATTTTATCTATAGATAATGCCACATTATAATTATTTGTTATTTCAATGTAATAATAAATCCAAAATTTCATAAAGATTGGTCATCCTTAAAAAAAGAGAGAAAATAGACCACCAAAAAGAGGAACTACACGAAATGAGGTACTAGGTCAGAGGTTGATAGAAAAAAAATGTATCTACAATTTTAATTGATGAGTATTGATGGATTGTTTTTTTGAAAGACAGTGTGGAGGTTTGGCTATTTGCAGATGTGTTTGTAGAAAGATGGTCAGAAAAAAAGTAAAATGATAAATCCACTAATCTTAAAAAATGAAGTTATTAATTATTTTGTGGTTCAATAGATTTATGTAAATATATATATGCAACATTACAAACTATTATTCATTTCTTCAAGTGCAAAATCCTTCAAGAATAGTCACTACTAGAAAAATTGCTTCTCACTACACTTTTTTTATCACACTTTATAAAAAGTGCCAGCATAGATGTACTATCTACACACTAGCTTTTCACTGCACTTTATAATATATTGTTACTGCACTTCAACATAAAACGTGCCATCATAGATGTACTATCTACACACTACCTCTTACTACAGGTACCCGGTGCTGCACTTCATCAAATGCCATTATAGATGAAGTGTCAGCACAGTAATTTTCTAGTGACAATTTTAAGTGCCATTACAAGCCAATTTTCTAGTAGTGAGTCCACACACTCTCCAATATCAATGTAGCTATAGATGTGATATTCTTGAAATAATTGAATCAATAAATTAGCTTTCACCATTTTAAGTTGTTGGGTACCAATTGTCATAAAAAAGCAATATAGCAAAGACAAAAGATGACTGCAACATATCACATGCAAATAATCTTCATTGAATGCAATTAGATTGAATATTTCCCTTTTGGGGTAAAGTTAAAAAATATTTACCCGATGTATTCTTACACTCTATTAGACCATCATGTATTACACTCTATAATTCTTGCAAACCACAAACTAACTAACTAATCAGTAACCTTTCCACAAATTAATTTGCAAACCACAAACTAACTAACAAACAACTAAATAATTTAACTACTTGTCAACATTCACTATAGAACAAGATTGAAATTGTTTGTTAAAAATTAGAAATTAGAAATTTCAATAACATTTTTTAAGAATTTTGTGAAATTAGAAATTTTAATAACATTTATTAATGTATTAGAATCAAACTAAATATATAAATCGAAATGAACAACGCTAAATGTGCGTCAAACGAGAGTGGTACTTACATAAGATATGTAGCATGCCTTTTGATTTACTATACAATTGTTTTGTTTTAAATTCTTATTTTTTGGGTTATTTATCCACCTAACACACCACATTGGATAATTAGTAGTATCTAATAGGATAAAATATATCGTATACATATATGTTGGCTTGAAGAATGTCAAATATTAAGACCACATAAAGATTTTTGCTTCCGAAACATGCTCACCCAATTGTGTAATGATCAAAATCGTAACATTAGAAACTTATGGGGCTAATTTTTAAAAATTGCACATACTATTGGGGCGGGCCAAATAAAGTTTTGGGCCTGATAGAAAATTAGGAATAATTGCTTGGGCTTCCTCTAAAACAAAATAAAAGTAGAGGCACAAATCAATTAATACAATTATTAACTAATTCAAACAAAACAAAAGGAGAACTTAATTAGATCCTTTTATGTTGTGGGAAAATTCAACAAAATTATTCACGAGTGTGCTTTGGATTAATACGTGGATGGTGTGAGATTAATTATTCCTTAAATTAATATGTCAGTGGCGTAGTATTATGTACTATAAAATTTACATTTTATACGTCATATGTCAAGTTCACTGTTTTTGTTTTTTTCTTTTACGTGGTTCAAACTCCTCCACAGGTCAATTAAGTTTGATGTCATATTTTCGAGTCTACCACATATCAAAGTTGAAAGACAAATTAATAGGAGTACCAAAAAAAGCCAACTAAAAATGAAGAAAGATAATAAAAATGTTAGAGGTTTATTTATCCATTATTATTACATTAAAATAAATGTACTCATAAGCACACCTTCAAATTGCACTTATTTTTAGGGTAACGGCGAGAAAAGCACGCAATCGAGTGCTTATCTCCATTAGTAGCACTAAACTTATCAATTAGAGCGAAAGTACTACTTAATTATCCTCAAATATCATCAATAGCGAAAGCACTATTTATTTATCCAAAAAATCATCAAGGAATGCACCTTAGTTCACAAGAGAATATGAGCAACCAATAAAGAGGAGAGAGAAGAAACCAAATAAAGCACTATGAAAAAAAAAATCTAGTCATCATCCAAGATGTCCACAAACAAAATATCAAGTACTCACAAAATTGAATTTAGATACTCCAAAATATAGTGCAAAGACCTAAGTTTGAGAATAATCATGTGGAGAATGAAGGCGCCACGTGTGCAACTGAAGGAGCCCACATTTTCACACGTGGCTGGCCATGGAAGGCCAGTTGAGATCGCTCTCCAGCCAACTTCTTATCACTAAAATCTCCAACAATCTCTCTCTTTCTCTCTGTGAGTAAAATAACTACCAAATTAATACTCATACCTCATTCTTCTTCTTCTTGATCCGGTGGCAACTATTTTCCAAATTCAGACCCGACCCGGATCCGAATTCAGTTGAGATGTCCGCCGCCATTGCCACCGTTGCTGCTCTCGCTCTTCCAATCTCCTTTTCTCGCTCTTCTAAGATTAGCAGCAAAAGGGTACAGTTAGTTAAGTTAGTTATTCACTTTCTTGCAAGCAAAATTCTTTCTTTTTAACAAGTGTTGGATTTGTCTGGTCAGGGCATCAGTGGTGGATTCAGGGTATTTGCTATAATTGGGGAAGAAGGTGGGTCGATAGAGAGAAAGAAGCCTTGGAATACCTTGTTTGAAGTAGAGGATCCGAGGTCTAAACTTCAAAGATCCGATGGCAAGTTCTTGGACGCATACCAGGCGCTAGAGGTGGCTCGATTCGATATACAATTCTGCGATTGGAAGGCACGGCAAGATGTCCTCGCAATCATGCTCCTACATGAAAAGGTCCATTGTTCATAATCAATTTCAGATACAATGTTGAGATAACACATTTACAAGATCTTGTTTTCCTATGTGTCTTTGTCTTTGGATGCTGTTTAACTTTGGTAGTAATCTGTAGGTTGTGGAGGTGTTAAATCCTCTTGCTCGTGAGTTCAAATCGATAGGGACGCTAAAAAAGGAACTTGCAGAGTTGCAGGAGGGACTAGCTCAAGCTCACAATCAGGTATCATATATGTAACTTAAGTGATGCATTTTATTTGTATTGACTTAAAAATTAAGAAAAGTGGTGTTTAGTAAGTTGAAGATTTACTGATTTAGGAAAAGTTCTAAAATTTGAATGTATACATATATAAAGGTACATATATCAGAAGCAAGAGTGTCCAGAGCTGTGGACAAGCTAGCTTACATGGAAACACTGGTTAATGATAAGATAATGCAAGAAAGAACCGTACCTGAAGATGATGTTTCGCCTCCAAGTACTTCGACCGGATCTGCAGAGAGCACGAAGAACAGACAGGCTCGAAGAAGCCTCAATGTTTCTGGCCCGGTCCAGCCATACAGTCCCCGTTTGAAGAATTTCTGGTACCCCATTGCCTTCTCTGCGGACTTGAAGGATGACACTATGGTAAGTCCCTTTGCCGTCTGCATATCATGTGGATTGATGCATAAAGTTAAAGCATGGTTTCTTCTTGCAGGTCCCACTGGATTGCTTTGAGGAATCTTGGGTTCTATTTCGAGGGAAAGATGGCAAACCTGGCTGTGTGCGGAATACTTGTGCCCACCGCGCGTGCCCGCTCGACCTTGGCTCGGTTCACGAGGGTCGTATCCAGTGTCCTTATCATGGTGAGATTGATCAGGAATTTTATATCATCATATTTGGTTCTGAAATGTTACGAAGAATTGAGTTATATCGCAAAATGCTGCAGGATGGGAATACTCAACTGATGGGAAATGTGAGAAAATGCCATCTACTAAATTGCTCAATGTGAGAATCAAGGCATTGCCATGCTTTGAGCAAGAAGGGATGATATGGATTTGGCCAGGAGATGATCCTCCAACTGCAAGTCTTCCGTCTCTGCTACCACCATCAGGATTTCAAATTCATGCTGAGGTACTTCCTACCTGCATTTTGGAAATTTTAGTCAAATGATGCGTGTAATATTGCTCGAGATCTTTGTCCTGATATCCCTGATAACGGCAGATTGTGATGGAACTTCCAGTTGAACATGGCCTCTTGTTGGACAACCTCTTGGACCTTGCACATGCTCCTTTCACACACACGTCCACCTTTGCAAAGGGTTGGAGCGTCCCAAGGTTCGTTTCATCACCGTCTTCATCTGATTTTCTTGAATATCTTGACCAAACGCAACATAAAAGAATACACCGTTACTCATCAAATAATAGCAATGATGACAACAATTTGCTTACACAGTTATGCCAACTGATTATGAAAAGGCACTTACAGATTTCTTGATCTTTTACTGCCAATAACAGCATGGTGAAGTTCTTGACACCTGCAAATGGCCTGCAAGGCTACTGGGATCCTTACCCAATAGATATGGAATTCCGGCCACCTTGTATGGTACTCTCCACCATTGGGATTTCAAAGCCCGGTAAACTAGAAGGGCAGAGTACGAGAGAATGCTCTACACATTTACATCAACTTCATGTCTGCTTACCTTCGTCAAGAAATAAAACCAGACTACTATACAGAATGTCACTTGACTTTGCTCCAATATTGAAGTATGTTCCCTTTATGCAATACGTGTGGAGATATTTTGCTGAACAGGTATGTTCCTTTATCAGCTGCAATCAACAATCTTGAACCAAACACTATGGGCATCTGGCTTAACTGGTCGTCTTGATCTCATCTTATGTAAACAGGTCTTAAATGAGGATCTACGGCTTGTACTCGGCCAACAAGAACGGATGCTTAAAGGAGCAAACATATGGAATCTACCAGTTTCATATGATAAACTCGGAGTAAGATACAGGATATGGAGAAACTCAGTTGAGGAAGGTTGTGAGCAAGAACCCTTCAGCAAATAAAAACACAAAACATTGACCACCGTTTTGATACAATTCCTTGCTGCTCTAGTAAATGAAGCTATCAAATCTTAGCTACATGCATTATTTGATTTTGATTATCCAAGAAATTTTGCCAGTTGGAGTAGTTCAAAACAATTAACAGCCAAAATAGTCTCAGCTCATACCATTGTACAGCTCTACACTCCTATCCTGTACATCAAGCCCTCAAAAGCAAGCAACAAAGATATCATTTTTATGGCTGTAACAATGGAAATGTATCATATCATGATTCTTCTCTAAAGTTGTAATTTGAAATGTTGGAATTGCTCAGATGAGATTCAATTTGATCTAATCAAGGCAATATGAATGACTCTAATGCACATTTCAACCAGGAAAGAACAAAAACAAGTTAATATTTTGTCAATTTACTCTTCTATTTCCCAAATTCGAAAACATTTATTGAGCTAACAAAACCCTAATTTCATAATCTAATCACGGCAATTTGAATGAACTAAGACAAAAGCATCTCAATATTTCGTCAATTTACTTTTCTACTTCTTACGCGGTAATTTGGTGTGCATGTATATATCAACCAAACATTTCCTATCACAATCCTAAAACCTTAAATCTTAGCATCTAATTAATTATGGGAGGCCACCATGTTATGTCTAAATTCTGCATGGTTACACATATATTAAATTCTCCCCTTTTCTAATCTTAAACTTTAATTTAATTTAGATGACAAAACAATGTGCCTTTGGAAAAGTGTATGTTGACTTGAGCTTTAAGAAAGTCTCTCTTTTATCTTTAAGGAACTAAAAGAAAACTAAAGTGTGTAATTCTTAGGTACCTGACTTTAAAATTAAGGGGTCCCATTTCACTAATTATTAGTATTATTCTCAAATTTCATTATGACTGTCTTTTTCATGTTTGGGAGCTTTGTACCTAAATGGAATGCATGTTAACTTTTGCTTTATGATCTTCTTAGAATCAATAAGCATGTAGGATGAATGTCTAGATTGGAAATTCAATCTGCAACATAAAAGATTGTAAAACTCAAAGCAACACCTTATTTTACACCTAAGCATGCGAATAATTATTTCAATAAAGTGGTCGGTCGACCAAAATTGATATTGGAAACAACCATAAACCTCAGAAGAAAAATTGACATTACAACTATTTCAATATAAAGAGCCTTTTCATAACACCCATACCTAGCTAGAGGCAACAAAGGGAACATAGTGCCCTACAAAACAACCTCCTCACTATTCAATGATTTAACTAAACAAAGACAACTATACTAGTACTTTTGCACATGCTTCCCATTTTTCACTTATGAGATAAAAAGGCAAATTTTATGATCAAGAATATACTAGTCCCACTGCTTACTCTCTCTGTTCACCAATAAACGTCTCATTTTACCATTTTTATCTGTCCACGATCCATCAATTAAAGTCTCATTTACTTTTTACCATTTTTATAATGGACCACACATTCCACTAACTTTATCTCACTCACATTTTATTATAAAACTAATATTTTCAACTCACTTTCTACTACATTTCTTAAAACCTGTGTCCGGTCAGATATGCCCTTGTATTGGTGGACGAATGAGGTATTTCTTTAATGGTAAATCGTCTACAAAAATCACGAAGTTTTCTCAAATTCAGATATGTCTTATAATTTTAAAGATCAGTCAAAAAAACTATGAAGTTTTAATTTATTTGCAATTGTTCCACATCAAAAAAATTCAGTCACCTAGGTATAATATATTGTTGATGTTTTTCAACCAGAAAACATTGTTTTTGTCTATAAATTGACGACATACTTATCTCATACAATTTCACCAACTTTAATTTGTCATGAGATAACTATTAACAAATTCAAACATCATATAATTTTTTAAATTAAGTTTTAAAGTTGTGGAACAAAATAGAATTTGACCATATTTTCTTATTTTACACTAATATACCCTTCTTTTAGTGAATAACAAAGAAATTAAGGAGCAAGAATTGTTTTACTAAGAGAAACTATTTTTTCCCCATAAGACAACAAGAGGACAACTAGTATCAAAGGATAAGCCTGGTCCCTTATCCCTTCTTATGTTTCTTTTAGTAGATGGCCAAAATTCAAACACTTATCTGGTACTCCTTCCTTCCATTACTGGAAAGATGTTAGACTTTTCTTATTAGTTTTTTCAAAAAAAAAAGTTCTGTTTCTAAAAAATATTAAATCATCATTAATACACTCAATTATTTTTTCTCTCTCTTTATTAATACTTCAATTATCTTTTTTGTCTTCAATGTCTCTACTTAACACATAAAACCATATTTCGTAAAATCTTGTGTCAGTTTTTAAGTGTGACAACTTGTAAGAGACGAATTGAGCATATAAAGTTAGTGTCACAAAGTTCATTGCACTTTTATAAAGCATGCCAAATATGGGGTGTAACTTGAAACCTCTTCCAAAGTTGGGTGATTGGCAAATTATAAAGGTTGTGTACACAAAATGATAACACATGTAAATGACCTCAATGACATGGATGTTTATCTACATTTTGTCAATAGTATTTAGACTTATACTCTTCCTTTGCTTTGCTCCCACATGGCAAATAATGCCTTTGTTGGACTTCTTCAATCGGATGAGCTTGAATATGTGGCCAATCCGCCTTCGCCACCAAAGCACCCCTCGTGGCTTCGAGTGCTCCACCAAGCACTTGATCTTCTTATCCTCTGTTGCAGCACATTTTCCCTTTTCCCATGAGGCAATGCCATTATCTTCAAACTTGATCGATATAAAAGAGTCTGCAATCACCATACATTTTACTATCTCATAAAAAAAATCAAAACCTATAATGAATTTTATGCATAATAGTTATGTAATGATTAGACAAAAAGATGATATAGATTATGTCATAATTTGTTTTTGAAATAAAGTTGTGGATACTAAGTATGGGCCATAGGGTCCCTTTTAAATCATCATCGTACTAATCTTGTGAACCCCAAAGGGTCCCTATCCTCATACTAGTTGTGCCATTTACCATTACCGACGTTAGTAGCAGACGCAGAAAAAAATATATTGGTAGAAGCTCCACTATCAATTTGATAAGGATCAAAGACAATTCTTGATAATTCCCACAAATTTAAAATAAATAAATAAATTGGTAGGCTATTTTATTAACCGATATCATAAATATATACATAAAATATTTTAATTAATTCAGTGCAAAATGATATTCATATACATTGTGAAACTTTATGTGAATCAAATTAGCTTTGGCAAAGATTGTCTCATAAATTGTGAGTAATAAACTCAATGTTACACTTCATATGAATGAAATTCAATTTCATGCTTTCGACTACTTGTTTGTGCCGTGCCTCGCATGTAGTGATGAAATAAAACACGCATACGATACAAGATGATAGTATATAATAGATCCAACATGATTCAAAAACAAACAAAAGGCTTGATTGATATAATCTTCAAAGGAAAATAGAAAAGAAAATTGAAGCTTACCATCTTGAGTGGATGTTGAGCTGCGGCAGAAGTGATCATCAACGGAAGATTTTTGATCTTTAATGTCGAGACGATTGAGCATAGCCGTGAGAGCAAAGATCTTGTTGAGAGAAGAAGAAGAAGAAGAAGAGGGCGATTTCTTTGTGGTTAAACCTAAACCGAGAGTTTTATGAAGAGAGTTTTTCTTGGCTGAAGCTGAAGCTGAAGCTAAAGCCAAGAGCTTGTCTTTCAAACAGACAGCACAAATCCCTACCACCAATTCCGTGGGATGGAAAAAGCACCATTTTCTCTCATCGGATCGCCACTGGTTCATGTTGGCTTCTTTTCAGAATAAATTATTTAGGATGTATATATATATAGAGAGGGAGATAAATTGAAATGGGAAGATAGATAAATGTTGTACATGTATATGTGTCTTTGAGGGGTAGGGGGTGTGTATGTCGACTATGGTGAACCTTGTGAGAGGGACCCGGACCATAGTCGTCCCTAGACGAGTGCGGCCCTTTTTTAAAAACTTCGAATATTGGTCTTAAAAACCATAAATTTTGATAAGTTAGGTTATTTTTCACAAACTTTAATTAAAAATGGTTTTTAAAATTATAAAATTTTTTAAAGTATGCAATCTTTTCAACCGACCTTAATAGAATTTTGAAGTCCTAATTCTTGAATTCAACGTTGAATAATAATATGTGCTTAATTGGATAAAATATATCTGGTAAATCTGCCGGTCTTAAAATTAATTTGCGATTTTTAAGATCACTTTCATAGTTTGTGATTTTTAATATCGGTATCTCTTTAAAAAAAATATTATCTAAGTTCAAAAAATTCTTCATATTAATCTCATTTTCATACAGCAATTTCATTCTTATCCAGCCTCTTTCTATATTTTAATATTTTTTTCTTTCAAATTGGTCACATGAATATATGGATCACTACGGTTTTGGTAATTTATCCGGCTATTGGGCCGATATTGTCCAACATGTACAACAAATATAGTTTAACCAAAATTTGACTAAGTTTCTATAATTTTGTATGACTATATATTAGTCTGTTAAAAATAAGAGACTGAAACTTTGATTCATGTTTGCAATAAAACAAACATTAATGTCCGATGGGTGAGTGGGCTAGTTTTGGGTCGGGCCGTCGGGGTGCGGTGACATGACCCGACCTTGTTAGAAGCTTCATGTCATCGTCTCATAATATAAACGCAGCGAAAATTCAATTTAACTATAATGAAAATTTTCGATAATATCAGGTCAATTTTTTTCTGTTGGTAATTTTTGAGATCCGATGTCCTCATTGCCTTTTATCGACACAGGTCTCAGTTTAGGATTTTAAGACGGCCACGTTTTGATAGATAATGTGCCATTAACACTGTTTATAAACGGAATTTATACAATTTGTTAGCATTAGATCATATTTAATTATAATTCGAATTTTATTTGTTCTTCTTTTATGTTAATAAGAGGCCATATTGGGCTTGTGGTTTTTTGTGAGGGGTATGATGGAATTTAGTGAAGTCCAATTGTTTGGGCCGAAAAGTTCAATTTGAGGGCAAAACCGGCCCAGCTAGTTCAATTCATGTTGAGGCGCAAAGGCTGCAAGTAAACACATTATCCCCTTTATTTGTGGAATCCCACATCGTACAACCACAAAACAACTCTAAGGCATCCTTAATAAATACGAAAATTTGTACCATGATAAACCACGTAGCTGTGCGTTGAGCACATAGCGAACTATTCTTTCGCCTTTTACTAAAAAATACGTGTGTTCGTTGCTATTCAAGCAGTATACTTCTCTTTATTTCAAATCTAAAACTTTTTATACACATAACTTTTATTTCATGTTCTTATAATATTAACTCTAGTTGGATAAAAAGAATAATGGTAAGTTTGACAATTTCTCCATCTAAGTATATGCTTCAATGGTTGGGCATAAAAATTCAAATCCTTTGCCCCAAATGAAAGCTTGATAATTTCTCCATCTACAAGAAAAGTAATGTTGTCTTGTATATATTTGGTTAGGAGAGAAAATGTCTTATCATTGACAAATAATAGGTTAAAATGGTGTTTTCAATAAAATCAAAAGGGCTCAAATCACTTGCACAGTGAGCACCATTAGTTTAGTGACAACGTAAACAAAACAGAGGCCAAAAACAATAAATCCAAGCAAGATATAACTAGCATGAAAATACTTCATTCATAAGTGAGAATGCAAGAAATGACGTGCTATGACTATTGTGAAAATGTTCAAAGCAAGGACAATATTGAAATAGTACCTACTTGGTTGGTAGATATTATTGTGCAATAATAGTGGATAAATACTCATACAAAAATATAGATAGAGAATCCATGTATATATACTAGTCAAATTAAGTTAGCTGGCGTTAACATAATAAACAAATGTCATATTCATTTAGAAATTTCTTCTTTCCTCTTTTTGCAGCAACAACACAAACAATCAACATGTATAATCAAAATACATAATGGAAAACCAACAAATTTAAAACAACCAACAATGAAGCGTATTTCAGTTGATAAGACGTTTTTCCCTCTTTCAGTTGATAAGACGTTTTTCCCTCTAACCAATAAGTAAAGGGAAATGAGAATGCACGGACCAGAGTTTTTGCTGAAAAATAAAACAAATCTCAAGAACTAATCCCTCGTGACAGGATAACCAATCCCATGCCTCTTGGTCGGAAAAATCACAAACAACAAACTACATACGAATCCAACCGCCATCGGCGCAACATCTAGAAACTTCTGCACCTCATTCCGCGGCGCCGGGTAGAAGCACCCCACCACATTCTTATCCCTCAGCGCCACCGCCGCAAACACCACCAGCGACAAAAAGGCATGCACCAAATCCATCCCCCTCAGCCGGAACTTCCCCAAATCCGGCAGCGTCGCGGCGTCGGGGCTGTCGAACAGCCACAGCCCCTTCCTCGTCACGAAGCCGTAGTGCACGTCTCCGTTCGAGCACTTTAGGCTGTCCGTGAACGAGGCCAGGAAGCAGGAGAAGGCCAGGGCCACGAGGAGGCCCGCTGGCCTCCTCGTGGCCAGCTGGTCGCATACGCCGCCGTTGGTGGCGAGCGGCGTGAGGAGCTGGAAGGCGAAGATGGTGCCGGTCGGGAGGAGGTTGGCGAGGTTCGCCGAGCTCTGGAGGGCCCGGGTGAGCACCGTCTGGGGAGACGGGACGGTGCTCGGCGGTATGAGTGAAACGGCGTCGTTTTCGGCGTTTGGGGATGTGGGGATTGATGATGATCTTTGCCTTAGTTCCATTTTTGAAAATTGGAGTTTGTTAGGTTGAGAATTTGTGGGAGGTTACGAATGGAATGAGTTGGCTTTGTTGAAGATTATATATATTTGATTGAGATGGTTCTTCCTTGATGCTTCGTTAATTAAATTAATGTGTTTGTTTTCTCGAGCTTTTTTGGCAAGTTGTGTAACGACTAATAATTAAGTAGTTGAATAAAGCCTTTGGCTCGCCAGTGTTGAAAGGTTGATCTAACACGTTTTTAATTATTGTTTTAAGTGTTTCATTCCTAAATTCTCTTTCATTCCATATTTAATCAAGGGCAATTGATAGGTAATATATCACAAATTATGGTCGAATTTCAGATTTTTTTAAAAAAACTTAACATTTAGTCAAAAAATTCATAACTTTGATGTTGTTGTTAATTTCCCATGATTAATGGACGTGGTAAATTAAGGGCATCTAAAACTTTATTTATTTATTTTTTTGAGGACAAGCAGTCATATTAAATTGATTTTTTCCAATGACAATTTAAGCTACAATTATAATTTTTAGGCCTAGACCAAAGCACAACTTTCTTTAGAATACGTAACAAAACATGAGCTGCAATAATTTTTCATAAAATCTAATAAATAATAGTATATAATATATATCCACACCGGAAGAGTAGTAATTGAAATTAGGTTGAAATGTGGAAATAGCAGAATCACAAGCTCACGTTGCTAGGCTTAGAGACCTTACTTTTATATTCATTGGTTATTAATCATCTTATATCAATGTGGGATCATAGGTATGAAAGCAACAATAATTCTATTAATCATGAAACTCACATTGAAATAGGATAGCACTCCATGTTAAGCTCAATGACAAGCATACATCAAGAAGCAATTCCTTTAACCACTAGTACTAAAAGAGACGGTACTACTAATTAATCACACCCAAAAACAAAACAACTACCCCATATGTATGAAATGTTGAGTTAACAAACTCAATTATTTTCCCAACTCTTTACACCCACATTCTTCACACACAACAAAGTAGCACGAAGCACATTCAAATCCAAGAAGTGTATACACATCTTTGTGGCGACAAACATCGCATCGCCTCTTGAGAGTGATATAAGTGAAAGTGAGAGAGTGATTAGGGTGAATTTCATGCATCTCAAATATCCTCCTAGTTTCACATTTCTGTAGCAACCAGATGCATTCTTCAAACACTCAGGGTGGAAAGATACATCGCATTCGTGACAGTGATATATCCATTGCTTGGGATACATTTCCACTTCACAAAACTCACAGTAGAAATCGGAGGGATGGTTTAGAGAGGCATCAGAGGTGAGCAACAACGCGTGCTTGTCCCATTCGAGATCCGTTATACTCTTAGGCAGTAGAGCCATGTAACTATAGAATCCATATTGACAGTCACCATCATCACAATGATAGTATTTCCCAGTGAGGAGTAGAGGCTTGCTGTGATGAGGGTGAGATGCATGTCTCACACTTGTTGGTAAAGATGCACACTTGATATCTATCTTCTCATCACATTCTTCACACTTATACCCCATCCCATTTGTGTAAGCATAGCACTGATCGCAAAGCCAATACGAGAGAGCATCCCGAGCCTTTGATTTAGGAAGTGCATAGAGTGTGAATTTATGGCTTTTATTAGGGCAGTCACCTTGTAGTTGGGAGTTGGGATGGAAAGTATTGGGTAAGAAGCATCAAATGGGGTGGATGAAATATGTGCAAGGATAATAAGTGCATTGATAGTATGGAGGGGAAGATATGGGTGTTACACATGCATCACATATCTTGGTTTCACTTACAGTTTGATCATCTTTTAAAACCAAACTAAGAGGATGGTCATGATATTTGAATATAAATGAATGATCACTTGGGATTGGGATATTGTTAACACCCTTTTCTCTCATCACAAAAGGAGTGATTAACTTGTTGTATACCTCATTTGCATCTAGTGGAAACTCAATCACATCTGAACCAATTCTAAAACCAAGATAATACACTTGTCAAATGGACCCATTACTAATGATATTGTATAATAACTAATGATATTGTATTTTGTGTAATTCTAAAATCATCATACATGAACTACAATTGGAAATAGAATTAAGATCTCTTAACAAGTGAAGCCATATAGAAAACTGGAAAGGTATAAATCTTACGAGTTATAACGTGGTTTGACCATGGATCCAACGCATTTGATATGGACGAAGAATCTGCAAGTACCACAATAATGCTTTACATCCAAACTCCCAACTATATTATGATCACTGCCATAACTACACACTCTATGCACTTCCTAAATCAAAGTCTAGGGATGCTATCTCGTATTGGCTTTGCGATCAGTGTAATGTTTACACAAATGGGATAGGGTATAAGTGTGAAGAATGTGGGACAAAGATAGATATCCAATGTGCATCTTTACCAACAAGTATTACACATCTACTTCACCCTTATCACAAGTCTCTACTCATTGAGGATTATTATCATTGCATTTATGATGACTGTAGATTTAGATTATTTACTTTCGAGGCTCTACTGCCTAAGAGTATAACAGATCGTGAGTGGGATAAGCACGCGTTGTTGTTCACCTCTAATGCCTCTCTAGACCATCCCTCTGATTTCTACTGCGAGTTTTGTGAAGTGGAAATGTATCCCAAGGATTTGATGTATCACTGTCGCGAATGCGATGTATCTTTCCACCCTAAGTGTGTGAAGAGTGCATCTGGCTGCTACAGAAATGTGAAACTAGGGGGGAGATTTGAGATGCATGGAATTCACCCTAATCACTCTCTCACTTTCACTTATATCACTCTCAAGAGGCGATGCGATCTTTGTCACTACAAGAATGTGTCTACATTTCTCGGATTTGAATGTGCTTCGTGCTACTTTGTTGCGTGTGAAGAATGTGGGGGTAAAGAGTTGGAAAAAAATTGAGTTTGTTAACTCAACATTTCATACATATGTAGTATTTGTTTTTGTTTTTGGGTGTGATTATTAGTATCTCTTTGAGTGGTGAAAAGAATTGCTTCTTTGATGTATGCTTTGTAATTGAGCTTAATCCTATGTCACTGTGAGTATCATTTAATACATGAATAATAAAATTATTGTTGCTTTGATACCTATGATCCTACATTGATATAAGATGATTGCTAACCATTGTATATAACCATATATCAAATGCAAAGTAAGGTCTCCGAGCTTAGCAGCGTTAGCTTGTGAGTCTGTGACCCAAGTGGGGGCTTTGAAATTATTGGATGTCGCCGAGCTTGTGCACTCGCTACTTTGAAATAAAACAATAAACGAATAATTATCTGATCAAAGCTAAAAACATTTAGACCATCATAGAGATTCAGGTATATAAAAGGAGATACAGTTACACTCAACAGAAATCATGTTTCTTTGCTAATATTTGGAGTCATAGGTGTCTAAAAAAGCCAGTTAAGACTAATGTTACCCAGCCAAATGAGGAGTGGGAATTGCGCCAAGGCGATGAAGAGCAGCAGATAATGATGCCTGGTCGAATCATAACCTGCAAACAGGACTCGTTTCAACGTCTTCACCAAGAAAATCCCCATGCCCAAACATGTCCATGGTAGCAGAAAGTAGTATGCATAGCTCCAAAAGATTCTCCCAAAGACAGCTAGGGACAATCCTGTGAAAGTGTATCCAGCATACGCCACCATGTCGAGGAAAGGTGCCTCCGCACTACCCAAGGTGGACAACGTCAATTTCAGCAGGCAGAATTGAAAAAACCAACCAACCACCCCCTTGGCAAACAGCCAGTTAAGAGCTTCGGGGCTAAACCTGCAGCATAAGCATATTACACCGAATGAGACAAACTATCCCCGCATAATCTCACTGTAGACGTGCAGTGAGTGACAGAATAGCAAAACTCAATGCTCAGTGTAAGCTCAAACAGAGAAATTTTTATGTAGCTATGAAATTAAGCAATAGACATTTAACATTTAGCAGTCTTGGTATTAGTTAAAACCTAAGATCATCTTCTTGTAAAAGTTTTGGAAACGAAGAAAATACTGCTTTAGATTCCACCATAAATAGGAAGGCGAATGAAGATTTTGTTTTGCCACAAATACCAATATGCACAAACAAATAATAAGCAGGCCTCCAAAAACCTTTCCGGACAACACACGAAAATACAGAAATGTTATCGACTAAATGAGTGACATGTTCAGGTACCAGTAAATCAAATCATTTCAAAAAGCATCTAAGAAGTACTGAAAGACAAGAAGCTCACTTAATGAGGCCAATTCTTATTCCGGGGTAGGCAGAAACAAGAACAGAATGCAAGGCATACAGAAAAAACTCACTTTCCATGGAGTCCTAATGATAGGCCAGCAAGAACCAAATAGGTACCAAATGCCATGAAAGGAATGTACAAGTCTGGAGCATTTATATCGTAAATAGGGGGCTTGTATGAGAGCCTGCCACCAACTGGCTCGGAGATTCTTGTCCAATGGCCCTAAATGAGATGAAAATAAGTTAAAGCGGTAATAGTTACTACTAAACTAATGACGTCATCATAAGGATTTCACAATTACAGACAATTGAACAGAAAAACATCGTTGAAGAACAAAATGGTTACCCGGTGTAGAAATGGGAAAAGAACGACCTTCAATTTGTTCTTCACATATTGATCATTGACTTGAAAATAATATTGCGGGTCAGAAAAGTACCTGCTAATCTGTTTCAGAACAATCAGAATATAAGATGAGAACTTATTAGAATGGAGTTGTCTTAGTACTATAAGCATTAACGGCATGCATCTTCAAGGCATCAACAGACTCATCTAAAGCCCACAAAAGACTTCATGCTCCATCACTACTCACATTGCTTTGCACATATTCAGAGCTCGATCCAAGAATCCTCTCTCCATAAGCACCCAGTCCACCTCTAATGAATCCCGAACTTGCCCCATAAAACGTATTCCCAAAAGGGTCTGCTGCTGCATTCGGTGGACGAGGCACACCAGGCTGTGGTCCAACATTATCATACATCTTCTCTCAAATCAATCAAAATCTACAAGAAAAATAAACACCTATCAATACTTTTCAGAGGCAAATC
Source organism: Salvia splendens (assembly GCF_004379255.2). Classification (NCBI taxonomy): domain Eukaryota; kingdom Viridiplantae; phylum Streptophyta; class Magnoliopsida; order Lamiales; family Lamiaceae; genus Salvia; species Salvia splendens. The sequence continues at coordinate 1,226,207 of NC_056036.1, read as the reverse complement.
CATAAACTAAAAAGAACAACAAAATCAAGCATAAATACAGCAATGAGAATTTAATGAATCAATGAGCAAAGCAAGCTCCGTTTTCATCTCTTAGCATAATTTTAATTTACTAAAGAGGGCATCTACTAATACGAAGGATAAATAAAATCATTCAGGCTTAACCACCATATACTTTAAAGGATTGATTAATTCTGCACTTGTTTTTTCCATCTTAACCTTCAAATACTCTATACCATGCTTTATTAATCTATCCTCACTCAATGTAAAAGCCCCATAACTTCGTCCAATGGCATAATTTCTTTGCTTTTCAGCTTGAACAAAATGCACGTTAGATCTTAACATGATTGCTTCAATCAATCAACACGGCAAATTTTAGTTATCTAAAATACTAGCTTGATCCACTACAATGGGGAAAAACGAATAGTGCCAGCACAATTCAAGCACTGGGCTCCTAATTCCTAGTCACATTAACAATCTCAAAAACGCACAACCGAATTCCGTCGTGCAAAAATCCAAATCAAATTGAATCCAACACAAAAATGTGATTCAAACACGTCGAAACGAAATACACACATCCCTATCACAGATTCAAACAGAAATGAAGTAGTAAGTAAACGCGAAACCCACATCACACCAAAACCCTGGATCCGAACCCGGACCAATTTGGCTACGATTTAAGCCCCAACACATGTCCGATCTTTCAATATATTGGTTTATTGAACAGGAAGAGACAGAGAGAGAGAAGCTTACCGGAGACGGCGAAGGGAAAGGAAGAATGTATCGCCGGTAGAGAAGAGAAACCGAAACGACAGAGTTTTGATGAGAAAAAGAGTTAAGCCTTGGGCTTACATAATGGGCTTAGTATGTAGGATTGGGCCTTACCGGGGGAATAATAATTATTTTAATAATAATAAATTAAGATATTAGTATTCTTATTTTTTCACATTATTATTTAAATTAGTGTAGTTTATTAGTATTATTATTTCCAAAAAACTATATAAGAATAACATTTATTTTATTTAACTAAAATATATTTTTGAATGGTCCATGTGCACGGGAATGGGAGAAATAAATGGATAAATTTTGGAGTGGAAGGAGGAATCATCATTTATTTCATTCCTAATATTTGTCACACGCTTAATAGATTGTAAATGATTTTGCTTTGAGATGCATGTATATTTAATTTCATTTTTTCAAAAGTTTAATTACGTGCCGAATACAATTTATTAGTGGCGTTTTCCGAAAATGATTGGCAACTGAAATGGGGATGAACATTCAAATTAGGCATGCAATAACTCGATTGGTGATACATGTGTATCCAAATTAATATTATAGTGTACTAAAAGGAGAGGATACTTAATTTCCTTCTTTTAATATAATAAAGCAAATATTCAGCAAGGTAAAAGGAACATCTTTTTTACAAAAGAAACATTTCATGTGTCCAAAATAGATAATGAAATGACAAACACATGGAAATTTGCGGTTGTCAAATCGTCCGGACTGACCATCGAGTCGCAAAAGTGGACACGCCTTTGGTTTTTTGGGGAAGCAAAGGAAAATATTTCAACGATCACAACAATAATACCAAAGACGGCTAGATATTGTCTAAGTTCTTACACGCACAATGCACATCAATCATCTCTTATTTCGGTCACTCCGAATCTTAAATTTTTTTTCCCTCAAACACCATCATCACGGTGGAGGGTTAAGGCCGACCCCCAACCTGTCAATATCAAAAATCACGAAAGAAACATAAATCAATCAAGTCTAAAAGTGACTCGGTCCGCACAGGAGATACAAATCACAAGAGCTAACAAAGCTACAATGGTATCCCCACAGACCGGGTACTAACCATCTAACAAACGATAAAACTAACATAACAAGAAAATAAATACAAGGATGGTGACCAAGGGTTGGCCATCTCCAAAGGAAAAAATAAAAACCATAAATCAAAACCACGAGCCAAGTGTAGTAGTCATCCATCTCGATATCTGAATCTGAAGTTCGGATAGCCCAACTGATCCATCCTCACGAGCGACTTCAAATACCGAGGCGCTGAATCCGCATCAAAGAAAGTGATGGCAGGGGTCTGGACCCCCCTACCTGCCAGAAAATCGGCTGGTCGGTTGCCCTCTCTAAAGATGTGAGAGAACATAATTTTGTTCTCCGAACTCCGAATCTTAAATTATCTCTATAGTGTTGAGTCTTCCTTGATAAAAGATAAGCCAAACTTAATTTTGTTCTCTCGGTTGGGCAATGTTTCTTGGGGCACGTCTCCCTTCTGATGAGTTCTCTTTCTCTATAAGTTTGATAGACGACAAAACAAAGTTAGAAACCGAGAACGAAATATTGATTTATTTAATCTCCAACCATTTGACGATCTAGTGTTAATTAAGTGTTGTCAATGTCAACGTGAGCTTCGTACTGTTTATACTAATGGAGTAATGGTTAACACTCAAACAATTAATGGCTCACTATTTAAAATCATTATTTACGGGAACCCATATTTCAATCTATAGTGAAAGTTAGGTCGAAATAAAATATGCCAACACGTGATATCAATTAAATTTTAGTACACATAATTGAGTATCAATAATTAATTTTCTTATAACCACCGACGACATGGTGTCAAATAAATTTCATGCCGTGCATAATTCATATAAATATTAACACAATTAATGGTTTACAGTTCATGAGAATCATGACAAACATTAAAGTTAGAATCCTAGAAATATTTGTTGAAGTTTTATTAAGCATTTTGTCGAACACTTTGACCATTGTTGATATTAGCTCAACCCATTTGCCAAGATTTTTCAAAGAATATTAATGTAGATCATACGAAATAAAAAATAAAATGTATAATAATTTATTAAAATGAAAATTTTGTATATGATCTAATAAAAAATAAATCATTTTAAATGAATTTGCTATAAAAGGGTTGGCCCCTGTTATATCCATACTATATTAACAAACAACTACCGATGAGTGATTGTGATATCTCATGACAAGAACATGTGACACATAAATATGGGAACTTAAAGCCGAATTAAAAATTTGTTTTATTAAGAGTTTGTTGAAATTCTTGTAGCCCAATTATGAATTACCCATGCTATAAGGAAATATCAATGTTTGGTTGAAAGCAACCCAACACTTATCACTTGGTCTTACCATATCATCTTGTAGTGTTTATAGTACTTAAGTTAAATCTAATAATAAAAGAAATCATTTTATTATTATTTTGTGTTTTATCATGTCTTGTAAGGTAGAATAGTATTTTTTTTAAATGGATACTGATAAATATATGATAAAATATGCTTTATTGAGATGTTTAAGTTATAAGTATATATAATTATAATTAATTTCAATGTCCAAATATTTCTAAAAGTTCATTAATGTGATTAAAAAGTAAATATATAGAGAGATTCAAATGAGAATCTTCATTATCATCACATCACCTTAATTAATTTGTGACCCGTTTCTTAATATACATGTTCAATTTTTATTGAAACATAATTATAATTAAGTTGTGGCCCGTTTCTTAATTTATGTGTTCAATTGTTATTGAAACATAATTAATGGAACACTGTTATCATCAATAGAAAACCAATGAAACAACAAAATCCAAAATGAATATTGCTTCTACAAGGGACTTTGGTCCCCACATTTGGGTCCTGTCAAATTGTTAGTAGCATTAAATTTTATATTGGTCGATTTCAACTGTTTTGCAGCGATCAATTACTACCATACTATATATGGATATTCAAATTATAAATTAATCAATTTTCCATTTTAGGAACTAGAAAATTCCTATCCCTATATCTATAGGCCTCTATAATTTCACATGCTTTCTTTTCATTGTTCATGTTTTCAACGAAACAACATCGTTATTTTTTTTATAAACAGACATTTAACGTGGCAGGAATAACGTCTAGGTATGATACCTCGGCTGGCATATCAGATATAATTTCACCATAATTTTCACTCGGACATAATTTCAAACTCCATGATTTTTTCGGCTGAATTTTTAAAGTTAAAAGACAGACCAAAAATTCATTCAAATGTCATGATTTATTCAGCAATTTGCCCTTATAGAAATTAAATTAAGAAATTAGGAAAGAGGATAGATCACGAGTAGGGGTGGCAAATCGTGCGTGTCGGGTCGTTATCGTGTCGACACGATAACGACACGAACACGATAACAACAAACACGAACACGACCCGTTAAGAAAACCTCAAACACGAACACGAACACGACACGAAACCCTCAGACACGAACACGACACGAACCCATTAACGACACGAACCAATTCGGGTCAACACGACACGATAACAACACGTACACGAGATGACACGATAACGACTCGATAACAACACGACCTGATAACGGTTAAACCTATTAAAAATGAAAATAATAAGAATTAATAATATTAAAATATTATTTGTTAACGGATAACACGAACACGACACGAACACGACACGAACACGTATTGTTAACGGATAACACGAACCCGACACGAACACGACACGAACACGACACGAAATTTTCGTGTCCTTAACGGGTCGACCCGATAAGGATACGAACCCAATAAGCTCTGACCCAAACCCATTATTTTCGTGCCGGTTCGTGTCGTGTTATCGTGTCGTGTCAAAAATTGCCAGCCCTAATCACGAGCGTGTGAAATGTTACACACACTTAACATAAATGAACATGCATAGACCTAAGTATAATAAATAAAAAGTGGAGGAATAAATTACAAGACGACATAAATTACTATAAAAGGATAGCATATGGAAAAGCTATGCCCTTCTGCTTCCTCCACCTTGTGGCAAAATCGCATTAACATCGATCTCACTTACACATATCCTCTGCTTTTGGAGAGACCGAGAGAGAATGGCTGTGGGAGCGGAGGCGGCGGTGAGGGAGCTGAGAGCCACCTACGCCACCGGGAAGACGAAGAGTTTCGAGTGGCGGTTTTCGCAGCTGAAAGCTATACAGAAGATTGTCTCTCTTCACAACGAGGAAATAGTCGAAGCTTTGCGATCCGATCTCCAAAAACCGGAATTTGAAGCAGTTATTCATGAGGTAGGATTCATATTCATGTTCATGTTCATCATGTGTGTTTCTTCTTATATTGTTAATCTTGGTTGAATTAAGTTTAAAATTCTATCAATTTTAATGGTTGTAAACTTCAATAGTTTAACCCTATAGATGACTATATGTTTTTCTATAGAGGTTTAAAATTAATGGGACTTAAAAGATTTGGGATGATATTAGTGAAGAAAAGTTCGTAGTTGAAAAATAATTAGGAGATAAGTACTATATTTACTCTCTCTAGGTATCACCTAACCTAATTAAACACCACTTCACAATATTAAAATAATATTTACATCACCACCATCCTAGTTTTTGGGAAAATCTTACCATTTGCTAAAGAATGATACTTAAAAGCTAAGCAAGATGCATATGACATAATGTGGCTTTTAATTATTACGATTGAGATTGTTTTGTTGTATAAATGGATACGGCCACACATGATATGTGTATACTCCATATTTTATCTGTGGAATCATTTCTTTCTCTAAAAATTTTGCTGTATAAATGGATATGGCCACACATGATATGTGTATATATATTGTATTTGTGGTATCATTTCTTTCACAAATAGTACTACTATTTTTTATACTCCATCACCACCTATAGCTGTATACTTTTTCTAGAATTACAACCACCTATATTTATTGTTACTAGGTATACAATGATGCTTTTCAATAATTTCTGTTTGCGTACATATCGAGATGATAAAATTGATATTCATGTTATCTACTTGTAGATTTCAATAATATTCCGTGTTAAAATTGATGATTTATGATGATGACAAGAACTTGCATGTGCAGTCCATGCAAAATTTCATGTTTTAGTTATTTCCTCTACCGGACTCATTTAAAGTAAGATTTTTTATATTTTTATTTTTGTAAATTTATCATTTTAAAATTTTATATTCTTAAGCGGTGTTCGGTTTCCAAGAAAAATAATACCAAGATACTTACAATCTAGGATTAAGTTGTGAGATTATTTTAGTCATAGGAGGTTAGCTATGACTAATTATCCCATGATTATTCATCTAGGATTGAGTTGCCGGGTTGAATCTCATGAACCAAACACACTATAAATTTAATCTCGGATACAATCTTGCAAACCAAACATCCTCCTAGTAAACTCGATAATAGTAATATATTATTAGAACTTAGCACATAGGTCTCAAGTTCCGGATATTATCATTTTTGTTGTGATTAAATTTGTTCAAAAATAAAAGGAAGAATTATATCTGTATTCGTGGCATCAATAATTTAATATATTCGTGGCATCAATAATTTAATTATATTTATGATGTAGATTTCTGCAGTGTCAGCATCATGCAAATTGGCATTGAAGGAATTACATCGATGGATGAAGCCACAAAAGGTAGAGTAACATTCAATACACTTAATAATCAATAAATCATCTATTTTCTTTATTTTTATTTTTTCACCAGGCTTGCTTTGAATTATTTGTATTTTTGCAGGTGAAAACATCGTTAATTTCTTTCCCTTCATCAGCCAAAATCGTCCCAGAACCTTTCGGCGTAGTGTTAGTTATATCAGCTTGGAACTTTCCATTTCGTAAGTCCGAATCCGAATCCGAATCTTGACCCGTCTTATAGCTAATGGTCTTTACGGTCTCACACAAGACTCTTTATTTTATTTGACGCGACACTTAATTAATTACTAATTGTCCGTATTTTATTCCAATCTCATTTCATTCCTTTGATAATTAAGTGCTATCACTTGATCCGGTGGTCGGAGCCATCGCTGCCGGTAATGCTGTCGTCTTGAAGCCATCGGAGAGCTCCCCCGCCACGTCATCGCTGCTCGCGAAGCTCGTGGGCAAATACATGGACGCATCAGCGGTGAAAGTGGTGGAGGGGGCAGTGGCCGAAACCACTGCTTTGCTAGAACAAAAATGGGATAAGATATTGTACACAGGTAATGCTTGCTAAAATCTCCTATATAGTTTCACATTTTTTCATTTATCTTGTTTCTATATAAAACGATGCCTTTTGGTGATATTCAAAACGTCGTTGTTTAATTAAATAAGAAAAAAAGGAAAGAAAAAGAAGAAGGAAATGTACGTATCTTATAGAAACGGTGTTGTTTGAGCATCATCAAGAGACATTGTTTTATACACAGAATTTGATAATTAAGAAAATAAACTTTACAATTTGAGTATTATATTTCAAACCTAATGAGACTAATTAAAGCCGGACTAAATTTCATGATTTATTAATTTTAAACTTATCACACAAATTTACAGGAGGTGGCAAGGTGGGGCGAATCGTGCTAAGTGCTGCGGCGAAGCATCTTACACCAGTGATTTTGGAGCTTGGTGGGAAATGTCCAGTCGTAGTTGATTCCACAGTCAACTTAAAGGTACATTAATAATCCCCTATCTGAAATTAATTGTCCTACTTTGATTTGACATAAATTTTAAAAAATTGAAAAGATAATTAGTAGAAAATAGTAAAAGTGAAATAAAACATATTAGCATATTTAATGACAAGACTTATGAAGATTACATAGAGAATATAAATATAATTTCTTATAATGATGTAAATTTCTATACTTTGGTTGAAAAGGTGGCTGCAAGAAGAATAATTGGAGGCAAATGGTGCGCCAACAGTGGCCAAACCTGCATTGCCCCAGACTACATAATCACTACACAAGACTTCCTCCCACAACTGGTAATTACCAATCTAATCAAACCCTAATTTCATACATAAAATTTCTATATTCGATCCTTTAAAAATAATTCCCTTTTTTGTCATTCAGGTTCGTCCACCAAAACTAGTTCACTTCAACTACATTTTCTTTTTTTCACTCTCATTTATCAATTTTGCTTTAAAACTCGTCATCCTCAAATTCTTTACTTTTAGGGGACGGAAAAAGTATTAACTCACACTGTCATTGATATATTCAGGTAAATGCTCTATCGTCTCAATTGGATAAGTTCTTTGGAAAAGAACCTCTTCGGTCAAAGGAATTGTCAAGTATCGTCAACATCCACCATTTTAACCGCTTGTTAAAATTACTAGATGACGACGAGGTTTCAAGGAAGATCGTTCGGGGAGGTGAACGTGATCAATCCAGTCTGTAAGTTTTTGAAATTGACCCGAAAACCGAGCACTCAATCTTACCAACTGATGTGCGCTTCGTATCACAATCAAAACCCTCATGCATGTGCTGTTTATTTTTCAGCAAGATTGCTCCCACGATTATATCGGGCGTCTCGACCGATTCTCTCCTCATGGATGAAGAAATTTTCGGTCCTATACTTCCCATAATTACGGTAAAACATGCCATTTTATTCAATTCCCTCTTAATTAAAGTAGAACACATGATATTGAATATTGTATATCTTGGAATAATGAAGGTTGATAAGATTGAGGAGTGTGTTGGTGTGATCAATGCTAAAGAGAAGCCACTTGCTGCATATCTCTTTACAAATGACAAGAAATTGGAGGACAAGTTTGTTAGAAACATTTCAAGTGGTGCTATGATCATCAATGACACCGTTCTACACGTAAGTGATTTATTCCTCGGGTCGACGCAGAAAAAAATAATAGTATGGGCTCCCATTGAGCCTATTTGCTAATGTTCATCTATAAGGATTATATCAAGGTAAAAATATTTAGTACTTAAGGTCTATTCATAAAGGAAACGACAATTATATTTTTTTTGTTATGGGACCGTTGCGAATAAATTTTAAATTCATAATTTTTCCGAGTGATTTTTGAAGTTGTAAATACAGACTCGAGTTTGATCAAATTTTCATGGTTTTACAATTCGATTGCAGTTTTTTGAGGCGGGACTACCGTTCGGAGGCGTAGGTGGGAGTGGGATGGGAGCATATCATGGGAAGTTCTCATTTGATGCTTTTAGCCACAAAAAGGCTCTTCTAAAACGTGGCTTTGCCCTTGATATATCGGCAAGGTACCCACCGTACACTCCGGGAAAACGTCGTTTTCTCCGTGCGGTTGTACAAGGCAATCTTCTTGACATTATTCGATCATTATCTACTTGTTGGTAAAATTCTTCCATTTTTAGCTCAGGCTATGAATGGCTACTGCATTATTCTGATTCTGTAATACAAAGTATCAAATATTTTATTGATTTATGATAAATTTAATTATCTCATAATTGATTAACGTGACACAAAAATAAGTAAAACAATTAGTTATCTGGACACATTGCTATATAGTGACTCTAGACAATTACAATTACAATTACATAAAGAGAGAAAAAAAAGGCCTGAGATAGAGAATATTTCTGCAATTATGATTGGCAGACGTATTATGTAAACAATATATCCATACCATTAAATTTTTACTTGATGGAATATGTAAACAATATATCCATACCATTAAATTTTTACTTGATGGGATATTTTTTTCTATATTCGACACAGCATTTGCATATTTTGTATAGTTCTTACAAAATTCTTCTTCATTACAAGTAAAATAGAAAATTGCCAAATGCTACAAATTAAATTTTAGTACCCAATAGTGTACATGGGCTTTTTATGGATTTCTAGCCCATTAGTGTGGCGGGCCTTTGAATCCTTTGAGCTACGCCTACGTCTAAAGGAAAGAATTATTAGCTCTTTTCTCTCATTAATAATGGCTCAATTTATTATTTTTTTAGACGTCTCGTTTCAAATGTATCTGTCCATATGAAAACCGGGGCGCATTGTGTGTTGCGCCCGTACATATAATTTCGTTTTTCATTTTTTTTCTTTACATAATTGAGTTTAAACAAGTTCGCGATTATGGTTTTATAGTTTAAATAATCATTCATAATCTCTATACCTAGTTTTTTTAGACTTTATTAATGGGACGAATGAAGTATAAAATCTTTCAATTTAATAAAAAATTATCATTCAACAATTTACAATAAATTAACATATTTGTCGCCTTGTTTACTTATTTATTAGCACTTATGATGAGATTATCTCGTACAAGTTCCAATTAATATCAAATGTCCCTTTACGATTCACCAATCTTAAATTCGGTTGAAATATTAACACATGCAAAGTGATAGAATCTTATAATCATTACTATTATTCATATACCGATCAATAGAGATGTAATTGGATAATTTGGATTCATAATTGACGCCAATAAACTGGGAAAAGGCTTATTAATTAACTACAAACAACAAATCAACAAACAAAATAAAGTTAAATTAATTATTTGTCGTTATTTATAATATTGTTTTCAATCATGACTTATACCATCATGCTAACACAAGATAAACCCCTTACTAATATATTACTATTGAAATAATGATAACTTTTAAAATGGTTTCAACATAATTTATGAATGTAACATGAAGTAAAACCAAAAACTTTATATATTGAGCATTGTTTAGAGTCCAGCATGAATTCCTCTTTTCACAGTTTCCACTCGTTCAATTAGAGCATCCACAACCGTGCTCTTGCCAGCGGCACGGTTGTGGGCCCGGGCGGTACTATTCATGTCTGCTCTCTGGCAAGAGCACAACACCCACAACTGTGCTCTTCCGCAAGGACGAGCACAATTAATATAAAATTCAATTACACAAAAACATTTTCATAATACTAAAATTCATTAAAAAAACCACAATAAAAATAACAAATTACAAATAAAATAAAAAGACATAATTAAAATCCTAAAATTAAAAATTACATAATTAAAATACTAAAAATTAAAAATTACATAATTAAACTCCTAAAAATTAAAAATTACATAATTATTGGCTAATATAACCCGAGGAAGACTACGCATCCGGCGGCACCAACCCCAATTGTTTTTGGAGAGCCGCTTGGGTTGTCGTCGTTACCGGACATAGTGGTGTTGTAGGGTGTGAGAGGAAGATGAAAATGGATATGAGAGATTGATGATGAGAATTGTGTAGTGAAAGTGTGAATTTTTTGGAGTGAAATTGAGGGTATTTATAGATGAAAGTGTGTATTTTTGGGGTAAAAAAATAAAAAAAAAATTAAAAAGTGGGGAAAAACGGTTATAAACGGATATAATTTTTTGGGGAAGTGAATTTTTTTTTTTATTTTTTATCGATTTTTTTAATAAAAATCCGATTTTTTTTTAAAAAAAAATAAAAAAATGTTTGAAACCAACGGCTATGCCGTTGGCGAATGGGAGACCGCCACGTGTGCGTCCGCTGGCACGGACGTGCTCGATACATCGAGCAGCGCCGTGCCAGCGGCGCGGTTGCAGCGGTGGCGGTCCTTCGCCTTGCCGCTGGCACGGACGGCGGTGGCGCCAACCGCCACCGCTGCGGATGCTCTTATCTCTCTGATCTACATTTCGTCCTTCCATGTTGTTGTCTGACCAACGCTTTATGTAGACTTTTCCATATGTCACCTCAACTTCAATTTTCCCCTAAATTTGATCAAATGAGATTGATTGATAACTTCATAAATCATAATAGTATACTGTATATATCATTCAAAATTTAAAAATGTAGACCAAAGTGGTTTTACATGCATAGAGATATCTAGTTGAAAACAAAGAAAAATCCAGGGACCAAAATGAAAATTCCCCACACTACAGACCCCTCTAGTTAATTATAATAAAGATTGCAACACAGCTGTTGCAGTAATTATAAAATAAAAATAAATACCAAATGAAAACAAAAACATTTCCCCCAAAATAGAAGCTGCTTCACCCCCAAAGCATACTACAGTTTTTAGAGAGAGAAAGCACTACAATTTCCTCACCATTCTCCCCCCTCTCTCTTTCTCTCTCACGCACCAACACACACTCGCACACCACAATCTCAGCTCTCCACCTCACCAATCACAGAGACCCCACAAATCTCTTGCCCTTCCCTTAAACCTCAAACCCCCCCATAAATCTCTCCCCCAATTTTTCTCTTGAGCAATGCCAGCTTCCTCAGGTAACTCTTTATAAACTCCAAAATTCTACCTGAATTTGCGCCGATTTGTTGCAGGGGACTTCAGATTGATGTGTCTATTAAGTTTTCAGCGTCGATTGGTTAGCGGGTTTGTGAAATTTTGTAAACCCCCGTTCACGTTTTCTGTGCCCGTGACCTTTTTGTGAAATTGAAGTTTAGCTACTTGAAATTATTGGTGAAGCTGTAGGATGTTATGTGCGTCTGTGGAATGCAATTGCCCTTTTTTATGTGTTGCTAGCAAAATTAGGTTTTTTTACTTTTGTTTATTTACTAAAAATAAACGTTGCTCATGAAAATGTCCACAATTCGTGCGGGATTTATGTTAGGAAGGTGAAATTTGAGATTTTCATTCACGATCAGGATTTAATCATGAAATGAAATTGTCAGGATTTGAAAAGGTTTTATTTTTAGCCATTGCTATACTTGTGAATCCTGTAAAAATGAGTGCCATTCTATTTTCTTATTCTTTTTCCCTTTATGGTTGCATCTTGTTTAGAAGCAAGAGCAAGGTGGAGGAAGCGGAAAAGGGATAACTCAGTGGCGCGTAAGTCCAAGCAGAAAGAGCAGGATGATGACATACTTGACGATAATGATGACGATGATGACCCAGATCTGGATCCCCCGCAGAACCATCTGGAAAGTGAAGACGATCCGCAAATTCCTAATTCTGATAGGACAGCCCAGATAATAGGAGAGAAAGGGGATGAAAAGTTGGTTGCTGGTGGACTGAAGTTATGTGAGTTTCCAGTTGCGATCAAGAGGGAGATATATAGGCCCCACTCATCTGTCTTTCGAATTTTGGAATATGAGAGGGCTTCGAGATTTGGGGATACCAGAGCCCAAGGGCAGAGTGGAGTGCCAGTGTTGGAGAATATTTCTTATGGGCAGCTGCAGGCACTTTCTGCAGTGCCTCGAGACAATCCAGCTCTTTTAGGGGTTCCCTCAGAGGAGACTGCAAGTGGTAGTGGGGGTGGTTCGTATGTGATCACACCACCTAGGATAGTTGCAGGCTCTGGTGTTACTAAAAGGCTCGGGAGTGCAGGTCGTGTTCATGTTGTGCCAGTACATTCAGGTTGGTTGTGTGTGTATTCATTGTATTAACTTGAGTTTATTCCATTATTATGCCTGCAATTAATATCCCCAAGTTAATTCATTATGAAAGAGTTCCAGTTCTTACTGATTAATTGGATTGTTTACATTAATGAAGTTTGTTCAAAAAAGATTTTAGCATTCAAGTTTGCTTTAGGTATTCAGCAGTTTCGTTGGGTTTATGGTTTATGGTTTATGGTTTAAGGTTTAAGTGAAGTACTCAGCTATCTGAACCGAACATAATTTCATGTTTCAACAAGAATTTGTTGGTCGTCTCTTCTAGTTTATATGCTTTAAGATAGTTTGGTTAAATCAATATGGGACATGCACATCTTCAGATATGATGGTACTGGTGCTTAATATTCAAATTGTTTAAATAAATCCCCAAAATTTGCCTTTTTAAAAAAAATCACTTTTGTCGAGCATGATTTGGGAAAACTGTTCTCATATGTTCATTCTGGTTACTAATTGTAACTAGGCTATTCTGCTTTTATGGAAGTTAATTAGCTTAGTTAGTAGTTTTATGTTCATTTAAAATCATATGGTGTAGTTTCAATATGTCACTCTACATATAGAAAGCTTTCTCAATCTGCTTTGCTGGAATAGCTTATGTATGTGTATAAGTCATTATTCATCCTGCATTAATCGATGTTTTCTTATAAGGGACTGTATCTAATTTCTGATTCTTTGTTTTAATGCCATTAATTTTAAACAGAATGGTTTTCACCAAGTTCAGTGCATAGATTGGAAAGACAAGTGGTTCCACATTTCTTTTCTGGGAAATCCGCAGAACATACACCTGAAAAGTACATGGAGTGTCGGAATTTCATTGTTGCGAAGTATATGGAAAACCCTGAAAAGCACCTAGCAGTGGCTAACTGCCAGGGCCTAGTAGCTGGTATTGATAATGAGGACTTAACTCGAATTGTGAGGTTCCTGGATCATTGGGGGATTATCAACTATTGTGCAACTCCTCCTAAGCATGAGGCCCCAAAGGAGGGAGCTTACTTGTCTGTGGACTCAAATAATGAACTTCGCGTGCCTTTAGCTGCTTTGAAATCTATAGATAGCTTAATCAAGTTTGATAAGCCAAAATGTAGGCTGAAGGCAACTGATGTTTATCCAGAACTTGCACATCAGCAGGAAGAGGAATCCGACTTTGACAGTGCTATAAGAGAGCAATTATCCGAGCACCAATGCAACTGTTGCTCACGACCTATTTCTGCAGTGTACTACCAGTCACAGAAGGAGGTAAATGTGTTATCTTTTGCTGTTGGCATGTCATACACATTGCTTAAATATTAAATGCTGTGCTCTTTCCCTTATTTTCAGTGTCCTGCCATTCCATATAGCATTATGCCCATGGTACTGTAACCGTGATTTTGTGTGAGAAAATTCATGCCACCACATTAAAACTTTACTAGTAGGGATAATTTGTGTAATTGTTTGTAGCTTAACATATAATTATGGGAAACTGTACTTGACAATATGGAAACAAAAAGATTCATTGTTTCTAGACAGCAGGAAGGTGATCAGTCTTGTGTGTTGCTGACACTTGATCTTGACAGGTTGATGTGAGACTCTGTTTGGATTGCTATCAAGAGGGTGGATTCGTTGCTGGTCACTCTAGCCTTGATTTTATGAAAGAGAATTACACGAAAGATTATGGAGATCTGGATGGGGATAGTTGGTCTGACCAGGAAACATTGCTGCTGCTTGAGGGAATGCAGCTTTATAGTGAAAACTGGAATAAAATTGCCGAGCATGTTGGCTCCAAGTCAAAAGCACAGTGCATTCTCCATTTTGTCCGTCTTCCTCTGGATGGTGCTCCACTGGACAATATTGATGTTCCAAGCACATCTGGTTCATCGAGTTTTAGCAATCATGATGGTCATGGGAGATCAGAGCCAAATTCAAATGGTTGGGATCAATGTCTAAGTTATGTTTTCTGCACATATAAGATGGAGTTCTATGAATTAAGTTGGGCAATAACTTTTTGCACAGGTACCTGCTTGGAAGGAGAGGACACTGAAAATAAATTTCCTTTCTCAAGCTCTGGGAACCCGGTCATGTCTCTGGTATTGCTCATAAAGTTATACTTGTTTTTTATATTTCTTTTATGGTATGGTTATTGTGTCCGTTCCTGCCTTATCACCTCTGCCTTTTTTACTGCATGTGTGGGTTTTTATATTCTCCTAATCGTTTTAGTGTCTATTTGCCAAAACCATTTTGGGCTTATTTAAATGACAGAATTTTTTTTTATCATATCTCTCTTGTTTCTCTAAAAAAATATTGTCATTTTGTTATCTTTTCCTTGCACATCTTGGAGGTTCCTGATTGTTGGAATTACATTTATTTCTTAAGGACCTAATAGTGAAACTCTTAATGAAAACTGAAAGCATTAAGAACTGAAATTTTGTCGAGATTTTCATGTGATGGTAATGAAAACTTCTAAAATCTACCTAAACTTGTTTCCGGAAGTATCACAGCTATGCACTGTCCTGTCTGAAGCTCCACCTTTCATCCTTATGCTCATGTAGATGTGTTCTAAGTATGTCATAAGATGCTCAGAATTTCTTCTGCATACTGGCTTGTTTAAGCATGTCCTTGTAAGCAATCTGATGTTTTTTTTGTAGGTGGCGTTTATTGCTTCTGCATTGGGGCCAAGAGTGGCTGCAGCCTGTGCCCATGCATCTTTGGGTTCATTGTCTACGGAGAGTGGCAAGGAAGGGCATGCTGGAGGTATGATTATTCTAATAAAAAAGGTGTAGCTAATCTTTCGTTGGCCTTTGATTTCTCCTATTAATATTTCTACCGAATTTAATTCCGTGAAGGTCCTTTGAGCCAGCATGATGCTGAAGGTGCTACACTATCTGCTGAAAAAGTGATCTCTGCGGCCGAAGATGGTCTTGATGCAGCAGCCATGAAATCAAAACTTTTTGCTGATCATGAAGAGCGTGAAATCCAGCGGCTATCTGCTAATATCATAAACCATCAGGTACTGGCCCTGTAATGATTATGTAGAATCTTATGGTTGGTTTTTCTGAATGCTTTGGTTATGTTTATGTGGATTGTTTTGCTTGGTAGGACTTTAGTTGCTCTATGTGCTCAACTTAATTGTAATTCCTGCCCAAATTTCACCCTAATTTCCTGCTTCCATTGCTTTTAAAAGTAGCACAAGTAGATCAGGTTGTGGATTCTCACTTGAAACTGCTTCTTTCGTCTTACTTCTGATTAACTTCTATTCCTGCCACAATATTTTCTATATTCTGGCCAGTCCTTCTTCTTCATTACTTTCATATTTATGACCGTGATAGGATCTGAAATTTGCACTTCTATCACGGATTCAGTCTATTGATGTCTCATGATGCAATTTATGCTGACATGTGGTACTGCATTGATTGTTCTTTCAGTTGAAGAGATTGGAGCTAAAGTTGAAGCAGTTTGCAGAAATTGAAACCTTGCTAATGAGAGAATGTGAGCAGATGGAAAGGACAAGGCAGAGGATTGCTGCTGAATGCGGCCTCATGATGTCGGGACAGTTTGGTTCTGCTGGGGTGCAACGGCCAATGGGACTACCGGGTGTCAGTAATGCTGCTATGAACAATTCTGCAGGAAATAGTAGGCAGCAGCACGTTCAAGGCTCCCATCAACCTTTCGTTTCTGGATACGGAAATACCCAACCCATCCACCCCCACATGCCCCTGATGCAGCAACAGCAACATCAGCATCAACAACAGGGAATGTATGGCCTTGGTCCCAGGCTGCCCCTTTCAGCTATACATCCATCTTCTTCAGCCCCTAATGCCATGTTCAACCCAGCATCCAATTCTCAGCCTTCTCTCAGCCATCCTATGCTCAGACCACTATCCGGGACTAAATCTGGTTTAGGTTAGCCGGAGCATGATTACTACATATAAATATGTGCTTGGAGTTGGGTCATCTTGAGCTTAGGTGTACTGTTGCAAAAGAGTTGAAAGTGGAGAAAGAACGACGTTTCCTTTGAACATTTGATTTTATCTAGACGTGCATGCCCGGAATGGAGCGGGGCTAACCTGTATACAGCTTGGATGTGCAGACCACCTGACTTCCTCTACAGAGAATGGATCAACTGCTTGGATATGAAAAAAGACTTGAAATTTCAACTAATTTGATTGTGACCATCACTAATTAGACGAGGAAAGAAAGTGGGATTTTAGGAATGTACTATTCAGCTGTACAGATTATGTTGCAGGATACCATGAATCAATGAAATTGCATTTGATGGGTTTTAATTTTTAAATTTTGTAATTTTATATCCCTCATTATCTGAGTTTTTATAAGTTTACTATCTTTGGTGGTTCATAATTGTTTGACATAGTATTTGCTAAAGTGCAACTATTGAAAAATTGGAGCAGTTAACATATCAATGCAAAACAGTATATAATTCTCATTTTTCAGAAAAAAAAACTTGGGAGATAACTACAATGGATATAATAAATGCACAAAATACAAAATTATGCAACAGAAAATAAAATAAAACTAAACTTAAGTAATAAACGAATCCAGTAATACTAATTGAACTCTCAAATTTTCTACATAATTCATTAAGTTCATAAGGGGATACAAATACCAACTGATGAAAGGAATACAGAATTTAAATTCGAACAACCACACAAATCTGGCCACTCTAAAGTCCTTATTCGAGAATGCTCTCATTTCGAATCAAATGCACTGATCAGTATCTTGCAGTTCACCTTTCAGTTTTTCTTTTCTTTTTCGACTTTGTTTCCTGAGAGTGCTGCACAGAATCAATAGAGGTAACAGCGCTGTTGTTTTTTCCTGAATCTTGAGCTGAATCCACACGTTTTCTCTTTGAAGACTTTGGAGGCTCCCCTGATCCAGTAACTGTACTCTTGGTTCTGCTACTTGGAGTTGAATAGCCGCTCATTCCTAGAGAGTTTCTAGTCTTCGTACTCCGACTAGGAGTGGCCAAACGACGACCAGACAAAGATGAGGTAGTCATGGAAGACCGCTGAGACAGACTAATGTTCAACATACTGCGTTTTTGCACTTCACTAGGGTCGGGGTAGTGAATCAGTGAAACGTGCCTGGAGATCTTCCCAGCTGTTGTTATGCAAAATACAAGGATATGAACCAATCACTGCATACTATAGCTACAAATTCTACCAACATGAGCTTTTAGAATATATACCAATTTTCGCCTCTGATCCTGAAGACAGAAAGACTGTTTCCTTTGGACCTTGGGATTTCGTGCTATACATTTCATATGATTTTCCTGCCAACAGATTTTCAATATGAAATATAGCAAACACACAGAAACTACTAGTGACTCGATACAGCAAGATACAACAAGATCTCAAAAATTACCAGATGAACTCTCGAAGGAGCCTATACTTCCATCACCCTGAAGTTTAAGGGACACTTGTTGCCCATCGAATTCCAGATTCTGAAATGAAAATAAATAAATCAAACAGGTGTAAGTATAAACTCACTTCTTTGAATTGATTTTAGAAATAGTAAAACAAAAGATGGAAATTCAGTCGTTTCCTTTTTAGCTTCTTCATTTATCTAAAAAAAACTGTATAACTCCAGTACTACTATAAAAATAGAAAGGACTCCTAATTGAAAAGATAATGAAGGAGCAATAATCCTTTCTTCTTAATTCTTATATTTAATGATTTTATCTTCAAAAACTTCTACAACACTCAAACAGGTTTTTAGCATGAGTTGGAGCTTTGGTAGCAGCTAGGTCTAGAGGGCCAGAGGTGATTGGATTGTGTTAGAGAACAATGCGGCAGACTGCTGGAAACTTAATCGAATGGAGCAAAGAACAGAAAACAGCAAGAAAATGAACCTAGAACAGATAATGATCAAAACTAAATTGATAGTATAATATAACCGAACCGAAATTAAATAACAAACTAAAAGCAACCTCCACATAATCCTTCACAGCAAATCACTGGACTCGACTAATATTTCTCGACAATTCAAAGTACGGAACAAAGCCCTATTTATAAGACTCCATTAAAGACTCTAGCTTGAACAAAACTCTTAACAAACCAAAGACCCAAACTATAGCAAACTCTGCAGGAAAAAAAGGGGGGGATTGATTGATATCAAGAAGCCCATAGCAACAAAGCACAGTGAGAGATCAGAAGTGCAGCTAGCACCAAAACACGCAACTAGTTGAGCCAATTCCAGATTACAATTGCAAAGTCAGCAACAATTCAGGTGGCTGACACAATATGTTACTCCTACTATAAAAAATCTTAGTTTTCCATCAATTGGTACACAGAATGCACAACAATACCTGATCAAGAGGCAACTGAATGAGCCATAGCTCAGTCGAGTCCGAGGAGTCGAGATTAATCAAAGGTTCCCTGTCATCGTCCACAAAATCTGGACCTGGACGGTAACTTGTGTCAACAGCATCATCCATATCTGCAGAAGAGCACATCACATAACGAATTCACACAAAAATAACCACAATACAGCATACATAAGCATAAAGCATAAACTTCCTGAGGGCATCTCCAAGTGCCCAAAAACCCAATTTTGCAGTTGAAAACACCTGCAACCATACACCAAAACCCATCCCAAAATGTCCTTTTATTTGCGTTTTCGAACAGCGCTACCCCAAAGATGGAGTAGCAGTGTTGAATAGAGAATGAGATATACCTGATTGATGGAGAAGGAAGATGTTGTTTGCTACGCGAAGAAGAAGAATGAAGAAGAGAGCTTTTTTTTAGGTTTTTATTTGTAGGTGTCAAATGGGCTTTGGGCTGATAATTTTAGTAAATATCTCACGGCAGGGGGCGGCGGTGATATACAGTTGGAGGCGTCGGAAAGAAAAGGGTGAGGAGAGGGAGAAAGGGTTTTTGGAATATAAATACTTTTCTTTTCTTTTCTTAAAAATGGGGTATTTTGGAAATACTATTATACTGTAGGTTTAATATTTTTATTTTTGTGTTTTACTAGGCTAGGTCGATCTTATAAAAAACTTATTTATACGTAATGTCTAAAATTTAAAATATTGGTCATTTTATAATTAAAATAGAATACCCTAGTTTAAAATTTATTAAAATAACACTATTATTAAAATCGATGCTGAAGTTTAAATAATAATATTAAAAGATTTAATTTTATAACTTTAACTAGATGTTAGATGAACACAAATATTTTTAAAAATACGTGCATAACATAATTGAAGAAGCAATATACTTAGTTTGGTTTATTAAAGCGGTAATAATTGAAATCTATGAATTTTTATTTATTGAATTTTATGTAGAATAAATACTAACAAAATAAATACATAATTCAAAATTTTAAAACGGAGGTATTTAGCCATTTTTCGGAAAGACTATTTTTATTGAACGAAATAACTAAAAATAACATATTAAAAATAAATACATAATTCAAAATTTTAAAATACATTATTAAAAAAATCAGAAATAAAAACAATGTACTCCATTCCTCAATTAGTAAAATCCTCGCTCAAGCATGCATGTGTGTGTGGGTGCCGCGTGCTTAGCACCTAAGCACGCCCCCCGTGCTTAGTTGCGGATGCCCTTAGACTTGGACAACTCTTTCCACTTTTCACCTGCAAAAACCACAGCAAATGTTTAAAGCTGATGTATCTCAGTTGAATCACTCAGCATCACTTTGAGAAATAGAAATAAAGATATTTAGCACAAATATCCAAAGCTCATTCTGAATTAATCCAAATATTCATCAAACCATTGCAAAAAATCTCAAGACCAAATTATCACCTTCAGTGAAGAAGGTACCGTGGGGTGAATCGCGAACGGCATAGCCACTATCTCCGCTCCTCACCATCTTCGATGGAAGTCGACTTAGTCCCCAAGTTCTCGTCTACTCTCATACTCAGTTTCACCTTCATTGCTTGTCAAATCCGGCTCTCAATCCCACTCTCAATGCACCAAATCCATCTTCCCGGATAAGTAAACTCTCTCGGAACTGATCTCCCCTTAACTAACTCCACTCCTCAGCATCTTCCGTGGAAGTCGACTTAGTCCCCAAGTTCTCGTCTACTCTCATACTCGGTTTCACCTTCATTGCTTGTCTAATCCGGTTTCCAATCCCACCCTCAATGCACCTACGCACTTTCTCATCCAACAAATTCATCTTCCCGGCTGAATCCAACGCATCACAAACTAATCTATAAGTATATTCCCTCGGAACAGATCCCCCCTCTACCAACTCCACCAGAAACTCCACTGCCTCCCCCAATCTCCCCACCTCACAAAGCGTGTGAATAATAGGCGTATAAGAACTCGAGCTTCGACCACCATGACCCCTCCCCTGCATCCCCCTCAACATCTCAATACCCCTATTAACCTCATTCACGGCGCTATAGTACCTAATGAACGAGTTATAAGTAATCCGATTAGGCACACACCCCCTCCCCTCCATATCCTCGAACAACTCCAACGCCCTCCCTATCCTATTCGTCTTGCAGCAGCCATTAATCAAGCAGTTATACGTCACCACATCCGGCACAAAGCCCTTAAAGATCATCAACCTAAACAAGTGATTCGCCTCCCACACCCGCCTCCTAATGGCCTTCCTAGAACCCGTCTCCATTGCATACCTACAATACGAACTAATCAAAACCGTGTAAGTAAACACATCGGGCGGGCATCTAAACCCCGGGAGCTCCATTTGCCCGAACAAGAATCTAGCTTTCTTGAAAAACCCTACTCTACAAAGTGCATAAATCGCATTGTTGTAAGCATAAACATCAGGCTTGCAATGAAACTGCTTCATTCGATAAAACGCAGACATTGCCTCATTCACCAAACCCTCCTCTCCCAAAGCCTTGATTAAGCAAGTCATGGTCACAGTGGTAACAAGATTGAAACTTTTATACCTTCCCGACATGTTTTTCAAGAAATCCCAAAGTAAATTCATTCGATTACCTTTCGCCAAAACGAGAGCCATTTCCCTGCAAGTTCGCTCATCGTGTTGAAACCCAGAATAGGTCTCCACCCAATAGTAGAAATCGAGTGCTTTTTCGAGGCCAAGATTCAATCTTTTTGGGTCCCTGTGAGCTG
Organism: Salvia splendens; assembly: GCF_004379255.2. NCBI lineage: Eukaryota > Viridiplantae > Streptophyta > Magnoliopsida > Lamiales > Lamiaceae > Salvia > Salvia splendens. The sequence continues at coordinate 1,204,032 of NC_056036.1, read as the reverse complement.
CCGGGCCGAGAACGAGAGCCCCTCTTTGGAATTTGATTGTTTCTTGCCGGAGGTTTCTTTGCCGGAGAGGGGATCGGTGGCGGAAGGTGTTTTGGCGGCCGATTGATCTTGGGGATTGGAAGAGGTATAATGGGATTGATCTTAGGACTTGAATTACTGTTTCTGAAGTCCAATTGTGGTGGTGGGGTGAAGGGGGAGTGATGAAGGGTTTGTTTTGGATTATAGCCGCCAGCACTTGGCCGGCTAGGTGGCTGGATTGGGTTGAGAAGCGGCGGCGAAGCGGCGGTGTGGACATGAAGAGGAATAGCTGGTGAAAAGAGTGGTTTATTACATCTGCATTTGTTTTAACTTTTCTTTGTTATTTTCGTTTGGGCCATTTTATTTGATTGGGCTATTTATAATACAATCTAAGTTTATGCCCATTTTTGTAACGACCCACCATATTTCTTAATTTCATAATGGCCTGATATAGGTAATTTTATAAGGAGTAGTTCTCATGGGTCTTGACATTTTTGTTGTTCTTTTATAGCTATACATATTGTACATGGGTCTCATACTTTGAATCCGGCCGGGTGACGAAAGGAAAATGGCGTTGCATGAGTCGTGAGCATGACTCGACCCAACGGCCCAGATGCCTCCACGGCTTTCTTCAGCAAGCACGACCAATGAGTCGTGAGCCTGACTCGACCCAATGGCGGGCCCCGATGCCTCCACGGCTTTCCTCAGCAAGCGCTAGCCGCCATCATGAGTGCTCTAATAACTCAAACCACATTCGAAGTAACACGCAATGTTTTTAAAATGGAATTATGTTTGATCGAGAACTGATGTATTATTTGATCTGATTTAGTTATAGAGAACCAATATACATTTTGATAAACTCTCTAATCACTCAAATTGTATTTAAGATAACACTCGTGTTTTAGAAATTGAATTATGTTTGATCGAGAAGTGATTTGTCCAATTTAGTTACCAATATAGAGACTATTCAGTTACCAATATACATTTGACCTGCAGTCAAAGCTCCTCAACTGAAAACACGTGCAGCGAATGGCCGTACAACTTGGTCAAAATAGACATGGACTTTACACTAGAAATAAGATTTGACTTTGTGGGCCCAGAATTTCAACACGTATTGACCGTCCAATGCTCCAAGAATTTTGTATCACTGCTCTCCTTTTCCTTTTTCTATTCATTCCTCGTCTTGCTATGAAAAAATATATTCTTCCTTCACTTTCACCCACCATTTAAAATCTTATTTAACTTTATACCAAATTTTAAAAAATTGGTTGCAAATTTTAGAGGATAAATTTCACTTTTATAAATAAATTAGTAGTATTACAATTAAATGTGAGTGTAAATCCAAATTAGTAGTATATGGTTCTCTTTTGTCAAAAATTTAATTTTAAATCGTGAATGTGTAGTGGATGGAGGGAGTATTTTGAACTATAACATTCCAAAGTATATCATTTCCTTTTGGAAAAAATTAATTTATTTTTTCCTTCCTATCATTACTTTCTTAATTTTCTAGTCTTGACCAAAAGAAAATCGTAGTTAACATGGGATAAAGGGAGCATCACTTTAACAAAAACGGTGTTCGTGTATTTCTTTCTAATTTTATTGCTTTCTATATAACTTCAAATTATTGAATATGTATTAATCGAACTTCAGTTTTTATACTCCCTCCGTCTACAAAGAATATGCACTTTGGGTTCGGCACAGGTTTAATGCAAAATTGGTAAAGTAATAGAGAGGTAGAGAGAAAATGTAAATAAAGTATTGTTAGGGGAGAATGAGTCTCACCTCATTAGGGAGAAAAAAGTTCCCAAAATTAGAAAGTGCACATTCTTGTGGGACTGACTAAAAAATAAAGATTGCATATTCTTGTGGGACGGATGGAGTATAATTTATATAATTAATAACTTTAAATAAAAAAATTATTAAAATCAAAATAAATTGATAAAGTGAAAAAACTAATTAGGGTGCTAGATTCAAGTACCATCAAACAACTCATTAGTGAATTCATTTGTTTTAATTGTTTGTATGATTAATTGATTGTGGTAAGAAATAAAGTTGTGATTGATTGATTTTTTTTATACATATAAAAGGCTCAAGCTGAAAAACGCGAGTAGACATGTACAGTGACCAAAACTCAAACAAGAGAAACCGTCAAAACGACAGCTCAAGAGCTACTCGACAAACCACCAATAAAACACATCAACAAACACACCCAACAACCAAGAAACGAAAAAAACAACCCTAGACCAACAGCACAGTTGTGACTAATTGACGCTACCATTTAACCACTAACAATAATAGTAAACAAAATCTTCAAAGAAAAATCCATTGATGGGAAGAACGTGGGAGGATAAACTATCATAATCTCTCTTTATAACTGATGGAAGTGGGTAACTGGGTAAGTAAGTGTTTCACATTACTTGGAGTTATTAATTTATTATTAATCTCTAGCTGACAAAATCTAGGAAATCTAACGATACATATGAATCTTAATTCTTAGGTAATATGCTAATCACATTCATACAAAATCAAATAATTTAGTCCCACTATCATTTATCTTAAATTTATTTTGAAACATGTGGTGATATAATAATTAGTACTCCACTTCGACAGACATGAGAAACATGTTTAGGTGCCAAATAGCCTATTTATTTATATGTTCAAGAATAGTTAATAAAAAAGAATCACGCAGTGATCACCTTTTTAGATGCTAATCTCAAGTGATAATTGCAAAGCATTAAGGTTACAACTTGCAAAAAAGTGTGAAGTTTTTTAACTGAAAATTCCAATAATTTAATCTCTTTCGTTATTGGATTATAGTATTAGTTTGATTATTCATCGCGCATGTTAAATTGTTTGTGGATCATAATATGAGATCAATGACACCCACACATTTTAGAATTAAGATGGGTGCGATAAACTATTAAGGTAGCAACTTGCAAAAAAAGTGTGAATTTTTATTATTGAAAATTCCAATAATTTAATCACGTCCATACAATTCAAATAGTTTAATCCCATTATTATTAATCTATTCAAATAACTATCCAAAAAATACATATAATTAAATTGGAAACTATCCAAAAAAAAGGTTACATGGATATAATTAGACGCACCGGTTTAACCATTTTTCTCTAGAAACTAAGTACTAAACATAATTTTCAATGTAATTTGAGACCAAATACATCTATATGTATAACCGCTTAACTGATTAATTAAAAATTCATACCCCATATAACTAAACTACATTTCATTATAAAAATACATATGTAACAGAAAATACCAACCCATCGGAAAAAAAGTGAAATATCTTTCAATCTACCATGATTAGGTAAAATGCTTTTTTATCTTAAAATCAATAACTTTACCTAATTCATTTAATAAGTTGGTATATTCTCGTGATCTTTAATAATTCCTTTGCTAAAAATAATATTACTTTAGAATAGTTAAGTGGAAAAGTTATGCTATCTCCAAATTCATAGGTTAACACTAGAAAGAATGCTTCTTCCACTTAGGCATCATAAACATTAATTTATTTGCTTTGGCATCTCGAAAGGTCTAAAATACCATTATAAGATAGAATTTCTTTCAACCAAGGAGTTAGATTCCATGAATCATTTCGAGTAAGAAAAGTTGGCAACATATTAGCCGACTAATATAGGTATAAAGTTAAAAGTTCGTGATATGAAAAAAAAAATCCATTGAAAAATAATAAATAAATTAAATGTTAAAAATATATACTAGTACTTCTAGTAAAGAAGGAACATAAAATCGAAGATGAAGTTGAATTTGGCTACTTTTCGAGAATATTGAATAATGATATCCTTAACGATCAATCAATATTATAGTAGTCGAATAGATCAATTTCGATCTTCGATCAATAAATATTATAGTAGTCGAATAGATCAATTTCGATCTTTGCTTATTATTGAAGAATCCTATAAAACACTCCCTCCGTCCGTAATAATTTGGCACCATTCAACCCGGCACGAGTTTTAAGAAATGTAGTATTCCCTCCTCCGTCCGCAAATAGGAGTCCCGTTTTTCCATTTTAGTCCGTCAGCGAATAGGAGTCCCGATTCACTTTTACCATAAATGGTAATAGGGTCAAGTCTTCCACTAACTCATTTCACTCACATTTCATTTGAAACTAATATATACAAGTGAGACCCCTATTCCACTAATTTTTTTCCACCTACTTTTCTTAACATTTCTTAAAACTCGTGCCGCTCATAAATGAGACTCCTAATGGCGGACGGAGAGAGTAATAGAAAATGAGTTGAAAAAGTTAGTGGCATTTGGGTCTTACTTTTATATACTAGTTTCATAATAAAATGTGAGTATGAACGAGTTAGTGGAATGTGAGGTCCACTACTAAAAATGGAGAGTGAAAGTGAAAGGTAACAAAATTTTATGGACGGTCGAAAAAAGAAATAAGTGACAAATGTTCAGGGACGGGGGAGTATTATATTTGTTCGTTGATTAACATATTCTTATTATTAAAGTACGCAATATTACATATTTTTATTTGACCTATATCTGTGTACGTATATATACGAGTATTTGTCTGTAAATTTTTTAATTTTCGCCGAATTTTAGTTGACATACTAGTTTTAAAATTTGTTTGTAAACTATTAAAGTATTTACTTTTTAGAAATTTGTGATTATTTAAGATTTTAATGTTGACGTAACTTAATGTCTAACTTAGTTTGACCTAAAGTGCAAAATTTTGGCATGACTTATCATATCATAATTGTCTTGAATGCCTACATACAAGGATATAAGAGGGTTTATATAAAGTGAAAATAGCAAATATATTTTTAAAAAGCATATATAATTATATTGTCAACAAAGGAGTAATCGTCTTTATGCATGTACTACTAACCTTCTTTTCTCATAGTTAGGGAATCATACATGACAGAATAGGATACTTGTTAAATGTCCATACAATAACGGCAAATGTATTTATTTATTTATTTATTTATTTATTTATTTATTTATTTATGCTATAATAAATGGAATATGCTAATGTCAACCAATTTTGGATTATATTCTAAACCTAGAATAAATAAATGAATTGTCGATTGGCAATTAATTGGAATTCATACCGAAATTATTCATAGAGTCATAATCATTATATAATTACAAACTATAGTAATTTTTTTTCCTTTTATATTTCCCTATTTGCTTGAACAACTATATACCAAACACACATTACTACTTACTAGATTAAGGAAGGTCGTGACAAAATATGAGAGATTTCATTAAAAAATGGATTAAATTCGTTAATCTTTCCAAATTTGGGATTAAATTTTTCAATTTTTCGGAATATGAGATCGTGGTATACGATTTTTTCAGAATAAGGAATTTTCGATTATATACATTTTTCTCTTCTTTTTCTTATTATATCCCTTACAACATTTATAAAATGACCAAACTACCCCTAATATTTTCACCCCAATTTTGATACCTCTCATTTCTCATTTTTGGAAGCTCAATATGCTTCATTCAGGCTACTATCAAATAGGAATGTCTAAAATATCTAATTTAACTATAACAAAAATATCTAATTTAACTATAGCTCAAAAAATATCTGATTCAACTACTCTTTGCAGGTAAAGAGGGCACACGTTTCATCTTTGAATAAAACACGTGTTTCATATTAGTTAGTGCCACTTGTGATACGAGTGCCAATGCCACTCACTACTACTCCTATAAAATTGTTGACTTACTTTATTCAAATGAAATCACAATGTCACTTCTATAATTCATTAATTCCATTTATCTAAAATATAACTCTTATAAATGTGTTGCTCGAGGAACATCTATTAATTTAAGTTTGAGAACAAACTAAAATTACATTATCAACTAATGAATACATAATCTTTTTTGTTATTTGGGTTTTCTTATCTTTATTTAAGTAGTTGGTTGACTTCTTCTTGCTTCTAAGTATGCGTGATTTTTTTTTTCACTTAAATTGAAGCTTGTACAGTTTTAGACATTGCTCATCCACTTTCCTGCTACGAATTGAGCTTAATATTTAGAAAACAATATATTAGCAAAAAAAATGTACCGATATTTGAAGCTTAGAGACTTTGTGAATTGGAATAAAAGAGCTTTTACCAACTACGTTTATCTACAATTTTATAAACGAACTTTGTTTTTTTTTTCCTAGCAAACGCCTTATTTGGATATAAAAGTGTAGTAGTACTATGTATTTTTCAAACTTTTTCATTCATAGTTATTAGTAAACGAGCCTTTAATGAATATAATTAATACGAAAACTTTTGCCAACTACGTATATCTACTAATTGCTTTTAACTAGATATATACGGAGTATTACTTTTACTTTTTTTTTTTTGCTTTACTCCTAAATTAAAACTTAGTTTGCATTGTATAATTGAGAAATTATTTTCCACGAGAGCTCCAACGATCACCATTTTTAAGAATCAGTAATGTTTGCGACGAGCTGCAAATTCACCATTTATACTAAGTAGTCACTAAATTCAAGTAACAAGTATTTTAAATTTGCTCCAACTAAGATGTCTTATTTCTATATTTTTTTTTATAAAAATAGTATTTAAATATTTTTGATCTCAATTTAAAACATTCAACAACTTCAGTTAAAATATTGTACTAGTACTGTTATGAATTTGGTCATATTAAATGAAGATTCTGGTTGTATTGAATGAGACGATTTAAGAATTTAATTCAATTTTCCCCAAAATTTAATTTCAATTTTCACATAGCAATTAAGATGCCAACTTTATAAACATTTGTGCCAATTTAATTGATTACTCCAATGAATCCTCAGCCAATGTGCTCCACTGTGCCACATCACCCAATCTCTCTCTCTCTCTCAAGAATGTGCCACACACGCGTTTCGACCAACAATTTATCCTATAAATACCAACCAACACAATGCCAGATTCATCAACAATCAATACCATCAATTTCAATTACATTGAGAAAGAGAGAGACTGTGATAGTTGAGTTCTGTTCTTACAGAATCCTCGGAAAACTCGAAACATTGTCTTCACTCGTTTCACACACTAAACTCTCTTCATAATCCCATTCCTCATTCGTGCTGTTTCCCAACCACACGAAAATGGGGGAATCATACCATCATAACAACCAAATCTTCGACATCTCAATCGATGTCCCCCACGGCGGCGCCACCAAGCTCTACGACGACGACGGCCGCCCCAAACGAACTGGTAATCCCACAAACAAAGACATCTCATTTCTCACTCCCACCTTAAAAAGATTCAATTTTTGTATCATTTCTCACTTGCCTCCTAAAAAGATTCAATTTTTATATCATTTCTCACTTCCCTCATAAAAAGATTCAATTTTTATATCATTTCTCACTTCCCTCCTAAAATATTCAATTTTATGCCGTCTCTGTCGGTTTTTTCCTCGATGGCTAACTTTTGTTGACATATATATGTATAGGAACCGTTTTCACGGCTACTTCACACATCATAACCGCCGTGATCGGATCGGGAGTTCTGTCTCTGGCTTGGGCCACTGCTCAATTGGGATGGATTGCGGGCCCCGCAATGCTCTTCATGTTCTCCTTTGTCACGTACTACGCTTCCACCCTTCTCGCCTCGTGCTACCGCACCGGCGACCCCGACACCGGCAAGAGGAACTATACTTACATGGATGCTGTTAGGTCCAACCTAGGTTTGTGTTCTTGAAATGTTTGGAAAATTTGTGGAAATGTGGTAATTTTGGCTAAAAATGTGAGTTTGGGAGTAATTTTATGTGGGATTTTCAGGTGGGGTGCATGTTAAGCTATGTGGGGCAGTTCAGTACTTGAATCTCTTTGGGACTGCTATTGGCTACACCATTGCTGCTTCCATAAGCATGATGTGAGTTTTGTGTATTTGTGTGTGTGTTTGAGATTATTGGATATGTTAGTGTTTGGATGTGTTTGTTGAAATGTTTGGAATGTGGAATAGGGCTATTGAGAGGTCAAATTGCTTCCACACAAAAGGGCATGAAGATCCTTGCAAAGTCTCTAGCAATTCTTACATGATTGCATTTGGTGTGTTGCAAGTGGTTCTCTCACAAATCCCCAATTTTGATGAGATTTGGTGGCTCTCTATTGTTGCTGCTGTCATGTCCTTCACTTACTCCCTCATTGGCTTAGGCCTTGGAATCTCCAAAGTTGCTGGTATGTATACTAATTTCCATCTCCAATTCTTGATTCTTGATTCTTGACAGTATGTGTTTGTTGTGTGTGTTTCTAGAAAACGGGCAAATCAGAGGAAGCCTCACAGGAATAAGCATTGGTGAAGTCACAGAAATGGAGAAGGTTTGGAGAAGCTTCCAAGCACTTGGAGCAATGGCTTTTGCCTATTCTTACTCAATGATTCTCATTGAAATTCAGGTGCATTTCTTGAAAAAGAAACCTCTTGTATTACTTAAATCATACTATGATGTAATAATCTTACAAAACATTGTTTATTCATGATAGGACACAATCAAATCCCCACCATCTGAGTACAAGACAATGAAGAAGGCCTCCATGATAAGTGTATCTGTCACCACCATCTTCTACATGCTCTGCGGCTGCTTCGGCTACGCAGCCTTCGGTGACATGTCCCCGGGCAACCTCCTCACCGGCTTCGGATTCTACAACCCCTACTGGCTCCTGGACATCGCCAACGCAGCCATAATCATCCACCTCGTTGGCGCCTACCAGGTCTTCTGCCAGCCCTTATTCGCCTTTGTTGAGAAAGTCGCACAAGAACACCTCCCAGAGAGCACGTTTTCCGTTATAAACAAGGAGATCCCGGTCCCAGTCCCGGGCCTAAAGAGCCCCTTCAAGCTCAACCTGTTCAGGCTCGTGTGGAGGACCGTGTTCGTGGTGACAACGACCGTGATCTCCATGATCATGCCGTTCTTCAATGATGTTGTGGGGTTGATCGGTGCGTTGGGGTTCTGGCCCCTCACGGTCTTCTTCCCGGTCGAGATGTATATCAGTAGCCACAAGATTCCTAAGTGGAGCTCAAGATGGATCTGTTTGCAGATGTTGAGTGGGACTTGTTTGATCATATCTATTGCTGCTGCTGCTGGCTCAGTTGCTGGAGTTGTTTCTGATCTCAAAGTTTATAAGCCTTTCAAGACTAGCTATTGAGATCATTGGTTTGATTCTAAGATATGAGGAGTTGCAAGATTAGTTATTTTTCAGTAAATTGAACCCAAAAATGGGTTGTTTTTAGCTCCCTTGTGTGACAGAGAAGGGGGAGTTAAGGGTCCATACATATGTAGTACTAATATTTTGAAGTGTAATTTCATCTAATTTATAGGTGATATACTATGTATTGTTACTTAATGAAATTCCTCAAAGTCAAGAGACTTTTTTTATGAATGAGTTCTCTTGTTATAGGCTGTGAATTGAATTATTAGGTTGTGGCACAAGATTTGTTCCTTTTTTTTCTCTTTTATTATCAAAGAAATTTATGGGAAAGAGATTATTCATCCAAATTAATGAGTTGATCAGACCTACATTTACATTTATTAGGATGATTTTGGTAGTAAATCTTGTATGCTGAAAATCAATGGAGCACATTATCTATAATATTTCATGAAGACTATAGGGAAAACACTAAAATTAGAGTGAAGTCATATCTTATAGTTAAAAGCAACGGGTCAAGATTCAAATTTTTAAAGAGGTTGAGATGAATTGTATCTTAAAAATGTATATTAATCCGATCAACGAACATATTCATTTTTCCTAGAAACTGTATTTTCCATACAACAACTCCTAGGAAATTCGATGATGACAAGTGATGGAAGTTTCTAGATAATTAATCTTTGATGGATGTGTATATCATGGACCTTCACAAACACCATGAAAAGTGTCTTTCCCATAATATAGGTTTATAGGCGCCTCCATTCCCCATGGAAGAACATGTTTTCTCCACTGATATTCCAAGTTTTGGAGGGATGCTTCTCACAATTTGGTATTTTTAGATTAGGCCACATCGCCAATATTACATTCATGTAAATTTTATACATCTATGAAAAAAAAATTATAGAAAAAATAATTAATATTATTGTATGACATAGTTACTTTTCTGAGTTCTTTCTCTGAAAAAGTCTCTCATATGTCTTCTTTGAATGAACATTCGCAACAACAGCTTTAGAGACATGGGGCCAAATGCCATAATTATAAAATTTTGGATCGGTTACCACGGAATCCTTTACAGACGAGGGCTAACTCATCACTAATTATATTCTTCCAGGAAATGTGTATAATTTTTTTTTGCCTTAAATACAATAAAATTAAGTTTACAACACTATGCGTCATTTAGAAAAAATTTCACCAGCAAACCCATTTAGAAAAATTTTCACCAACAAAACGGACGAAATTGCAAAGAATGATATTATATTCCATTTAATGAAGAAAAGGAAAATTTCAAAGAATGATATACTCTATTTAATAAAGCAAAATTATATTTTTTGCAATATTTCAAAAAAAAATCAATTTTTCCTTTCCCAGGTAAAAGGTCAATGAGATAAAATAAATTAGCTAAACATAATAGTTACTAGATTTACATTCGAATTAAAACACATTTGAAATCAATATTTAAAAAAACACAATATCACTCTATTGTGTATATGTTTGCGCTACTATAAAAACTATCGTCAGTGCAGGTCAGTTGGCGAAAAGATTTCGTGGCACCTAGTGCACTGGGTTCGAACCAATAAAACTAACTTTTTACTTCCTCTGTCTCAGCCTAAGTGAGATGTTTTCCTTTTTGGTACGTCTCAACCCAAGTGAGACGATTCCTTTTTTGGCAACAATCAACTCACTTCTCTCTCTTACTTTTTTCTACCTCTTACTTCATTCTCTCTTTCTCTTTCTTGCTTTTTTCTCTCTCCTACTTTATTTTCTCTTTTTCTTTCTTACTTTATCATCTGTCTTACTTTTTTCTTTTTTTCTCTTTCTTACTTTTCGCTCTCTCTTACTTTACTCTTAATAATTTAATTTACTAAACACCACTACCTAAATTCCTGTGCCAAAATAAAAACATCTCGCTTAGGTCGGGACGAAGAGAGTATATTATAAAAACCCTTACATAAAAAACACAACTTGATGAAGCTAAGATCAAACTCAGGTCACCCTTGCACATAAATGACCTCATCACACTGAGGTTAAAATAAAAAATAATTAAACTTGATTTTTATAGTAGAATTATCTACATATGATAAATATCTAGATATTATATACAATTCTCTATAATTAAGTAGTAGTATCTAGATATTTTATTAGAAATATCTACTTATCGAATTCCCTGGAAGGTAGATATTATCTAGTAAATATCTATATTTTTATAGAGAAAAATCTAGATATTGAATATTAAAGAGTGGAGTAGAGAATTCTAGAATTACTAAGGGATGCCTATAAATAGAGGAGAGTTGTATCATTTGTAACAAACTAGGTTTGAGAAATAAAGAGTTTCTTAGTTTCCCATGTCATCTCTCCTAAACCATTTCCCATTTATTCCCTCCATTGACATCTCAAATATTTCCTCCAAATTAAATTACTCATTCAACATATATCTTATATTCCAACAACTGAATTATGAGTTTCAACTAATATATACTGGCACAAGAATATATATATACATGTAAAACGCAGACAAGGTTTTCCACCCCAAATTCGAATTTTGTCCAAAAAAACATTGTAATGTAATGCAACAAAGATATAAAAAAGTCACACTGAAATCAATATTCAAGAAAACACAATATGATGCGTACCTATGCAATGCAAGAATTTCAAACACAATACGAATATGATGCGTACCTATGCAATGCAAGAAGTTCAAACACAAATACGAGGCGGAATGCAAGAATCAAAGAGTATTTATAATTAAGAAAAGATATTAAATCCAAGCAATATGATTTTAAAATGAAAGAAATATAATCGATAGAGGCGAAACAAACATAATAAAAAATTAATGAAAAGAAAATAGTAGTGGATTAATATAAAAGTACATAAATACTATAATCAATACATGCGAAAGAAACATAACCAAAAACTACTAATAATAAAAAGGAAAGGGTGGTTAAACAAGAAAAGAAATACTACAAACAAGTCATAGATAATTACCTACCCATGTCTATTTCAGTCTCACTTGGTAAACGAGTTGGGATTGACCATATTATTAATAAATGACATTATAAGTTTTTCACTTTTATGTGAATAAACTAACATAAGTGGATACTTAAGGCCGTTTTTGTAATATAGATAACTGATTTATCTTGAAGTTTTATGAATAAAAATAATCTAAAATGTATTAGTTTGTATTTTATATTTATTAGTTTGTATTTTATAAATTGTAGTAATGAATTTAGTAAATAATAATTAAAATAGACGGGTGAACAATTCAAGGGCAATAGGATGAATTACGTTAATTATCATAATTGATAAGAGCATCTCCAATAACCGGCGTCTCCACCGCGAAGCCGATTTTTCGCCCACGCCGGTTTGACGCCGAACCATTGGAACCGGCGTGGGCGAAATCGGCGTCAAAATCGGCGTCGCCATGCCGATTCCCGCGCTGACGCCGGTTCCGACGCCGATCCTCACGGGCGCCATTGTGCGTCCCGGATCGGCGCCAAACCAGCGTCGGATTAAAATTTTTTTTTTGTTTTTCGAAAAAAAGCGCTGGGCGACGACGGAGACGAGGGTGGCGACGGAGGCGGCGGCGACGACGGTGAAGAAGCGCTGGGCGACGACGGAGACGAGGACGGCGGCGATGAGTGATTTTGTTTTACTTTTTAAATTAATGTACTTTTTAATTTTTGTACTTTTTTATATTATTGTACTTTTTTTAAAAGTAATGTACTTTTTAAATTTTAATATTATTATTCGAATTTTCCGTATTTGTCTCGTAAATTAAATTCCGTATGTTGATACAAGTGTAAATTAAATTATATAATTGTTATTAGTGATGTGGATAGGTAGTGTGAAGGCTATTTGATGGCTATTTGATGTCCAGTTGATGTGGCAAGCTGATGTGGCAGGAGAATTGTAGTGCTGATGATGTGACAGTGTGAAGGCTATTTGACGTCCGTGCTTATTGGAGATGCTCTAAAACTTATATTCCATTTGTCTTATTAAAAATGAAACGTTTTCTTTTATGAATTGTCCCATAAAAATGAAACATTCTCTAAAATAGAAATAACGTCATCTCTACTTTGTCTCTATTTTCATTAATTCACAAAACAACATTGTATAAAATCATGTGTCGAAAACTAAATATTTCACATTTATTAGGACTGATACAGTATATAAAAGTATGACTCACTTTCCACTATATTTCTTGAAATCGTGGAGGGAAGGCGTAGGAGTATATTTTAATGGAATCCATATTTTTCAAATAAGGAAAACTATAAATAAAAGTTCTAATACGGCTACATACCTTAATTTTTGGTGGGTGGAGTGATTATGATTCCTCATGCCCTAATAAAAAAACACTACGGCGATAATATGGCAGGAAAACGAACATCTTCTTCTTCTTCAAACCTCTGCTCTTTCGTATGTAGCCTCTCTTTCTCTCTCTCTCTCACACACACACACACACACACACCACTGCGTGTTTGGTTTTCAAGAAAATGCAGAATCTTTTCTTTTCCCTTTTCTCTTCTTGTTATTTGTAGGGAAGGTAAATTTCTCTCTCCGAAGCTGCTCCTGCATGAGTGTGAAACGTTAGGAGTTGTGATCTGAAACTCTTGAATTTTACATGTGCGTTCGACTTGATCAAATTTTGCTTCAATCTGGGCCGTTCAAATTTTGCATGATGTATATTTTAAGACTACTCTCAAATCCCATATGCATTTGTGTCTGTATTGCATTTGTGTAATTGGTTTGTTCTTCTAATTGTTTCTCATTAAATGCCTCTATTGTTTCAAGATTTGATTTTTCACTCCATTAGTTGTAAAGAATTGCTGTTTGTAGTTTTCCACTTCAAGATTTGGCCACTTTCTTATTTCACTTTTGTGTGTAATGTGAAAGAATGCATTTTCTTGTTGAAAAGGTTTGGTTTTTTCTTTCCTTGATTTGATGGGTTTGGAGATGCTCTAATTGAGTTTTCAATATAGATTAATTAACTCACCTACTTGATAGGTCTATCGAACACATCAATATATGAAGGTGGTCAAACATCTAACATTGGTCAAGAAAGAATTTAATCGGATACACTTATGCTAAACAATCATCTTTCTTTGATAATAATTTCTTTCGAATTTGCCAGTAAAGAATACTCGGTTGCATTTAATTTTTAGAGTACTAGATTTAATAAGTATATTTTATTCTATAGTAAATTATTTTATACTGGGTTGCATCTTCCCAATACTTTTGACTCGTTGTTAATTGTTATCCAAGTCTACTTGTTGTGTCTTTGATCATCTTGTGTGGTACAGTGGTAGTTAACAGTGCTATTCTAATAAGCTAAATTTCTTTTTCATTGAATTTGGGGTTTCAATGTTTTTTGGTGTTTTGGTTGTTGATTCATTGCAGGAGGCTTATGTTTATGTATATACATCACACCCATTTTGAGAGTGATCACAGATTTATTTCTGTCTTAATCAATTGGTTTAACTATGCACTAATTACATTTCTGAAAAATCATTAGCTATCACACTTCTTGTGAAAAATCATAGTGATGAAAGTATTTATTTCAAGTTAGTTATATTCAGAAAATTAGAAGACGTAGCAATTAAATATTCAATATATCTGGGCTTTATTTATTGCTTCAGCCCAGCCCAGTCCAGTCCAGCCCAATTAACATCCGCGAACTGTTCAGCCTAAGCAAGGGTAAATACGGAAATTCACACCACATATATAAACAGCAGAGAACAATTCCACCAATTTCACAGATCCATTTTAGCTCAGAAACGAAGAATGAGGCGGCGGAGAGACTGGATTTCTTCGAGGGTGGTTGCCCTTCTCCGCCCGCCGATGATTCTTCCGTTCCGCAACGAACAGCCCTTACTCGAAAATAAAAACAAATAAAATAATAATAATGTGTGTGTGTATGTGTTTACACGCAGAGAGAAAGAGAGAGAGATGTTGCTGGTTACTTGAGATCCTGTTCGGGTTTCGAATCCGGGTATGGGTCTAGGGTTTTGCGATATTACGAAGAGGCTGTGACGATGCTTCCGTCGTTTATTTTTGTTTCTGAGCTAATGGATCGGGCACTGAGGATCCGGCCCGTATCTTGGCTTGGCGGATCCGGATGGCGTTGCGGCTTCTGTAGCAACGCAACCGGTGATTTCGCAGCCATGGCGTGGTTCATTTTCTCTTTTGCCTCTGATTTAACAGATCTGAGCCTCCCATTGACTTTTTCCCCTTTTCTCTTTTTTTTTGGATATTAATTTTTTATTACAAAAATTGGCATTATTTCTTGGATTTTGTTTTTGTTTTAGTATTATTAATGTTAATTTGTGATTAAATTTTTAATATTTTACGGTTCTGAAATTCAATTCCTATTAATCATCTGGAAAATATTCATAGCTTGTTGGGATTCAATACGCACAAGACTTTCACACACTCAGGTGAATCACACACACACTCACAGTTGTATGATAACTCACAATGCAGAAGAACACACACTCACACTTAGAGTATCGAAGATGGTAATCTTGGAGAGAAAACTTGAAAACTCTTTATTGATTTTCACTACTAACTACGTACATGGTTTTTGAGCTATTTAAAGCTCTACAATCAAGTAGCAACTGCTACTAACTAACTACAAGAAGAATCAAGAAAGCAAGAAGAATAACTGCTACATCTCGGCTAACTAACTGCTGCACCAACGGCTAGTTTCTCTAGGCCGAACTTCCTTCTCGGTTCAAGACCGAACTGTAGCTTCTTCTTTTTCGGCTCAAGACGAACTCTATTCTTGACTCAAGACCGAACTTTCTTTTCGGCTCACAACCGAGCACTCTCTTCGGCTCACAACCGAGCTCCCTTCTCGGTTCACAAACCGAACTCCTTTCTCGGTACACAAACCGAACTCCTTTGCTTCTCGGCTCAAGACCAACTGTCTTCTCGGCTCAAAGCCGAACTCAAAGCCGAGCTCAAAGCCGAGCTTCCTTCTTCTTCTCTTCTTCTTCCAACTGAAATGAGCACTCCATTATTACAATTCTCCACCTGAGGGCTCATCTCAGTTCTCGCACAAACATTGATCAACTTCTTGCAATGATCAAACTTGTCTCTACTTAGAGACTTAGTTAGCATATCTGCCGGATTGTGCAAGGTGTTAATCTTAACCACCTTCACCCTTCCCCTTTCAATCTCATCTCTAATAAAGTGCAACTTTATGTCTATATGCTTGCTCCTTTCATGGAAACCCGGATGTTTAGCCAAGCATATAGCTGAGCTGCTGTCACAATGAATCACCATTGTTTCTTGGTCAAAACCAAAATCAGAAATTACTCCCTGGATCCAAAAGCTCTCCTGTACAGCTGCAGTGAGAGCTATATACTCTGATTCTGTAGTTGAGAGAGCAACTACACTCTGCAGACCTGATTTCCAACTGATCACAGTTCCAAACATGGTGAACAAATAACCTGTTTGAGACTTTCTGGTGTCCAGATTTGCAGCATAGTCTGCATCACAATACCCCTGCACAACCTCCTCAGATCCACCTTCCCAGCCATTGAACACAATCCCCCAGTCCTTAGTTGACTTCATGTACCTCAATATCCATTTAAGAGCATTCCAATGCTCCTTCCCCGGGTCTGCCATGTATCTGCTAGTCACTGAGATAGCATGAGCAAGATCTGGTCTTGTACAAATCATAGTGTACATGATACTCCCAACAACACTAGCATAAGGGATAGCCTCCATCTCATCAGCCTCTTGCTTAGTTTTAGGCGCTTGTTCCTTTGATAATCTGAAACTCTGGGACAAGGGTGTTGAGGCAGGTTTAGCATTCTCCATTCTGAATCTCTGCATAACTTTGTCAATATAATCAGTTTGCAGCATCCACAGCTTCTTGCAGCCTCTATCTCTCTGAATATGTATGCCTAGGATCTTCCTTGACTCTGCTAGATCCTTCATTTCAAAGCTTGACTTCAGATCTTGTTTAACTTTTTGAATTTCTGTCATAGAAGGGCCTGCAAGTAGCATATCATCCACATAGAGTAATAGGTAGGCAATGGGAGTCCCGCCTGCCTTCTTGATGTAAATACAATCATCATATTCTGACTTGGAGAAGCCAATCTTCTTCATCTGTGCATCAAACTTCTTATTCCACTGTCTAGGACTTTGCTTAAGTCCATAAAGACTTTTCTGTAACAGGCACACCTTGCCTTCTTCTCCAGTCTTCACATAGCCCTCTGGCTGTTCCATAAAGATAGTCTCCTCTAGATCCCCATTGAGGAAGGCTGTCTTCACATCAAGCTGTTGTAGCTCCCAGTCTAGCTGGTTCACAACTGCCAACAAGATCCTAATCGAAGTGTGCTTAACCACTGGAGCAAATACTTCATTGAAATCAATTCCTTCTTGCTGTGTGAAGCCCCTAGCCACCAGCCTTGCCTTGAATCTGATTCTATCTTTATCAGTGGTCTCAATCTTTTTCTTAAACAACCACTTACAACTGATCAGCCTCCTTTCTTTTCCATCTGTAGTCAGTCTGGATTTATCCACCAAAATCCATGTTTTGTTCTTGAGTAAAGATTCCATTTCCTCATTCATGGCTTCAATCCACCTTTCTCTGTCTTTACTCTTCATGACTTCTTTATATGTGAGAGGATCTGCAGTATCAATGCCCTCAGCAGCACAAAGTGCATAGTAGACCACATCAGAAAACCTTTCAGGTGGTCTTGTATTTCTTCTGCCTCTATCTCTTGCTATCTGGTACTCTCTGGCAGAATCTGCTGTAGGCTCATCAATTTTTCTACCTCGAGCTAGAGCACCATCATCCTCTGGTTCAGACTCACTTTCTGAGTCAGAGGCTCCACCTGCTCCTTGGCAAAGTCCCACTGGCTCCACCTTGAGAAAATCACTCTCAACTTCATTGGAGTCCAGCTTCCTTTTTAAGTATGGCATCTGATCCTCCAAGAACACAACATCCCTACTCACCACCACCTTCTGCCTACCAGGCTCAATGCACCAGAGCCTATACCCCTTAACACCCCTCTGATACCCCAGCAATATGCATTTTAGAGCCCTAGCCTCAAGCTTACTTTGCCTAGCATGAGCATAGGCTGCACACCCAAACACCTTGTATTTTGAGTAGTCACTATGGGCTCCATACCACATGTAATCAGGAGTCTCAGACTTAAGGGCAGTAGATGGACACTTATTGATGAGATAGGCTGCTGTATTCACAGCCTCTCCCCAAAATCTGTTGCTCAGACCAGAACTGAGTAACAAGCACCTTACTCTCTCTAGGATAGTCCTATTCATCCTCTCCACAACACCATTTTGCTGGGGGTTACCAGGAACAGTGCGGTGCCTCTTCATACCCTTCTCTTTGCAAAACAGATCAAACTCAGTAGACAGGAATTCCAAGCCATTGTCAGTTCTTAGGCATTTAACACTCCTTCCCTTCTCTAGCTCCACCTCTTTACACCATATCTTGAATTTTGTGAATGTCTCTGATTTTTCTTTCAGTATGTACACCCACAGTTTCCTAGTGTAGTCATCAATAATAGCAAGGTAGTATTTCCCACCACCAATTGAGCTTACAGGTGAAGGGCCCCAGAGATCACTGTGTATGTAGTCTAATGGGGCTGTAGAAGAGTGAATACCTGTAGGATAGGGTGCCTTCTTTGCTTTTCCAAGTATACACTGCTCACAGGGGTCCATCTTGTTGAAATCTCCAGAGATCAGGCCCTTCTTGATGAGTTCTTTCAAGCTTCCTTCTGCTGGATGGCCCAATCTCTTGTGCCATAGCATTATGGAATCATCTGACACTGCATTGCTTTCTCCATCAACAGCCTTAGCCTTCAGATAATAGAGAATGTGCTCTCTGTCAGCCTCCATCATCACTGCATTCCCAGATTTCACAAGCATCTTTCCCTGACTCATCAATATGGTGAACCCTTTCTCCTCCAGCATTCCCAATGAGATGAGATTTCTTTTCACTTCCGGAATATACCTCACCCCAGTTAGGATCTTTATAGAGCCATCTTGCAAACTTAGCTTCACTTTCCCTATCCCTTTGATCTGACACACATGGTTATTTCCAAGAACTACAGTCCCTGATGCTTCCTGAAGATCATGAAACCAAGATTTGTTGGGGCACATATGGAAGTTGCACCCTGAGTCCATTATCCACCTGTGACTGATCCCATTATCACTTACATTCATGAGTTGAGCAGGGGGATCAGTACTCTCTACACAATCAGAAGTGTTGTGGCCCTCAGAGGCTAGTTTTCTCTTCCAGGCATGGCAGTCCTTCTTCAAGTGCCCTGGTTTCTTGCACCAAAAACATGCTCTGGTTTCCTTCTGAGCATCAGAACTTGAGGGTTTAGAGCCCTCAAACTTTTTCTTGAAGTTCTGCTTTTTGAACTTCTTCACATTCAAGGCCTCTGCTGCTTGAACATTGGAGCTTGCAGAGCTTCTGCTGGTAGTCTTCTGGAGTTCCTTAGCCATCAAGGCCGAGTAGACTTCTGCATAGGTGATAGGCTTATCTCTGCCATAGATAATTGCATCACTCAACTGGTCATACGAGCTAGGCAAGGCATTCAATGTAAGAATGGCCTTGTCTTCATCTGAAATTTTAACATCCACAGAGCCCAGATCATCAATGATCTTATTGAACTCCTCCAACTGCTCTATGATAGATTTTTCACCAGAAAAACTATAGGCATAGAGCCTCTTCTTGAGATACAGCCGGTTAGCCAAAGATTTTGCCAGGTAAACTTCATCTAACCTGTTCAAGATCTCCACCGCAGTCTTGGCTTCTTGAACTTCCCTCAAGACCTTATCTCCAAGGCACAGAATCACTGCAGAATGTGCCTTGAGCTGCATCTCCTCCATCTTTGCCTGAGCTTTATCATCAAGCATTGGAGCCTTTCCTTTCTCTTCTGTATTTGCAAGAACTGCGGCCAAGCCTTGTTGAATCAAGACCGCCTTCATCTTCATCTTCCACAGGCTATAATCATTCTTGCCTGTGAACTTTTCTGCATCAAGCCTTGCTGCCATCTCTGAAACCGTTTGATCCTCTGCAAATCAGCTTCAATATCCCCTTTCCCACAGACGGCGCCACTTGTTGGGATTCAATACGCACAAGACTTTCACACACTCAGGTGAATCACACACACACTCACAGTTGTATGATAACTCACAATGCAGAAGAACACACACTCACACTTAGAGTATCGAAGATGGTAATCTTGGAGAGAAAACTTGAAAACTCTTTATTGATTTTCACTACTAACTACGTACATGGTTTTTGAGCTATTTAAAGCTCTACAATCAAGTAGCAACTGCTACTAACTAACTACAAGAAGAATCAAGAAAGCAAGAAGAATAACTGCTACATCTCGGCTAACTAACTGCTGCACCAACGGCTAGTTTCTCTAGGCCGAACTTCCTTCTCGGTTCAAGACCGAACTGTAGCTTCTTCTTTTTCGGCTCAAGACGAACTCTATTCTTGACTCAAGACCGAACTTTCTTTTCGGCTCACAACTGAGCACTCTCTTCGGCTCACAACCGAGCTCCCTTCTCGGTTCACAAACCGAACTCCTTTCTCGGTACACAAACCGAACTCCTTTGCTTCTCGGCTCAAGACCAACTGTCTTCTCGGCTCAAAGCCGAACTCAAAGCCGAGCTCAAAGCCGAGCTTCCTTCTTCTTCTCTTCTTCTTCCAACTGAAATGAGCACTCCATTATTACATAGCTTTTGCAATTTCCGAAAATTTAATATAAGTAAAAAAAAGTCAATTTACGAGTGATGTGATGATGTAAAATTCAACTACTTGTTAATCATGTAAACATCTGATAAACTAGATTCAGTCATATAAATAGTTTTTCCAAAGCAGTAATATAGTGTATTCCTTTCTAAATTGCTTGAATCTTTTTTAATTATACAAATCTAAAGTATAAGTATTGGTTTAATTAGTACTACTAGTAGTAATAATGACTTGATTTTTTGTAAAATGCAAAAGGGAAAAACATTAGTATTTGGTCAGTTGGTCTAATGATGACTTGAATTTGTTAACTAGTGTACTATACAAAATGGCAAAATATTGGTGTTGGCATATTTAGGACTCAATTATAATCATAATTCAAGCGTATTGCCCAAATGGATAAATTGGATTTGATTGTTTGTTCCTAAGGTTCTATAAAAATTTATAACTAATCCAAAATTGAATTGAAGTACGTTTTATTATTAAATAAATCTATTTTTGGTCTCAAATAATACGAATTAGTTAAAACTAATAATATTTTTAGTTAAATCGTAACAGTCACTAGAACCATATAAAAAGCTCCAAGCCTCCCATAGAGTCGAGTAACTAAATAGAAAATCAGATTTTTTGTTAAATTTTTTAATAATATTAAAAAAATTAACTTATGAATTTCATAAAATTTGCTCTAACAAATAAAATCAACAATTTTGTTCTAAATATAATCATATTTAAATCAATTATATTATGGGCAAAAAAATACCAAACAAAATATTAAAAAGCAAAATATTATAAACAACACAAAATATGTACATTTCTAATTCTACCTTTTCAAGTTAGTAATGAAGTGATCAGATAGATTGAATGTGTATCATTTAAGGCCAACACTTACCAAACATAGTGAAGTAGGTTAGATAGATCAAATATGTTAGCAATGCAGTTATTATTTTGTATAGTTTGTAATATTCGAGATTTACTGAAAATGCAAAAAAATCCGATCTTTATTGTTAAAAGGCAAAAGAATAATTACAAACATAAAAATAAATAAGATATTATAATATTAAAGAGAAAAGGGAAAACAATTGATCCACTTTTTTTTTAACGTAGTTGTCTATTGTATAGTTTGTTGTAATCCAGATTTACCGAAACCTCAAAATTCGATCTTTTTGTTAAATAGCAAAAAGAATAATTTTTGAAAAAAGGAAAAATAAAAATAAAATAAAACAAGATATTACAATAATATCTAAATAGAAAAGGGAAAATAATTAATCATTATCAGGGGTCGCTTGCCCTCACATGCCACGCGTACAACGCCTAAGAGCTGCGCAAAGACCGCTTGTACATGATCCTTACAACGTTGTACGCTCGCTGCGTGCGTGTGTGAACGGAATGGATAAAAAGGTTCCATATTTTGGTAGGAAAACTCTCTCTCTCCTCTTCTCTTCCCATTGAACAACCGTTGCCTGCACCGTCAAGGAATCCCTTTCTCTCTCTAAAATTCACATAAATACATCCAGTAAAGATTTTATATACAGCCGTTGTACGTGTCTCTTTCCACACGTTTGTTTCAATAAATCAATTAAATTAACCCTCGTTTGTTGCCCAGCGCGTTGGTTGATTTTCCATCAGGTACGATTTTCCCCCTTTTTATCTCCCCGTGACTTTTAATTTGTGTTTTTTTCGTCTGCGTGATTCGGCATTGGTAATTTCGATTGAATTAGGGTTTTGATTTTGCTCGCGTTTAGGGGTTTTGGGCTCTATTTGATTGGATTGATTGTTGTGTGTGCCTGAGACCGGCCCTTACCTGCATTGTTGTGCCGTTAGGAATTAAGTTCTCGTTCATCTATTTTATGATTGATATGTGATTGTGAACAATTTTTGCTCTTGTTTAATTGTAGCTTTGTTTTTGTAGTTGACCAATTGTGTTCTTACAGCATGAAGAGAGTGATGGAGGTGCCATATCTTACATGAATTGTTCATGCCAGGATACTAAAGTTTCAAGCTTTTAGTTTTCGGTGTGTGTATAAGCTCATGGCGTGTGTTGCTATCCCACCGTTCTTTTGCACAAGTGTACAAGCCTTATCGTTTTTGCAGTTTCAGGAGTGAATAGGATTTTTTCTCCCGCAGTATTTTCTTATTTGATGATGTAAACAGTACAATCGTGCTTGAGAAGATGTGCTAGACTAATTGCTAAGTCGAACATGTTAGTATCCATACTCAGCTTCATATGCTTATGTAGGTAGCATCACATCGTCCTTGTGGTTTATTGTCCCTATCACTTTCTGGAGTGCAGTGTTTATTATTATTGTTTAGTGAAGTTTACTTATTTCTTTACTCAATTTTCTTTTCCCAGAGTCAATAAGCCACATATCTGATGCAGTTGGAGGAGAGTGTAATTGACGTCTCAAATTTGGGGTTCTAGTAAGCTTCTTCTTTTCTGCAGTTAGATACCAATTGATATTGCATTCAGCCTTCCCTTACTATCAGAGTAAGATAAATCGCTGTTAATAAAAGGAAAAATGATTATAGGGGTTACCTGAGTACTGCTATTGAGACTTCACCAAATATATTGTGTATCTCAATAAACTGGATAACATGTTTACTGAGACATCCTTCAGTGAAAATGCTGGTGAGATCAGGGCAGCGTCATCTCCGGATGATCTCAATTTTGGCATTGGAAAATTGTATGTGTCACCCGAACCATATGAATCCACTCATGTGAGAGATGATGAATCATCTGATGTGATGCTCAGATCAGATGTTTCAGCCGCAGACGGACTTCTTTCACCTTTTCATTCCATCAACTTTGCTGAGCAACCATTGCTGGGGAATGACATGGCAATTAGCCTTGTCAAAATTGATGCTATTGGTTCTATTTCTGAAGCTAAGCAGCAAGGACAGATACATGGTGAGGGACAAGGTTATAGTTTACATTATTCCTCTGATTCTGAGAGGATTCAGGGTCCCTCTATACATGGGGATGGTGAAGCTGAGGTTGCTGATCAAATTGAGAGGACCCAACAATCAAATGATCTTATTGTATACGCATCGTCTCGGAGGAATAGTTCCCGCAGCACTCTTGATAAATTAAACCATATTAATGATTCTAAGCTACCATCAAGAAGTTGTACGGTGATCACCCCAAAAGACTCACCCTCGCAGACTTCTAGAAAGAAAAGAAGTTTACTCTCCAAGCGGGCTAAATCTTCTGTTTGGGGATTTGTGGATTTACCAAATTTTGAAGAAAACCCATGTTTAGGTAATGGTAATATAGTAGGGAAAATAAGAGGTAACCAAGGTAAGAGCAATGTTATCAAGGACAAGACAGGTCAAAAAGCTGTCTGCAAAAGCTCCACTCCAACTGGTCGCATCTCTTTGAAGATTAAATTTGGCAATCAAATCTGTGGTGTGGTCAATGTGGCTGAAAATTGTAACATATCAGGGACAAGCATTTCTGGATCATGTGACAAAAGTGAAAGTAAGTTTCAGGAGGAATTTCCTGGAGATATGTTATCCAATGAAAACAACATGGAGAATGTGATAAGTTCTGATGCATCTGCTTTGGATGCACATCTTGATGTTACATGTAGTGTAGAAAATAAATCCTTGAGTACATTAAGTGATCATCAGATCAGCAGCCATAAACAAGGGTATAATTTGAGAGCTCCCACTGAGAATAGGTGTTCAGATCCAGGAACTTCACCTGATTCTGAAGTTATAAACTCTATTCCTGATGCACCACTTGGTGAGAGAGATATCCATGATCTGCAAGATAGTCCTGGGATGCCACTGGAAAGAAGTAGTGGGGAATGCTTTGCAAACTCATCTGCTGGGGTTTCAAGTTTAAGTTCCCCAAAACTGAAATCTAAAAAAGGAAAGAAGACAACTGGTGAAGAAGCCAAACATAAAGCTAGAGCACCTCTAGGCCATGAAGTGAACCCTTCTCCTGAACTTTCTGATGTAACTGAGTCCTCAAAATCGCAGGCCCACTCTAGGGCGAAGGGAGGATGCAAGAGCAGGAATAGTATCTTGGATTTGCCCCGCAAGAAAGGAAAATCCTCTAGAAAGAAGGGAGATAAAAAGAACTTTGTTGTTAAGTTTAAAATTGATCCGAAGGGCGATGCAAGTGGTGTTCTTAGCAAAGTGGGAAGCCATCCAGAAGCAGGTACATGTTTAAGTCTGTTGATATCAGTTTTTATGTAAGAAGTGTCTTATTTGATGAAAACGTAAAAAAATGATGGTATTATGTTGATCATGCTGTACTCTGAGCCCAGTGCCTTATATCCTACTACTGCGATACTGGAAATCTGAAAATATATTTTCTCATATTTTTAGGAAATCAAACGCTCCCTGATCATGGAGAAATTGGAGATCTTAGCTCTCCTCCTACTGAATCAGGATTTGTATCTTCATCTGGTTGGCCAAATGGTCAGAATGCTCTTCCAATGAATGCATGGGTTCTCTGTGATGAGTGCCAAAAATGGCGGCGGATTCCAGCTACACTTGCAGATCAGATTGATCAAACAAACTGCCGATGGTAAACAACCACTGTTATTAGTATCTTATATATGAAATGTTGATAGAAATTACTTCTTAGTTACATTGAATAGACATGGATGGCTGTCTCTGCCAGTGTGTCTATGTGCCTAGTTTTGTGCATGTTATGTTATCCTCACTACTTGGCCTGGTAGAATTTTTTTACTTGTAACTAGTTTAGGCCTGTTTTTCTTTGTCAAAGAAATGTAGGAAAATGTCACCGAGTATCAGAAATATGTCACTCATCTTACATATTCGAAGCCAATGTATTTTGTTGTACAGGCTACAGTATGCCAGTAGTTACATGTTAAATTTGTTATGCACATGTTGCGGAATGGTGTATGTTAGACCCACCTGGAATGGTCTTAGGTCAACTTAATTGTTTTTTATTTTCTATTTCAAAATTCGGAGTGTCTCTTTGCAATCTTCCATAAGCTGTACAGCTCGCTACCATGTTTTCCAGGTCATATACTTGAATGATCCAAGTAATATTTGTCTAGTACATTCACCTGTCATTTGTTAAATTATGCTCAACCATATTTTGGCTGTTTTTTGGGTTACTCTGAGTTGAGCCTAAGAATGCGAAGTGTGGGACTAGGCGTCTTTAGATGTCAATCCTGTTTACAACAATGGAAATACCGATTTATGGATTTTGTCTTATGTGAAGGACTTGCAAGGATAACACTGATAAAGACCTTGCTGACTGCTCAATTCCTCAAGAGAAATCAAATTCTGAAATCAATAAAGAGCTGGGAATATCTGATGATGAAGATGCTGGCGACACCTTGCCGAAGTCCAATAAAAACAAATCAACAGGTAATTTTATTACAAATCAGATCTGTACCTTCTGTAGATGAAATGCCCCATTGCTTTTGACTTCTGAGTATATATTGACAGCTGCTAAACAGTCATCTTGGACCCTTATTAAGTCAAACTTGTTTCTCCACCGAAGCCGTAAAACTCAGACCATCGATGAGGTGAGAATATAGCTCCGTTCATGTGCAATTGTTCATGCCCAATATTTTGCTTGATTTTGGTTGTAAATCACTTAAATAAACTTTTAAGTGCATAACTGTTATTCTGTGTATCTACAATTGGTTTTTTTATTTGCTTCTTATTTTCACCCATTTTTTCAGTTTGCCCTGGCCAAAGTGTTATCAGTCTGATATTATTTTTCCTCTTGCATTTCACTCGTGTATAATAGGTGATGGTTTGCCATTGCAAACCTCCATCAGATGGAAGAATGGGTTGTGGATCTAAATGCCTTAATCGGATGCTAAACATTGAGTGTGTTCGAGGAACTTGTCCTTGTGGTGAACTTTGTTCGAATCAGCAGGTACCCACTATTTCTAACTTTTGAACAATTTTATTTTATCACTATAACAACCCGTGTTTCGCTACAGTTCCAAAAACGGACGTATGCAAAACTCAAATGGTTAAGGTGTGGAAAGAAGGGTTTTGGTCTCCAATCTCTTCAGGAAATCTCTGAAGGACAGTTTCTCATTGAATATATTGGAGAGGTAACTGAGTTAATCCATATTTCAGATTTTTAGCATTTATGTGTTGAAATATATCAGACTAAGTTGTCATTCTATATACTAAACTGAATTAGTCAATAATGCACAATATGAGATTGGTCAGCGGCCTTGCATATATTACTTCCAATGGATTTATGTTATTCCATGCAGAAATCAGAATCAGAGATGACTCAAGATTCTATTTTATTGTGTTTTCTTTCTGCAATGAGAATTTGTCTCATGGTATTTATTTTGTGTCACTTTGTTTTCCTGAGAAATTGCTCATTTGATACGCAAATTGCAGCAAATAGCTTGTCAGTAATATTTCCTAAACCTCAGATCATGGTGTGGTGGGACTTTGGCTTTTAGCATATTCTGTCATAGCAGATTATTCCCAGCACAGATAACTGTAACTTCAGCTCTTAAATGTTCGAGTTATGGATGTTTCAGGTACTTGATGTCCACACTCATGAAGCCAGGCAGAAAGAGTATGCTTTGCAAGGGCATAAACATTTTTACTTTATGACACTGAATGGGAGTGAGGTTTGCTGCCATCCCCTCCCCTCTTTATTTAATGTGTAAAGTGGAAAACATCATTGGGCTGTTAATATTCTTTTTATGTCATCGTGATGATTTATGTCCGATTCTGACTCAATTTTTTGTTTATAATGTTTATTTTAGTGTTGATTTTACTCTTTTGTTATGGATCAAGAAGTATACCTAAAAATGCTAATGTTATCTTTTTAGTTATAATGTATGGGTTGTGGAGTATCTTGAGTAGTTGAAGCATCCAAGTCTTCACTAATTGGTGCTAATTTGACAGGCTGATTTTTGGACGTTGATTTATGTTCTTATCTAGCTCACCAGTTTTTGTATATTTACTTTCTTTAATTTTGCATTCTTTAATTTTATGTAGAGCTCTCTTGTATCCTTTGAAATGGTTGGCTTGTGTAACCTTAAATACATTAACAATGATTGATGTAATTAAATAAGACTAGGCCTTGTGCTCAGCTCACTGAAATCTCAATTGATTCAATCTGAGCTTTCCCATGTTTGACTTTGATGACATCTAGTGGTGCTATTTTGTGTGTGGTTATCATGTTCTCTTGGAATTTAATGTTTTTATTTCAGGTAATTGATGCGTGTTCTAAAGGGAATTTGGGCCGCTTTATAAACCATAGTTGTGACCCTAACTGCCGGACTGAAAAGGTATTACTGGAAGCTTGGCTTTTTTTATATTTGTATTCTTATGTATATTCTTCATGCATTTCAGTAGTACAAAGTGAAAGAGCTTATGGATTTGTAAAAGTATTATTCAGTCTATCAGTCTAGGAACCAAGTTAACAAATTACATGCATTCCCCTTTCTACAGGATATGATGCCTTTTTGCCTCCCCAATTTGTGTGGGTTTGTTGATGTTTCATATGAAGCTCAACAGATTTTTTGCATCTTTAAGAAATTATTATGTGTGATCATTATTCTTCCTGAAAATGGAAAACCATGATCATTGGAGAAGCTTGTGTAATTGTGTCACACTTAAAAGAACAACTAATTTCTTCTATCATATCCTATTATTACTTTTAATTAGTCAAAATGGAAAAACTACATCATGTTATGTGTTTCCTTATTCCATGCCTGTAACTTCGGAAAAGAGATTACATGACTTCAAGGGATTTAGAAATAGAAAAACTAATCTTTGCCTTTTCATCTTTTATGATTACAGTGGATGGTGAATGGAGAAGTCTGTGTTGGACTTTTTGCTATTAGAGATATTAAAAAGGTAATGATATCTGCTGAAAGTGGTGAACCATTTATCTGGCCTAGGTCAAGCAGCATCATTGTTTGTGTCTGTGTTCTAAAGAGTGTGGGAGGGGCATGCTAATTTTTGTAATTTTTTGCATGACAGGGTGAAGAGGTAACATTCGACTACAATTATGTGCGTGTATTCGGTGCTGCTGCAAAGAAATGTGTTTGTGGTTCACCTAATTGCCGAGGCTATATAGGTGGGGATCCAACAAATTCTGAAGTAATTGTTCAGGATGACTCAGATGATGAATATGCAGAACCTGTTATGATCTGTGAAGATAGGGATATGAATCATGACTGGACTGCTATAATGTCTCAATCCTTATTTGAGAAAGAAATAAAATGTAGAGATGAGCTAGAAGAAGACAGAGACACAATAGAGAATGCCAATGCTTCTGATCAAATTGAGAGCATCAATTCAGGCACTTCACATAAAAGATTAGGTGTGAATTCTGATTCTAATGGATGCTCTAAGACTTCAACTGCTACACGAGTTGTGGACATGACAGTCCATGATAAATATGGACCTGCCAATGCTACTAGTGTTAATGATGTTGCTTCTGATCCCGCTCTTACACCTTTGGATACTGCTGAAGAGGGCTTGAATATTTCTGGATCAGCTAATATGGAGGCTGAATCTGAGAGCCTCCTGCCCCAGAGCAGTTCTCCTGTTAAACATAAGGAAGCTTCCCTTCGATCAGAGGAACTTAGGAATAACACAGTGTCGAAAACTCTGCATGCCAGTAATAGGTTGAAGATGCCTACTACTACATCACCTGTAAAATTGCAGCCTGATGCAGTTAAATCTAAGAAAAAGTTGAAATATGGCACTATGCGAGGAAAGGAGGAATCCTCAAAGTCTGGATCTCTTTCTAAGACTTATCATTCATCACCATCAATTAGAAATGGGAGACTCAAATCAAATGTCGTGAATGACAAAGGGGCTCCAGATGGGGATAAGTTAAACGCAGTACGCAACAAATCTAAGAAGTCACCGGGCCTTTCCATTAGCAGTCATGTTGAAGCAGGTACTGTCATTGGCTTAATGGTTTTACTATTTTTTTTCCTTGGGTGGTATGCTTGGGTTTACTGTAACGTCTTTCTGAATGACTGCAGTTGAGGGGAAATTGAATGAGTTGCTGGATACTGAAGGTGGAATAAGCAAGTGCAAAGTAAGTTCTTCTTTCCATCAACTTTTCATGTTTTTTCAAACTTTAGTTTGTTAATGCATCCTTTTGTTTCTGGTTTATGACCTCAACGAGGTTTCTACAAATCTTAGTATTTACTTTAACCACATGCAGTTGTTGCTTCATTTTGACGGCATCTGTTTCTTTTAGTTTGATTTTATGCACTTGATCCTGCTTTGTGTTCATCTTGGTGGTCCTGGTCCATTTCTAAATTCTAATCCTCTTATGGCTTAGCAGGATGCCTCAAGAGGGTACTTGAAGCTTTTGTTTCTAACCGCTGCATTTGGGAGTAATGGGCATGGCGAAGCTATTCAGAGGTATTTCCAAATGTTGTGCATTCATATGTTATAGTTGTGTGATTTGGGTGAATATAAGCATATTTACGTGCTTGATGCTTGATGCATTTTGTTCTCCTTTCAGTAATCGAGATCTTTCAATGATCTTGGATGCACTCTTAAAGACAAAATCACGGACTGTTCTGGTTGATATAATCAACAAGAATGGTAATTATTCAGTCTTCTGTTGCCAAAATGTTGATGTATACCATTTTAATTGCTGTTTAGTAACTTCATTGTGTTTTTCATAATGAGTGGATTTTGGTCAATAGGTCTGCAGATGTTACACAACATAATGAAGAGGTACAGAAAAGAGTTCATTAAAACTCCAATCCTGCGCAAGCTTCTTAAGGTAAATTTGTTAAACATGTACAGTTTTTAGTCATTAAAGTAATCATTCCATAATTTATCTGGAAACTAAAAAGGACTAAAAAATAAGGGGTTTGTGCTGGGTAGTGTCCAAAAGTGGGATGTGCACACTTGTGGGACGTACCCAAATGGCAAAAAGTGCACACCCATGGGACGGAGGGACTATAGTAATTCAATGAATAGCGTATGATATTAGTCTTAAACATAATACTTAATACTTAATAATGCTGTGACAACAATGCACCTGAGTAAAATAATCATTCAATGACTTGGATTATTATGTTTATTATATTATTCATTTTTGTGGATAGGTACTTGAATATCTTGCGACAAGAGAAATCCTTACTTTGGAGCACATAAGCGGAGGTCCACCTCGTCCTGGTGTCGAAAGGTGAAGAAAATTTCTCCTATTACTGCTGTACAATATACTTGAACAAAAAAAGTGTTCTGTTGTCATTTCCCTTCTCCATTTTTTCCAAAAAATTATATACAAAGCAATTCTATTCAAGTGATTCGCTCTGTGTTTTTATGTGTGGCTTCCTTTTCACACTGAACATAAAGAACATACATGTGCGGTGCGCAGATGGAGATATTTTCTCCTCTCGCCCTTGGACTAGCCTTGTTTTTTCTTTTGAATTTATAGTGTCATGCTGAACATGAAATATTATAAATTGTTATGCTTTCTAAATTGCTCCTTACTTGTACTTGCAGCTTCAAAGATTCAATGTTGACCCTGACAGAACATGCTGACAAACAGGTAACTGTCGTCCATTTTGGTGTCGATTTAGTCCCTCATTAGTCCATGTTTGATAGGCTTTTGACTGGAGTGTTTATTGCCTCTACTGCTCTCAGGTCCATCAAATTGCACGAAACTTCAGGGATAAGTGGATTCCGAGATCCCTCCGGAAAAAGTGCTTCATGGAAATGGATGATGGGAAGAGGGAATTTCGCCAGCAGTCAACAAATGGTAAATTATCAGTATCATCAGGAGATCATAGGAATGGCCGAGGTGGAAAACATGCAGATTCAGTAGAATCTTGTGACAAGCAGCCCGTTGTTGTATCTGGTATTGAGACTTCAGCCCCAAACCTCTCCTCTGCTTCAGGTTGTAGTAATGGAACTAATGGAACAAGAACACGCAAGCGCAAGAGTAGATGGGATACCCCTCCGGAGGAATGCATGCATCCCAATATTAGAGCCAGATTGTCAGTTGACAGAAACCAAAATGCTGACAATGATATTCCTCCTGGGTTTTCGACTCCTTGTAATGACTCTATCATCCCAGCTACTACTTGTTCGAATGCTATTAGTCATCAAGAGAGAGAGACATTCAGAAAGCATCCATCTGGCATTGTGCTGGCAGATTCACAAGATAGATTCGTTGCACGCATGCCTGTATCTTATGGTATACCCTCTTCTCTCATGCAACAATTTGGGGTCATTGGAGAAGCCGCTGCGGTTTGGACTGTAGCTCCGGGTTTGCCATTCCACCCCTTTCCTCCTTTGCCTCCATGTGCTAGCGACAAGGGAGAAGAGCCATCGCCAGTTGCTAAATGTGTTAACGAACCGCTTGAAAAGTCAAGACAAGATGATGTTGCTAGTCATGTTCGTTACTCTGGTAAGAAACGTACACCGACAGAAATGAATATTTCAATAGAAAATGAGCATCCAGATTTTCAGCAAGAAGAGGGTTCTCGTAAATTAGGCAGCAGAAGTGGGGGAACTCAGGTGTAGATTCGGGAAACGGGACAAATAAGTTTGGAGACTCATACAGCTCGGAGGATTTTAACCGGAGAGGAGTTTAGAACTGCAATTCATCACCATTCATTATAAAGAGTTAGCATCATTTTAATAGGAGATTTTTCAAGGAGCTTCTAAAATTGTGTAATGCTCCTTTACAATGTATGTAATTCTTGACTGCACAGCAATACCGATACTGAAATATTCTTTTATTTCTTTAAGTTTTATTCTCAACAGTAGGTATTAAATGCACTTTTCGACTTAGAGCAGGTGACCATTCTTCACTTTGTAAAACATTTATCTTATAAGTTTTGGTTCATCTCCATTTGCTGCACCCTAGTTTGTGTGTGTATGTTTGCTCTGCTCGTGTTGTACAGATAATCGATACCATCAGCTGTCCACATGCCTTGACGAGTATAATCTGTGTGCAGCCATTCAGATTGAGCACCGAATAGAGATGTCGAATCTTTGCTCGTTGCTGAAAGTTTGATCCAGCAGCAGGTACGCCACTTTATAAAGTGTTTTGATGGTTGAGACGAGGGATGGCTGCCGTGATGAGTGAGTCTTGAAGGTTAGGTGTTAAGGGCTCTATAGATTTCGATACCCTTTGATCCGTTCTGCCTTATTGAAGGTTTTCTATAGCCAATTGATTGTTTGCTATATTTCCCTTGCTATGTTTAAGTGAAGTAGGGCACATCAAACTATTCATTAAGTTATCTTAGCTAGTTTTCTTGATTAAATATCTGACCAACTATGAAGGTGAAAATGCTTCAATTTCACTTGGGATAAACGAGAACCAAATTACTACTACTATAATTTTCGCGGGTGATGCGA
Source organism: Salvia splendens (assembly GCF_004379255.2). Classification (NCBI taxonomy): domain Eukaryota; kingdom Viridiplantae; phylum Streptophyta; class Magnoliopsida; order Lamiales; family Lamiaceae; genus Salvia; species Salvia splendens. The sequence goes on along the minus strand of NC_056036.1, from coordinate 1,170,811 downwards.
TTTTGTTAACAAAGTATAAAATCAATACAACTTAAAGATTTCTTTAAGGGATGATAAGAGATGAGAAAAATTCTCACTCTTTGATTTCCTTATTTTTTTCATCCATACCTACAAGGAACAATTTCACCATTTATCTATTTTTTCACTCTAATGTGAGATTACATCTATCATAAACATGCCAAACACATCCACAACCAAGCCAGCAACACGTCCATCCTCTACAACTCCTCATAGCTAGTCTTGAAAGGCTTATAAACCTTGAGATCACAAACAACTCCAGCAACTGAGCCAGCAGCAGCAGCAATAGATATGGCCAAACAAGCCCCACTCATTATCTGCAAACTGATCCATCTTGAGCTCCACTTAGGAATTTTGTGGCTACTGATATACATCTTGACTGGGAAGAACACCGTGAGGGGCCAGAACCCGAACGCCCCAAGGAACCCCACGACACCACCGAAGAATAGCATGGCCATGGAGATCACGGTCGCTGTCACCACGAACACACTCCTCAACATGAGCCTGAACAGGTTGAGCTTGAAGGGGCTCTCTAGGCCCGGGACTGGGACCGGGATCTCCTTGTTTATGAGGGCGAACGTGCTCTCTGAGAGGTGTTTTTGTGCGACTCTCTCGATGAAGGCGAATAAGGGCTGGCAGAAGACCTGGTAGGCGCCAACGAGGTGGATGACTAAGGCTGCGTTGGCGATGTCCAGGAGCCAGTAGGGGTTGTAGAATCCGAAGCCGGTGAGGAGGTTGCCCGGGGACATGTCACCAAAGGCTGCGTAGCCGAAGCAGCCGCAAAGCATGTAGAAGATGGTTGTGACAGACACTTATCAAGGAGGCCTTCTTCATTGTTTTGTACTCAGATGATGGTGGGGATTTGATTGTGTCCTGTCATTAATAAGTAGTAATGTTTTGTAAGATTATTACTGAGATTCTTTTTTTTCAAGAAATGTACCTGGATTTCAATGAGGATTAATGAGTAAGAATAGGAAAAAGCAATTGCTCCAAGTGCTTGGAGGCTTCCCCAAATCTTCTCCATTTTTGTGACAACACCAATGCTAACTCCAGTGAGGCTTTCTTTGACTGTCCTATTTTCTAGAAAGACACGCAACAACACATAGTAGTGTCAAGAATCAAGATCAAGAATTGAAGATAGAAATTAGTATTAGTGTATACCAGCAACTTTGGAGATTCCAAGGCATAAGCCAATGAAGGAAAAAGTAAAGGACATGGCAGCAGCAACAATAGAGAGCCACCCACCCGTCTCATTAAAATTGGGGATTTGTGAGAGAATCACTTGCACCACACCAAATCCAATCTTGTAATAATTGCTAGACATTGCAAGGATGTTCATGCCCTTTTGTGTGGAAGCAATTTGACCTCTTAATATCCCTATTCCACAACATCAACAAACACATCCATGCTTGGGAGTATAATGGAATAGAAATAGGAATGACTTGGTAAAGAGCAAAGAATAAATTGTTATTCCTTAATTGATTCAATTCCTATGTTTGGTAACTACATATAATACATGCATTGAATGAAATATGTACAATTAATTTTTTAGAATTTAATTTCAATGTTAATCAATTGTTATTAGTGGAATTAATTATTATATATACATACATACAAGATCATTAGGATGCTAATTATACCTTAAATTGATAATTGTTATTAAATCTAGTCCATCTAATATGAAACAAACAAGCATATGTTCGGATGATAAAATTTTCTTATTTTATTTGAATTTCTAATAGTTTCGATATTCATGTTAATGTCAATCTAATGCAGATTATAAAATTTTATAATTTTATTTGAATTTTCAATAGTTGCGATATTTATGTTAATGTCAATCTGATGCATGTACTATGTCAATTAAATTTAGTTGGCATATTCAAGTAATTGAGTTTATGTTATTATTATTATTATTAATATAGAGTATTGACGTCACGAAACCTATCATGTATAAAGATTAAAGAATGACTAAAAGGACATTTTTAAATTAATAACACAAAATGGATTTTCACATGGCACCACGTCACTAGATCCTTTAGATCTAGTAATTAGCAATGGTTGACTTAACACGAGTTTAAGAAAAAATCAGTGAAATATGAGTCTTATTTTTATATATCGATTTTAAAATAAAATGTGAGTGGAGTAAAAAGTAAATATATCAGTTAATGGGGATGAAAAAAAAGAAAAAGAAAATTGGTACCAATTAATTGAAAACGGAAGGAATAACAATTAACAATTAATCACATCTATTCACATCAAATACGGAAATCTAACACACAACCACTCACATCATGCTTGTTGAAGCCTCCAATGTGAAGAAGCCAATAGCTGCCCCAGAAATAATCAAGTACTCCCTCCGTCCCCTAATAGGAGTCGTTCTTTGACCGGACACGAGTTTTAAAAAATGTAGAGAAAAGTTGGTTGAAAAAATTAGTGGAATGTGAGACCCATATTTTTATATTGGTTTTATAATAAAATGTGAGTGGAGTGAGTTAGCGGAATGTGGGGCCTACTACCATTTATGGTAAAAATGAAGAGTGACTCTTAATGGGGGACGCCCCAAAATGGAAATTAGCGACTCTTATTCGGGGACGGAGGGAGTATTAAATAGCCCCACGCAACTTAACCTGCATCCCACCTGAAAATCCAAATAATTCACACATCTCCAATCATACACTAAAAATAAATTTTAGTATAGAAAACTTTTTTAATCATACACCAACATGATACTATAGTAAAATTTGAATTTTGTAAAAGAAATAAATGTTATATTTATTTATAGTAAGTAAAAGAAACGCGTAGTGGAGAAATACTTCTACTGCAAGTAAAACTGTTTAATCCAACTCGATACCATGCATGCAGCACTATACAAAAAAATTAATTAATTCAGCTAAACACAGCATCTTTTGTTTATGCTTAATACGCAAGTTCGTACAAGTTATAACAAAACGCAGCATTCTTATTCCTTCTCTTTTTCCCAATATTTTCATTCTTTATTTACTACTACTAAATAACACAACATTCTCTTTCTCTCTTCTTCAATATTTTCATTCTTTGTTTTTGTTTTCATATTATAAAATGCTGGAAATGTTGTAAAATCTGATAATATTAATTATCATTCTGGAAACAGAATAATTAACTCAAAATAAAAAAATGAAATTTTAAGAATCCATCGTGATTGGTGAGGATATTCCTTCAAGAATGGTGATCAGTGGTTGAAGATTGCAAGCCATTTTTTGGGATCTCTTCTCGCTCAGAAAACTAAGGGAAGGAAAGCTCATTGTAAATTTGAATCGCAGGTAAATAACATTAGTGAAAGCCAACTCATCGTGGTTTTATGCATATATTTATTTTACATTTTTGGTAAATATGGCTTTTTCTTAGAATGGTTATCTCATCATTTTATTATATTTTTTCTATGTCATCGATATATTTTCTGTACATTTTAACTTTTATGTGAAATATATATTATATTTTTTAGAATGATTATCATACATAAAATTTATGTTATGAGATGCCCCTTTTAAGCACTCTTCTCTATATTACTCTCTCTCTCTCATTTTACTTTCTCTTCACTTTAACTATTAAAAATTAAACGAATGTTGCGCTTCGCTTATGGTGGATGATAGGAATATATACTTATAATATTGGTAAAATAAGATGAATTATATCTTGATCTATCTAGTAAAATTTGAAATTGATTATTTTAGAAAACAAATTTTCTCGATATTATCGGATCTTTCGACAACTTGGCTATTTCGATTGACAGACACAAGTGTATATCTAGATTCTATTACTGATCGGTTAGTTTTTCGGTAGCTCATTAGTATCTATACTTCTCGCATCGTCCTATCACCCATTTGCAGTTCTTTCGGTACGCAACACCGAAATATATACTAGACTTGGGCCCCAGTACAAAAATCCTGACTCCGTCATTATTTTTGCTGTTACTCCATAAATAGACATTATATACATAACAGTATAACACTCCAACAGAGGACCTGAACAACACTCGGATCAGTGTATTATCAAACTTATACTCACAAGTCACAATCATACTTATAATACTCATAAGTAAATGCTAATACAAGAATACCCAAATTAAAACATAATAAAACAAAAATGAGGCATTCCAAAATTAACATCACAAGTAAACTCAATATGTCTATTTAAAGCCATAGTCTTCATTCATTTAGATAGTTTTCTATCATTTTCTCCCTGACAATCTTCTCACCCTTATACATACGTCTCTTGTGTCTTCAATAATCAGCTGCTACATTATTTCTTTTTGGATAGATGATGCCAAGGGTTGTTGTACAGTGGCAAATGTAGTTGTATGTTTGTCATGGATATGTTTGCTCACTGTTGGGGCCATTTCATTCATCATCATCATCATCATGCTGTAATATCACAAGATTATTTGTAGAACTATTAATAAAATCATAGATTATTAACATCAGCATTAACGTCACAGGTTATTAACACCAATACGAGCGTTAGTATTAACATTAACATTAGAATAAGCATTAACATGACATTAAGAGCAAAGATTGTTATTATCAGCATTAATATCAGTATTAACATTATCATTAACATTAACATGGCATTAACATCACACAACATTATCATTAGTATTGGCATTAACCCTAAAAGAGCATTAGTACTAACATTAGAAATAGCATCAACAGGGCATTACCATCACATATAATTGACATTAGCATTAGCATTAACACCACAAATTATGAGCATTATCCGGCACTGTTATCAGCATATTGATGAGAAACTAATTTATAGGGCAAAAACAATCGATTAAACCATTATACGATCACAAACTACTCCCTTTGTTTAATGCTACTCACACTTTTCTGTTTCAAACTACTTACAATTATTTCTATTTTAAATAAAAAGTAGAGCATGTAATTAATATGCTTATTAGAGTTAATTAAGTGTTGTATTAAATAATAAGATGTTAATACTTTTTGGAAATCTTAGTGTGTAGGTTCCCATGAAACTATAAATTAATAATTAAAAAATGATCAGATACAATAGTAGTATCCACTTGATCTTTGTAAGACAAATTCAGTGAAATACACTCTGAAACTACAATGTACTACTTAATAACTACTATTAAAATCCTCATTTAAAGCTTCTGTATACATTTTTTATGAAATTAATCTCCGATTGAAAATTGAATGCGCGAGCAAAATCAGAGTGCTGCATACAACTAAGCATTCAAAATCTTCTTCAAGTTAAAGAAATGGTTAAGTACCTTTTGGAGGATGCGAAGTTTGAGGTCGTTGTTTCCATTTTCAGATTGCTCCTCCACAATCCTTTCCGCTGAGGCCACTGCAGATTCGCTGCATTCTACTAACTCGATTAATTGGAGTGTTGGGATTTCTCCAATGCCGCTTGGGATTTCCTCTAGATCTTCGCAGTAATATACACGGAGGTGGCGGAGTCTAGGGAAATTGGTCTCATCGGCTATCCAATGCACAATCCTCAAATCTTTAAGATATAGAAACTGCAGTGAGGGGAACACATCTCTATCTGCTAACTCCCACTCTTCATCACAACTGCAGAAAGATATCATGAGAACTTCCAGCTTATGTAGTGCACACAGAGTCCTCCACGCTCCCAAAATCATTTCACATCTATACAGATATAGTTTTCTAATATTACAAGCAAATATAACTGTGAAACAATGACCAAAACCGTTTGGAGAGGATATAGCTCTCATACACCCCAATTTTAATATTTCGAGCTTGTGAAGATAGCTAAGATCAATTGCCGTGAATGTAGTTCGGAGACTATCAATAATGAACAACTTTTTGATGTTTGGAACGCTTTTGAGGAAACCATCCAAACTTGTTGCCTCATCTTTAGGTACTTTCACTGAAACAATACTTTGCAGCTTCTTCAGTACACTATACTTCATTGCCTCATCTTTTAACAACTCAATTCCATTCACTTTGAGATGTCTTAACTCAGAGAGCTTCCATAGCTCAGCTGGCTCATCAAACTCGCAATTAGGAGCAATCAAGGTTTGCAAATTCCACAATCTTGATATTCCTCTGGGTATACTAGAATTGCAGCTGACAGCTAGGAAGCGTAAGTTGACAAATTCAAATATAACAGTTTGGAAACTATCGAATCTCATATCCATTAAGTCCAACACCCTTAGCAATCTTGCCGCAAAAAATGCATCAGATGGAAACCCACTCCAAAAATCAATGCATATAACTGATCGAGTTAGTGTCATTGAGTCTGTTGAATCATTAACATCTTCCATTTCGTCTGATCTGTGAAAAATCATGCGGCGCAGATTAGAGAATGTGAACTTGTTGGGACCATTCATAAACTTGTCTTCATCACATTTCCGAATGCATACATCCCTCAACATATCATGCATGTTATAACGCTTTGGTTTTCCATACTTGTTGTATTCTCTAACCATAAATAAATTTCTCTCTACTAGAGACTTTAGCCAATCCTCAGCCTCTTCCTCCAAACATCTTTCCCCGTTCGATTTTACAAATCCTTCTGCAACCCACAATTGTACGAGTCTGGGTCCACTAATCTCGTAGTCTTCAGGGAAAGCTCCCATGTATAAGAAACATGGCTTCAAGTGATTTGGCAAGTGGTTATAACTTAAAGACAATATACTATAGCATCGCTCGTCTGATCCAGAAATTGCTGCTATAACATTGTCCCCAATTTTCCTCCAAACATCTTCTGATCTTTCCATCTTAGATACTAACCCTCCAATCACACTGATGGCTAGAGGAAGCCCACCGCAATCCTTAGCGATCTTTCGACCAATCTCTTGTAAAACCAGAGGGCACTCCTCTTCTCCAAACACAAGTTGGTGAAGCAGATTCCAACTTTCATACTCGCTAAGCAACCGCACCTGATGCTGCAGACTCAAAGAGTCAGCATAGTTCGCTACATCAGATTCCCTAGTGGTGATCACAATGCGACTCCCATTGTTGTTGTCCGGGAAGTACATCCTAATCTCATCCCAGAATCTCGTACTCCATATATCATCTAACACAATCAAGTATTTTCTACCGAACAAGCTCTTATACAACATAACTTTTAACTCATCAATATGTTTATCAAATTCTTGTCCAGTTATGCAACGAAGAAGGCTTTTGAGAATTTGCCGCGTATTGTAATGTTGTGAGATAGTGGCCCAAGCGCGATATGCAAAGTGATCAACAATCAAAGGATCTTCATAAAGCTTTTGAGCGAGAGTGGTTTTACCTATTCCACCCATACCAACGATGGGGACGATCTCCAGGTTCTTCTGCTGCAGACCGATCAGCCGATCTTTGAGTTGCATCAGATCTTCATCAATTCCCACCACCACAGCACTCTTGGAACTGGATGAACTGCTAGACGGCATCTTCTTATCCACGAGCTTCAGTTGTTCGATAGCAGAATCAAGCTCTCGCAGCATCTTCTCATCCCCCATCTCCAACAGCTTCTCTGCTTGCTCCATCAGAGAATCAAGATGTCGTGTTACTTGCTGCAGATCTGGTGTGGAAAGAGTGAACCTCACACAATCCGATCCAGAGAGCATATGATGAACCATGTGGGATTCAAGGATGTCTTCAGCTTGGTGTGTTACTTCTCTGATTTGGGTGTCTAGTTTGGTGAATGAAGAATTACTATGAAGGAGCTTTTGAAGAGAAGTAGCTTTATCGAAGAGGGATTGGAGCTGTGGGTTGTTTTCATCAACAATCCATCGAGGTTGGTGAGGATCAAGAATTCCTTCAAGAATGGTGATGAGTGGTTGAAGATTGTAAGCCATTTTTTGCAGATCTCTTCAAGCTTGAAAAAAGATGATAAAGTCTATAACTTAACGCAGCTGCTCATTATTGACTTGAGCAAATAATATAAAACTATAACTTTATTATGTGGTTGTACTTTTCTGTGAATCTGTCCAAGACTTGCATTATTTTCTCAAGGCGGAGCCAGGAAATTGTACAAAAGGGGCAAAGAATTGCATATTTTCTCAACCGTCCGAATAAACTTTTCTTTTACTTTTTTTCTACAAGTTCATAGCTTTGGTCTTTAACACTCAATGACTTTTTGTTCTCTTTTTCAGGTTTTATTAAATATTACTCCTAATTACATGTCTGACTTTTCATTTTTTTCTAAATAGGGCAATAAAGGTTTTTCTATTAAAATTGGAGGCAAAAGTAATATAAAATACATATATATACACTAGATCCGCCCTTGATTTTAGTAGGAGAATCAATTATGATCTGTCAAAGTATCATGTTAATGCTATGATGTTATTCAGCTAAACACAGCATCTTGTGTTTATGCTTAATACGCAAGTTCTTACAAGTTATAACAAAACGCAGCATTATTATTCCTTCTCTTTTTCCCAATATTTTCATTCTTTATTACTACTACTAAAAAACACACCATTCTCTCTCTCTTCTTCAATATTTTCATTCTTTGTTTTTGTTTTCATATTATAAAATGCTGGAAATGTTGTAAAATCTGATAATATTAAATTATAGTTACTATCATTCTTGAAACAGAATAATTAACTCAAAATATGTTGTTCTTAATTATTTTATATGTTTTATTATTGAATAGTTATCATTTCAAATCCTTAATTCATTTCTTAAGTTGTTAATCATATATTTGATGATTTAAATAGTTATCTATTTTAAATATTCTATTTCACGAATGATAATTATAATGAGTGATTTAAATGTTGCAATGTAACTTTTTGGTGGTGTTTTAAAAAGCAGTAAATCTATGCAACCATGTTATAATATAGCCAGCCATAAATTGGTTTAACATACTAATACACACCGATTTGTTCATAAATGTTTGTTAAACATCAACTAATTTTACTTTTGAACATATATTTATGAATTAATGTTCGAACAACTGTGAAGGTGAAAAAGGCTTCAAATTCACTTGAGATAAACGAGAACCAAATTTCTAGGAGTATAATTTATCATAACATGCAAATATGTTATATATTGGTGAACTATATTATAAAAGGGCCAACAACATGCGATTTGGCATTTAAACGTGGAAAATGATATTATAATCTTGATTCTAGAAAAATGACATTTCCTTAACAACCAAAATATTGAGTATAGCCAACATGATCCAAATAAGCCAAAAAAGATGAGATCTTTACATAATCTTGATTCACATATCACCATAGCCGGACCCTGGGCGCACGGCGAGGCATTCTTTGTCGTGCCAAGGGCTGAATTCATCTGGCTGCTGCAAATTCCAGCAGAAGAAGCAACAGGAATTTTGTCAGAAAAATAGGCAAAAGTTCAACATAATTTGTGAAAAAGAAAGTGAAACCAAATACATATGAATTCAAGATGTACAATGCATATACACCCTCTCAAGGGACCGGCTTCGAATGAACTGATATCGAAATTTGCACTGTTTCTTAATGCATAGCAATTTCTTGAGCAGTTCAGACTCAGAATTTTTTCGGTATACCTAGATGCTTATATATTTTTACATAACATCGCGCAAGAGAAGAAAACCTGACAAATGTAAGTAGGCGAGAACTTTAAAAGGTACCAAAATTTTATAGGCTACTGACCTCAATCCATAAGAAGAATCCTCGTAGAAGGTTTAATTGTTTTGGCAAGTCGCCTTCCGCTTGTAAGAGCTTTTTATTGAGAGCTGCACTCGATAAAAACAACAAATTACATACTGGTTATCAAAAGAATGCTAAGTTTACAAATTCAAGTGCGAAAACCATACAAATGCCCAGAAAAGGAAACTCGAATGTTATCTTCATCGGCTAGAACTCTTGGAAATAATTTAGAGCATAAACTCAAATAAACATTCGACAATTTACGTGGCCTTTCGTCTTACTATGATTATAACATTCGACCTAGACTAGTATGCGATTTTATAGGTTTGTAAAACAACTTCTTCCTCCCTCTCATGTTTGTACTTTCTTTACGAAGTCCAAATTAGACGAGAGTTCCTCAACAATATGCATAATCTGAGACCAACTTCAGAGTCTGGTTGTTAGAAACGAGCATACAGGACCAACATCAGCCTCTTACAAGAGAGCTAAAATCAGGTTTAAAGTATAACAACAGATACTGTAATGAGGAAGAATCTTGGGACTAAAATTCACCAACTTCAACTAACCTGGATGGTAATCAAGATAACACTTTCCAGGTTCCTGCTTTCCAACAAATCTTTCTCTCCCCTTACGCAGATCTAAGTGGCGTCCTTTCAGCGAGGGTTTTTCTATATCTTGCCATAGCTTATTAAACTCATCTAAATCAAAAGGTTTTCTAAGAGCAGCAATAACCTTGTCCCTAAACGCAGACTGCTCCATTGTGCCCCTGTTAATCATCTGCATAACTGGAACTTGTTAACCAATGATATATGAATACGAAGACATATGTTTTTAAGATAATCACAACGAGAAACTACCTTGTTGAATGTATCGATGTCTATGATTTCCACATCAGAGGATTTGTTGTCGTCATCATCCTCTTTCATCCGATCACGCTCTCCACTCTTCAGTTCATACACTACTTCAATATCCCTGACAGTATAAATAAGATGATCGTTGACAGGCTTGAGTTTTTGATGCCATAAATGATAATCACGGTCGAGTTGGATTTCCTCTCCATCATACTCACTCTTAAACTTATTCCTTTTGCGATTTTGTGAGTAATACTCAGGGTCGAGTTGGATTTTCTCATCACCATACTCACTCTTGAACTTGTTCTTTTTGCGTTTTCGTGAGTAGGTACGAGAATCAGGCTCCATCACCACTACATTCTCTTTCTTCCCACTCTTGGACTTACTCAGTGGATCCGTCCTAGTCACCTTCTTCATCTCCTTCGCCCTATTATCATCGATTCGTTTTGTATTATAACTCCTCAACTTCCTTATATATTGTTGTTGACCACAGTTTTTATCCAAACCCGAATCTCCTTTGGCAGCGGGAGTGTGAGGGGCACGGCTAGAGTGTGACAACAACTTTGCATTCTCTTCCCTCTCATTGTTGGACTTGATCCTTTTTTTCCTGCAAGTCAGCTTCTCGATCTCCTTCCTACTCGAAGCAATGTGTGAATCAAGAATGCCTTGAACCTCTGCAAGAGGCATCTGATTCAAAGGTCCATCTATTTGATCTTGATCACACTCTGTATCTGAACTTGAAGCTTCTTCATATTTGATGATAGTCCTCAAGCCATCTTCTTCCACATATTCAGCTCTATACGCGTTGCCATGCTTCTTCAGTTTTCCTAACATAAGCATATAATCAGGATCGTCCTTATCAACATCATTGTTTAATCTCAACTCTTCATTTGGCTTCGCCCTACTCTTCTCGGAAAATATTTTTACCAGAGCGCCCATGTAGGTCTCGTCCACGCCGTCTTTACGCATCAATTTACACAATTCATTGCAGGATATTGCATCAAAATCATTAAATTTCTGTGATACAATTTGCCTATCTTTTTTAACCATTTCGACCAATCCTTACTTCAAGCCTCTCTTTCCTCCCTTAGAAGCCTCTGACTATTTTAACATATCTGCAAAATAATCACAACACTTTTATTTAGGAAAGTTGAATCATCATCCATAAATGTCATCTACTTCCTAGATTCCAGAATCATATTAAAAATTCAAACTTTCTTTTAAGAGACTCAATATCAGTGCTACTAGTGATGGTTTCAATTAACGCCAAACCCATCAAATCAAGGAAAGAAAAAACCAAACCTTTTCAACAAGAAAATGCATTCTTTCACATTACACACAAAAGTGAAAGAAGAAAGTGGCCAAATCTTGAAGTGGAAAACTACAAACAGCAATTCTTTACAACTAATGGAGTGAAAAATAAAATCTTGAAACAATAGAGGCATTTAATGAGAAACAATTAGAAGAACAAACCAATTACACAAATGCAATACAGACACAAATGCATATGGGATTTGAGAGTAGTCTTAAAATATACATCATGCAAAATTCGAACGGCCCAGATTGAAGCAAAATTTGATCAAGTCGAACGCACATGTAAAATTCAAGAGTTTCAGATCACAACTCCTAACGTTTCACACTCATGCAGTAGCAGCTTCGGAGAGAGAAATTTACCTTCCCTACAAATAACAAGAAGAGAAAAGGGAAAAGAAAAGATTCTGCATTTTCTTGAAAACCAAACACGCAGTGGTGTGTGTGTGTGTGTGTGTGTGTGGTGTGTGTGAGAGAGAGAAAGAGAGGCTACATACGAAAGAGCAGAGGTTTGAAGAAGAAGAAGATGTTCGTTTTCCTGCCATATTATCGCCGTAGTGTTTTTTTATTAGGGCATGAGGAATCATAATCACTCCACCCACCAAAAATTAAGGTATGTAGCCGTATTAGAACTTTTATTTATAGTTTTCCTTATTTGAAAAATATGGATTCCATTAAAATATACTCCTACGCCTTCCCTCCACGATTTCAAGAAATATAGTGGAAAGTGAGTCATACTTTTATATACTGTATCAGTCCTAATAAATGTGAAATATTTGGTTTTCGACACTGACACATGATTTTATACAATGTTGTTTTGTGAGTTAATGAAAATATAGAAAAAGTAGAGATTGCGTTATTTCTATTTTAGAGAATGTTTCATTTTTATGGGACAATCCATAAAAGAAAACGTTTCATTTTTAATGAGACAAATGGAATATAAGTTTTATAATTAAATTTAAGTGGGAAAAAGTTGGTGGAATGTGAGATCTATTACGAAAAATAGTAAAAAGTAAATGAGACTTTTATTGATGGACAGACGAAAATAGCACAATAGTACGTTTATTGGTGGACGGATGAAATAGTAAAAAGTACTAAATTGAGATAAAATTTACTTACTCCATAATTATTACATAAATAAAAATATTGCATAAATGATAAAGAATAGTTGAACCACTCATCGAGAAAACTGAAACGCCTACGAATTTCATAAATAAAATATTGTTGAAGTATGGTGTGGGTGGCTCAATCGCGTATAATCTTGGAATGTCGGAGGTTCTCAAGATGGGTTGTCGCTTACGATCGAGCTTGCAGTGTTGGCCTTGTATTCATCTTTAAAAATTTTCAATAAGGGGTTCATCTCTTTTGTTATCAAGTAGTATAATATTTTGCAATATAATGCATGCATACATGAAATTGGTGAACACATCCATCTAATATAGTTTTGAAACAATAATTTTTGAATTACTAAAAGTTACTCAAATAAAAGACATTTTAATTGTTACATTAATCTAAATTTTACGAGTCAACTTCTATTTTCCTTCAATTTTTTATGGGAAAAACAAGACAAACAAGAATTTACGTATCTGCAATTAAAAAAAATCCATAAAAATCATAAAATGCTGAAGTTAATGATAAATAACCATGAAACAAATATAAAGATACAAAGGAATGAGAAAATCTTTCGTCAATATTAATATAGGAGAAAATTACATAAAATGCAGAATACAACACTTGGCTTAGTCTAGGCTACTAAACAAGAATGCATCAATATTTCAACATAGAGTGAAGCTTAGTACAATTGCAGCTCATTCAATACAACAGATATCACAAGAATGAAATTCTGCATCAAAATCAGGGGCGGGAAAGGTTCTTTCAGATCGATTTCCCACAGAAGGCTCGGTATTCATGTCCTCGTAAAAGAATATTTACTACAAACTACATCACCTAAATCAATTCCATAGCAACTGTCAGTCTACAATTACGTGAAGGAATTTACCTTGAAGGACAAATGCAGAAATCCGTCTCCTACAAAAGGGATGATCGAAGTCAAAGTCAGCCTGTTGCAAAAATGTCTCGTCCAGATGATGCAGTGGCAGCCAGATTCTCTTCGTAATTCAGAGTTTTGGCTGCATTTAGAAGCATATCCACCCCACCTGATTTGTTCAAAGCCTCGCTACACTTTAGTTTCCCATTCAAGGCTCTCTTTCTGGATGCGTTTTGCATATGCTCGTACGTCCTCCGGGCTCTCTGGATACGCTGGATGCCAGTATTGCATTTTTGGCAAAACCATTTCCCTTTTGGTATGGTCGAGAGCGGTGGCTGCATGCAATAGATGTGGTAACCATGATCACAACCATCACATAGAACAATCTTATCATCGTCTTTATCAGTTAAGCAAGATCGGCACAGACAGGAAGGGCAATACCAACACTGGCCATGCGAGATAAGCTGCTTAGTTGTTAAACATTTCTCATGGTAAAACTTATGAGGACAAAAGTTGTGCCCACAGATTCTATATTCTCCGTCACTACCAACTTCAGTTCTACATACTGTGCAGTGCTGAAACTTGTCATCGGCAACTAACTCATTTGAACTCCCCTCTAACTCTTCTGTTGTTACAGCATTCTCAAGCTCGTCTTCTCCACCACTGCCATCACATGGTGACGACACAAAGGCATTTAGCCTCTCACAAGCTATGCAGTTCTCGTGTGAGGATTCAATTCCCTTTGCTCTACAGTTGGCACAATACCAACTTCTAGTAGGGATTTCTGTAATGGCAGGCTCGATACAGGAGATATGATACATCTCCTCGCACGAATCACAGACCAAACGAGTGTTTCCATCTGCCCTTTTCCTACAACACCTGCAGGTGTATGCTTCATCAAGAGCACGTGTCTCTGTCAGCTCGGGTTTAGTGTGCACAAGGAACTGTCAAGAAACATACAAAAAGTCATACCCAGCCCCTAAATGTCCAAGATGTGAAAGAAGCTAAATTAGTTTCAAAATATATTATTCCATTGAGACCTAATCCTTTAATCACTTCTGTAAGTGTATCGGGCATAATTAGCTCTTCAATAAGCTAAAATTTAATGCCAAGGACTTCAACCTAAAGAATTGAACACATATAACTGAAACTACATTTTTAATACCGAAGATACATTTTTTGGCCATCAAAATGTGCATTATCACTGAATGGATTTGTCGCAACAGAAACTAAATCAAATACATTGCATTAAGTGTGAGGGCCGGAGCTCCCATTAATTTCATTATCATTATTAAGTAGCAGGAGATCATACAAATCAAGATAATCAGGATAGACAAAACACAGAAAGGGCATCTGCAAGGAAATTCAATTACCTGTTCATTGAAAGCAGCCACAGTTTTATCTGATAGGCACTTTGCAAGAGCAGTTATATCAGAGCCAACCTTCTGGAGCTTTGCCCAAATCTACACAAGAAAGTACATCCTTGAGAACCAAAGCTCAAACAAATGCGATAAATCTGAAGTATTTTCTTCCTCAATCTCATAATACCAGATATTTGACAATGGTATTCTCAAAGTAGCCACACGTTGTGCATAAATACATTTCCAAGGTACGTATCCAAACAGATACATCTAATGTGGCAAGATGATGATGATGATCACACCTAGCAAAAAGCAGATTTTAAGTAACTTCAGAGAAGAGTACCTCTTGAACATCAGACTGAAATAGCAATGGAGACTGTTCATATACTTTCTCTTCCATCCTTGTGTTTATGTGATTCAAATCAAAGAGTTTGTCTGTCTTTATGCCTTCAAAATTTTCAAGAAGTAGACTGCATAGCTGTGCAAACTGTTCCGACATAAAAACATCCATAAAGGTGCAACTGCTGCGCTCTGTGAATGTTGTGGTATTTGGTCCGTTGACTGAACCACTAGATGTCAAACCTACATTAGACTTAGTTGCATTCTGGAGATCATCAAATAGAATGCCAGTCTGAGATGTGGTTTTGCTCCAGTCTTCAGAAGAACAGACAGAATCCTAGATTAAAAAAAATCATATTAACTAGTTAAGAGGCTACTAAATAGTAAATACATGTCAAATCTTGTTTGGATAGATCAAAATATATCATATGACAGAAATACACAACAATGTGAATAAACTGTAAGTTTAGCCTCTCCAAAATAAGAAAAATACCTTTAAAGTAGTTCCAAGAACAGTTGATGCTGGAAAAACAAGTGCAGTTTTTATGCTTTTCTTCAATCTGCCACTATCAAGCGACTGGCAGATTTGATCCAGAATAACGTTTCGTTTGTGATTGAGTAAGCAACCATTGGAACAATCTGCACCTTTCTGAGAACATTTAGCTAGGTCAAGTAAGCACTTCATTGACTGGGAAAATTAAAAGCATCCAAGCAGCCCAAGGGAGCACATACATAAAACTGCTAGACACGGATGGTTGTGGATTCAGAAAATAAAAATTAGGTAACAACATATCCATAAGCATAGGTGGCATGTAGGAGTAACAAGGGAGTAACTGTTAAAGTGAAAAAGAGGTAGAGAACAAATCCAAAACTGAATTCCAATAAAGGGGAATGATAATTCTGACTCATCAATATGTTTAACTCTCCACCCATATGCCCATAGTTCATAACTTATTATTAAAAGGAGCACCGAAGCAATCTCTTTCTAGTAGTATAATATTTCTAAAAAAACTGCAGTCACTAGTCTTGCAAGATTGTTCCAACTGAGTCTACAGCTTGTAACTTCAACTAAAACGAGAACTCAGAAGCAGAAGAACATTCTCATACTTCTAAGATAAAGTGAACAAAATAAACTGAGTTTGCTAAATGCTACACATCTTACTGTAGTATATTTGGGTATAACAAATAACCGCACCTTCTCACTCAGCTGACTCGCTGAATCCATGGTCTTGATGCTCTTTCGCCTCTTATAGGTAAGCAAACTATCCCCTCTCGATCCCGAAGGCCCAGTTTCAGAATCGACTGCAACACCATTATCCTTCACCTCCTCAACATCAGAGGATCCTACTAAACTCTCAAAATAACTTCGACTACCGTTCACATTACTATCTTTAGGAACATCCACCATCCCTAATCTTCGATTAAGCAAATCTAACCACCGAAGAACACTGTCATAACAATTGGAAGCCGGAGCAATCAGGAATTCCAAATTCCCTTACGAATTCAACACCTACGGTGCAAAAAACAATTGAATTAAGTCAAAATACAAGAATCAATCAACTGCTACATCCCGCTCTCCCAATAAAAGATCTAGCACTTGCTAAGTATGCATAAATCCAAAAATTGCTCGAGAATTTCAAAATCTGTACCGAAAGTAGAGAAACTTTTAGTTCAGAACTTACTGGAGTTGAAGAGGAGAAAGAGAGAGAGGAAGAGAAATGCCTTTCGCTGGTCGGATTTGGAACCCTAGAGAGATAAGTTGCCCCCAAATTGAGTGAGATAGAGAAAGGGTTTCAAATTTTCGAAACTGAAGTCTATTTTTTTTGCACGAAACCGCTATTTTTTATTTTTCTATTACATAAACCCCACTAAAAAACAATTTTATATAGTATATCTTTATATAAATTGTTTATTTAGTTAATTTGATATGATTAAATTAAACATGTTGCACAATTTAAATTTGTAATTAAACTAGTACTACTATATGTCATGGACAAATAAATGAATTAAGTAGTACTATTGCTACAAATATATGATGCTAACTAAATCAGAATTTAAAATTTAGTTAATATTTTTTCGGATTTTGGTTTGAATTTAATTTTTGGCAAATTTCAGATTAAAAATAAAAAAAATCCTTAACGAACTAAAGAAGCACTTTTATATGAGCCTAAATTTTTGAAAGAAATTCAAAAAGTCATGGACATAGAAATGAACAAATGATGGTATCGAACATTAACGAATCTAGATGAAATCATAACGAGAATCATAAAAGAACTCAAGTAGAATCAAATTATGAATAGAAAACAATGTAAATTATCAAAGCCTATTGTTAAGTTAATTAACATCATTGACTCTCTTATTTTCTACATTGTAATTCATCATCATCATATCCTTAAACTCGTCGAAGTCAAGAAGTCCATCAAGATTCTTGTCATACACATGGATCATATCTCTACAATCCTCCCCACTCTTCTTCTCCCACAACCCCATCTTCGTCAGCACCATCTTCAGCTCCTCACAAGATATAAACCCGTCCCCATCGACGTCGAAAACCTCAAAGGCCTTCCGCAGATCCTCCTCGTCGTCTGCGTCTCTGGGATCCGCGATCGCTTCGTAGAAGAACAAGAAATCGACGTAGTCGAGATTGCTTCGGCCCACGAGCTTCTCGAGCACCTCCGAGGTTGTCTGGATTCCGACCCGGTGGAGAAGATTCTGCAGTTCGGCGATGGTGATTCGGCCATTGTTGTTCTTGTCCAAGTTCTTGAAGATTATGTCGAGATCGAGAATGCTTAATGGTGACATAATGAAAATACTCATATAAGAGTTCTTTTTTAGGGTTTTGGAGTTCTTATTGCAATAATAGTATCATTTAATTAATGTTTCAAATTTTGTAACTTCTTTTATTAATGGTACAACTTTTACTAACTGATAAATTAATGTTTCAAATTTCATATTTATGTTAAGTTATTTCGGGCTGGAGCATTGGAGCCAAAAAGTGATGGTTTTAGATTTCCATAAAATATATAATTAGGCACAAATTTGAGCTTTTGTATATTGCATATTCAGGTCCAACTTAATTTTTATTGTTAATAAAACCCGTACAAGATATTTAGGCTCAATTCAGGTCGTATTATTATTAAGATTATGGTTTGCTACTTTTGTCTACATAATTATTTTCTTTTTATAAATTGTATTCAAAAGTTATACAATGATATATTTGCCTTAACATCGTATGGATAGATATTGTATTGATTGAACTGAGTTTGATCATTCATGTGCATATTTCATTTACGTTTTGTGATTAATTGTGATTATAAAAAACGTTTTCCGAAAGATTAAAAAATACTACTAATATATTAATTGACTACAATAAGTTCATGCAAATATGATTTAATATATGTCGTTACGAATTGATTGGAGCAAGAACAAATTTTATTTTCTATCCAATGAAATTCGCATTATGGCATTGGTGGTCAACTCAAATTCAAGTAGACTAAGTAAATAATTTCATCAAGTCAATGGACCACAAAATTTTGTCGTTTACTTAATTATGTTTGGACAAATTCAAGTGCCTATGGTTCAATATTAGTGGTGATTTGGACATTAATTATTTATATACAAATGTAGGGGAAATTGGACTAAGTAAAGCATGTAATTTCACTCAGTAATTCAACGATATTGTTTGAATTCCCAGCATTATCTTTGCGTTGCCATGTGCATAGTCGATAAATTTATACTATTATTCGAAATTTGCAATAAGATGCAAACTACACGTAAAAGTGTAAAAAGAGAATATTGAAAAAAGTATTTAGAACATGTATTATAAGTGGAAATGGGTTACCTAAAAGGTATTTTATTTGGTGTTGAATAATTTTTTATATAGTCCACTAAAAAGCAAAAGTAAGTTGTGATTTTTTAATTGGATATTCAGAGTAGAAGAGAAACACCATAGTTTTCCGTTATTATTAGTAATTTATTTATTATTGGATAAATATGTTTAATGTGTTAGATCACCTAATGTAAGATTTCTGTTATTCTTTCTTACCAAACACGCCCTTCTCTCACTCTCTTGAACTAGACAAAGGACCTGACCGACATTCTACAAAAGATCGCACCTTTCTTTGCTTCTCTGAACTCTCTCTCGCTCCCGATTCGATTCCCATGATTCCCGATCTCATGCTCTCATATTCCAACTGGGTCGCTTCGTGTTCTTGAAAAAAAATGATCTTTGAGGTTTTGTTGGCTGGTTTCATTTCAATTTTGACTTGGTATCTGAGTTCCGATTTCAGTGGGCCCCTTTTTCTAGGATGCTGTCTTGTATTCGCGAACTAGACTAGATTTTTGGTTAGTTTTTGCACTCGATTTCTCATGTGTTTCTAACTTCTTGAGCTGCAGCTGAAGTGAGTGATCGGGCTGACTTTGTATTTTCAGTGTTGTGTGTGTGTGTGTGTGTGTGAATTCTTGCTATGATGTTGAATTATTTCGTTATGAACGTTGATTTTGCTGTTTATATATACTGTATACATATAATCTTTGATGTTGGCTGTAGATTTTGTTGATTTGAGATGGTTAGTTATGTCTTCTATTGATTGTCAAGGTTCTGATTGTATGTGTTGAATCTGGTTTTGTGTTACGAACTCTAATGTGTCACATCGGTTTTGTAAGGTAACTAGGCAACCGATGTGGGGTTTATTGATCAGAAAGGCTAGTTTTTTTTGTGATTAGCTCTCGTGTTTGGTCTGTATCATTTGGTTGCTTCGTGTCAGTGAATTGATGGTTTGATTTGTTTGTTTTTAGGAAGGGGGAAGGTAGCGGCTGCAGTGCACAAAAAATATGCCTAACGCGGCAGCTGTTGTCGAGAAGGCCACCAGTGGCAAGCTGGATGGTCCAGATTGGGCAATAAACATCGAGCTTTGTGACATGATAAACACGGATCCTAGGTATTACTACTTCATTTACTTTGACTCTACAAGCAATCCGTTCTCGCGTGAGAGTGATTTCTTTAGATAAAATGTGCTTAGTATGAGATGTCAAGTGGGCAGTGGCTAATGCTTTTCCTTTGTATAGAATTGAATATCTGCTTTAGAAACTTTAGTTGCAATCTGTTAAAGAACCAGTGATAGGTTATAAGAATGTGACATCAAGTACTCATATTCGACTGAAACTAAACAAGAAAACTGGCTCTTTGTGTTTGGAGATTCTGCTTTAGATATCATATTCGACTGTAATAGTGCATTGGTTTCACATTGTTGTGGACGAGGTGAATTTCTGCGTGCAATCTCATATCTGAATTGAAAATATCAGGCAGGCAAAGGATGCACTAAAGATAATCAAGAAAAAGTTACGGAGTAAAAGCCCTAAAACTCAGCTCCTTGCACTGTTTGTAAGTATTCCTTGCCTTTTTCTGGGCTCTGAACGATGTAGACCATACACGTGTACTTAAAGACAATTAAGTGAATGTAGCTGAAAAATGTTTCCATCTAATACTTACAATTTAGGTGCTCGATACGCTGAGCAAAAACTGCGGGGAGCTTATATTTCAGCTGATTGTTGAGCGGGATATTCTAAGTGAGATGGTCAAAATTGTTCTAAAGAAGGTATTGCTGTTGCACCTCTTTTACTCGGAAATTTTCTTGTATGCATCTTTTCATTTGTTTGTAATGTGTCTTTCAGCCCGATTTGAATGTGAGGGAGAAGATACTTGTGTTGATTGATACTTGGCAAGAAGCTTTAGGCGGAATATTTCCTGAATATTCTGCTGCTTACAATGAACTGAAGGTGACTAAAATCTCCTGGTTTTTACTTTGCATATCTTACTCCAGAGCTGTACCGTGTTATTTTGAGGACGTTTTGTTTTACAATATAACGAAATGTAAGTTAGAAATATGCTTAATGAGGAAATGAATGAGCTCTTTTATATTCCCCGTTTCTGTTTAATGTTGATGTCCGACTTAAGTCAAGCTGCGGAGCTGATAATTGCCAAATTTGAACATGCTAATTAAGTTAATCGGATGTATAAGAGAAGTGAGGGACTAGTTAGGTGGCATGGTGTCTTTACTTGCAAACTCGTGGGAACAAGTTATCTCATGATTTTTCCTTCTTTAATCTTTAGTAAGGAACCATAATTCATGGAGTTATATGTTTATTTTCAAAATATGCAGTCTGATGGTGTTGAATTTCCACCTCGAGAGGAAACTAGTTTAACATTGTTCGATCCACCCCAAACACATACCATAGCTGAGACTACTTTCCCGTACGAGGATGCAGACATTGAAGCAACATTGGAATCTGATGCCTCTGGACTCAGGTACATGTGTAATGTTTTGTTTTCGCATTTTGTGTGCTTGAGATGTCTTTGAATTCAACATGAGTTTTCGTCTTTTTGGTGTCCGTCATTCAGCCCGGAGGAGATTCAAACCGCTGAGGGACTCACTGACGTTCTTATGGAAATGCTGACCGCCTTGGATCCAAATAATTCTCAGGTTGAATTACGTTGTCCCTTTATTGAAATCGATTCTCACGTGTTTGTTACTATACTAAATCAATTTCTTCTTGCCATTGGGTGTGAAGGACGAGATCATTGTTGACTTGCTCGATCAGTGCCGTTCATACCAAAAACGTGTCACAGTTCTTGTGAACGAGACTACGTATGTGTATACTAGTTTATTCTTCGTTCTCTGTATATGTTGGCTCATTTTTATGGTGTATCACATATTTTCCCACCTTCTGCAGAGACGAGAACCTTCTATGTAGAGGATTAGCGTTGAATGACAGTTTGCAGCGAGTTCTTCGTCGCCACGATGATATTATTGCTCATGGAACTCCAGTTCAAGTGGCGAAAACAGAAGCTCCAGTTGCGCCTCTTATGAACGTGGATCACGAAGATGAAGAATCGGAAGATGATTTTTCTCAGCTGACGCGCAGGTGTAAAATAAATTCTTTTACATAACGCGGACCACTTTTTCGATGTTTATTCTACATCCGTCCGAAACCAATAGTCCTGTTTTTCCATTTTTTGTCTGTCCATAAAAATTAGCCTAATTTCATTTTTGGTAAGTTTATTTCTAAAGAGATAACCTCCATTTTCCACTAACAATTCCCCAACCACTTTTTTCTCTATCTCCGATATTATCAATTTTGCATTAAAACTCGTAGAAATGTTTTTCAGCCGTTTATCTGTTTCGTGCCTTCTATAGCCTACAATACAAGGAAATTTAGCAAATGTGTTGTTAAAATTTGCAGATCATCGAGGGATGCATTGAAAGGGCTAGCACAAAAGACCGATCTCAGTGACGACGTCTATGAGACAGATCGTTCGTCCAGAGCATTAGGTTCCACGAGTAGTGATGTTCCGCCTCACTCAAGCAGCCGAAACTCCTTCCCTCCGCCAAGTCCAACGCATTCGTCATCATCTTCTGATGACGATGTCATCTATCCACCACCGCCACCACCACCACTCAGCGGAGCAGATGCAACGATCGAATCTGCGGATGCGTTGCCGCCTCCTGCAGGTACCCGTCTGCCTCCTCCACCAATCAGGTATAACCAGAGGCAGCAGTTTTTCAAGCAAAAGCAAACGAATGGCGGGGCAAGTAGCCAGTCTTCGGGTTCCTCCTTGGACGGCCTGGTTGGGCCGGCCAAGAATCTGTCGCTCAGATCACCACCGGCTGCTGCCACCGAGCAGGAAAAAGCCGATGACGCGCTTTTTAGAGACTTGGTTGAATTTGCTAAAGCCAAGTCATCATCACCTAGACCAAATAGGTCATTGTGATTTTGAAATTGTTGTATGTTCTTTGTTCCTCTGTTATTAGAACTCTTGAAATGGATATTTGTGGGATCTTGGAAAAACTGGTGAATATGTTTGTTGGTGTAATGTAAATATCTCCTCTCTAAGTATCAATTTATCATTCCTTTCTGAGGTAAGTGATTTGTATTTATTTTTTATTTCCCTAGACATCACAAGGCTCAATAATTGTCTCCTAATTAATTCTATTTTCTCAAATTTCACATTTGTTCTCTCATCACTTAAAGTTACCAAGTACCACTTCTCATTTTTTGTGTGAAAGAAAAATATCACAAAACATGATATAGATGGAGGACTTTTTAGGACTATATTACCTGATTTATTTACTTTAATGGGGTAAAATTATATTTTTACAATGAATTTGAATGTACTATTAAGTTCTTATCTATACATTTCTAGTAGTAATAAATTCAAATTTTGAATAAAAAAAGGAAAAATAGTGTTTCATGAAACAACTTTCAAGCCATTTTGACCACCAAAATCCAGCATTATGAGTAATATTAGAGTATCCGCAATGGGGACGGATGTCCCGACGGACACCAAAAAGCATATCATGCCATGTCATAAGGACATCCAACTGCACTGCCCCGTCATAAAGACATACCACTGCACAATAGCGGACATCCCCAAGGACATCTCGGCGGACATCAACAATAATAAAAATTCACAAATTAACAATTACGGAATTAAAATTTCGACACGAATACGGGAAAAATGCAACCATTTTATTTTTTTGAAAAAGCATACATATTTAAATTTTAAAAATAAATACATAGTTCACCAAATAAAAACATCCCGAACCAAAAAACGATTCAAACAAAGTTACATGTTATGCATTGAATCTGTATAGTTTGCCGTTAGCCGAACAGGGGTCTCGCTGGTATGATATGTTTTTGTTTTAGGCCTTCATTTTCGACGATAATACATGCGTTAGAGTTTTAAAAAAAAGCGTATATATAGAGTTTGCAACGAGCCGTATATATAGACGTGAGGTATCCGCGGAGTTCCGGCGACGTCCGCCATTGCGGATGCTCTTAGAATAGCATCAAGTTGATAAGAGTTCAAAATAGTATCGACAAAATTGGTTGTCTAATTGGGCCAAGACATCTAACTTTAGTGGGCTAGCAAAGCACATAGGATATCTTGGCCCAACTCATTGCTTGGAACGGATGGCCCAGAATTAGCGCCACAAGGGCCCAGCCAATTGTTTTGGGCCAACATCCAACCCACTTAATGGCCACACATAGGTTATAAGCCATTGTTAAAAGGCTCGGCAATATGCATATGTAGTTGACTAATTTATATATTGGAATAATTAAGATTATGATATCAATATGGGACAAACATGAAAAGCTTGGACATAAATTATTTTGTACTAATACTTGACATAAATTCAGTTGGCTTATTGTATAAGTAGATCGACTCATTTTCTAGAGAATCTCGGATGTAAAATATTGTGACACGAGATTCAATCTTGAATATGAGCTAAGACTTTAGTAGATACACTCCACACAAATTGTTTTTAAAACTGTGTAGTTTTTGGAGAATGTGCCAAAAAAATTTAGACTGATTATGAAATCAAACTTGTGCATAAAAAGTTTTAAAACACTTATTAATAAAAAAGTGAAAGAATAGTTGGTTCGCTATATACTTGGTGATAATATGATTTGGTATGATTGTGTATCAATTTGTGAAGATTAAAAAAAATCATAGGCAAAAATTATGAGAAATTAAAGTAGGATTATAGAGATTTATCATTATTACTATACCAAATTAATATTAAACTTGAATTAGTGGAGCTTTTCTAATATAGAAAAACCCTCCAAAAAGATTAGTATGCTGCTTAAATTGCGACAAGCACACGGTATTCTTTAGTAAAAGGCGAAAGAATAGTCCGCTATGTGCTCAACGCGCAGCTGTCTGGGTCAAATACATTGGGAAATTCTATATTTTACAAAGACTGCATTAGTATTGTTTTGTTGATTGTACGATGTGGGATTTGTAACACTTACAAAATTGATCCAAAAACTATATCTCACCTTCTTTATTATCAACTTTGTTCTGGAAAATAACAAAATGGAACTAGAATTGATGGGCTAATCTCCTCTGTGATTAGGCTTGTGGTTTTTAGTCAAAAGCTGGAGGATTTGAGAAACCACATTATATGATATAAAAAAAACGATGTAAGATTGTGCTGTTTATGCATGGTTCTTGGATGTTAGCATTTTCTATGCTCTAATTATGAGTTTTTTCTTCCAATTTGCCAGTTGAGCATGTATTGTTATAAGAAAACAACAGATAATGAAATTTGACTTAAATGGATAGGGGCCGCGCGAACGCAGGCCCCCACTGACACAAATTATGACGCAGACTCAACCACTTGGCCGACCTTAGTCAGGCGCCCCTCCAAAGTGCAATGGAGGTCGCCTAACTAGGCCATGGGTCTTATGGATCGCCATTGACCCCGTCCAGGTAAGTATGTTTCTTCTATTTCTTTCTATCATTTATCAATGTGCTATTCCATACTTCAGCTATTAGGCTTTCGATGTGGGATATATTATATGTTTTCTTTAATCTTTATGACGACTACTTTCATTTTTTACCTTTTTCACTAACATTAGATTTCACTTTATTAACGTCATTAGATCTTGTGGCAAGAATTTTAGAGCATTCGCAACGTAACTCTTTAAATTTGAACCTTGACTTTAAAGTAGACTTCATTTTACAAACGAGAGACAAAACCTCAAGAAAATCCAATTTGCCTATCAAAAGAAAAAAAGAAAAACAAAGGAGGGGAATGATGTAATTTATGTGTTTGCTGACTTTTGGGATTATGATGAATTGAATTGGCATATTGAGTTTTCCGCATGCACTGGGTGCTCTTGTACTTTAAATGAAATCCTTGAATTATTATTATTATTATTATTATTATTATTATAAAAGATCATGCAAATTACAAAGGTTAAGAATTAGGTAAGGTGGTGATAGGCCAATGTAATGCAATGCAATGCAATCCAAAAGTGATTGAAAAGAAAATAAAATAAGACTAGAATTGATGGGTTGTGTCAGGCCCGTGCAATAGTGCAATGCATGGGCGACAATACTTGAAGACCCTAGTAGCAAGCTACCAAGATAGCCCTACCCTCAAAAAATAAATATAATATCGTGTGAGCTAATAGCTCACGTATCAAATACTAAACTAAGAAAAATAGATACTACACTTGATCTTAGCTAAAAGGCTGAGAAAGGTATAAATTTTTAAACAAACGTGCCTCTTCTTTTAAACTCGATTTCCGAAGACCACTTTATACTCATATCAGATGTGGTATAATAGTTCAAGCCCTCTTGTTGTACATGGAGGATTTGAGAATTCATATTCAAGAATTACATTGTGAAAGTATGAGAGATAGGACTAAGAAACCATTGTGTAGTCTTTAACTTTAAGCAAAGATTGTTATTGATATGGTCACCTAAGAGCATCTCCAATAGCGGCGAGCGCATCGGCTCGCCGATTTTTTGCGCTCGTCGGTCCGCTCGCCGAACTATTGCAGCCGGCGAGCCCCAAATCGGCGAGAAAAACGGCGAGCGCATGCCGATTCCCGAGCGCTCGCCGTGCGCTGGCCGCTATTGCAACCTCCCGATCGGCGAGCGGTTTTTTTTCGAAACACTATATATGCGATTTGCACGACATTCTCATTCACACCACTTGTTTTAACGAGTACTCTCTCTATCTTAATTTTTGTACAAGATCAACAACGCGAAATGGAGCACAACAACGAGCCTACTCCGGGGACGAGCGGGTCTCAAACTCCCACGGTACCCGTGGGAGGTGGATGGGGTCCGATGCCCGGGTACTACTACCCTTGGCAGCAGATGATGCCCGGGATGGCACCCGGGGGTGGTACGCCGGGATGGCAGGGGATGCAGGGGGGTCCGATGATGCCGGGGTGGGCACCCGGGATGCAGATGACGCAGGGGTACCCGGGATGCAGGGGACGCCGGAGAGGCCGGGGATGCAGGGGACGCCGGGGGGGAGAAGACAACGTCTATCGCCCCAGTTTTGATTTTGGTACCGCTTCTTCGCACACATCGACCCCAGCGGAGACGCATTTCACAGGGTTTGAGACCTTCTCCTTAGAGGACTTGGGAATAGATCTCGGGGATGCAGGCACTTCCGTTCAAACGGGGGGAGTAGGGCGGGGTCGGGGCGCGCCCAAGAAGAAGAAGGGGAAAGGGGTGGTCGTCGAGTCATCGCAGCCGGCTGGTGACGACAGCCAGCCACGGAGGAAGTGGACGGACGCGGAGAACGTCTCGCTGTCCAAGGCGTGGGTGAGTGTCTGCGATGACCCCTTCGCCTCGAACAATCAAAGGATCCTCAACTTGTGGGCTAAAATAGCAGCAGCCTACAAGGCATTTTGCCCGGTGGGGAGGCCACGCAGCGGAGAGGAGTGTCGGAAGGGCTGGGATCGAATCTGGTCTGGGGTCTCCCGATTTTCGGGCTTGTACACCAACGCCCTCCGAATGAAGTACAGTGGCCAAACTGACGAGGACTGCAGGAGGATGGCGGAGAAAGAGTTCCCCTTGCCTGGGCTTTACAAGGAGTTCACCTACTGGAACTACTATGAGGTGCTAATGGACTCCGAGAAGTTTCGGGCAGGTGTCGATGCTAGCTGACCGAAGAAGCAACGCCTGAACTATTCCGGTGATTACGCCGGAGGCAGCAACGGCGGTTCCCACGACCTCCCTGAAGATGCTCAGGAGACCCTGTCCCCTCCCGCGTTTACTCGCCGCACTCGCCCGGTTGGTCAAAGGCGGGCGCAACGGGCTCGCCAGAGGTCCCAGGAGGTCTAGTCGGCATCCCCCCTGTTGGCAGCTCGACAACCGACCTCGTCTTCTTGGCGCATCAACAAGCGCGGGCTCAGATGATCAAGGTCATAGATAAATGGAAGAATGCAACTGACCCCGAGGAGAAGAGTTTTTTTTCACGCGGTGCTCGTGAGTATGCGAGAGGATTTGAATCCCGCCGCGGCACAGGTCGGGGGCTCTGACGCGGGCTCAGATGCCGCAGATTTGGGGTTCCCGGATAGCGGCGACAACGACGACGACTGCGACGACGCCGAGGAGTGAGGCGGAGGCTGGGGGCTCGTGCGTGGATTATGATTTTTTTAAAAGTAATGTAATTTTTAATGGATTTTTTTAATTAATGTACTTTTTAAAATTTTAATATTATTATTGAATTTTCCCGTATACGTGTCATAAATTTAATTCCGTATTTTGTGTAATTGTTAATTATTTGTTTTTAGTGATGATGATGTGGCTAGGCTATGACTGAGCTATTGTTTGTCCACTTACTTGTCCTGATGATGTGGCAAAGGAGTTTGTGGCTGAGCTATTGCTTCTCCACTTCCTATTGTGGATGCTCTAAATAACAAAAGCATACTATTGCATTTGTCCTAATACAAAATTTGCCGCTTCTTTGCTTACATCATAAGAGCTGTATCTTATTATTTGAATAAACAAGTTTATAATCTACAAGTTTATATATTATGCTATGGATAGGGGCCGCGCGAACGCAGGCCCCCACTGACACAAATTATGACGCAGGCTCGACCACTTGGGCCGACCTTAGTCAGGCGCCCCTCCGAAGTGCAATGGAGGTCGCCTAACTAGGCCATGGGTCTTATGGATCGCCCATTGACCCCGTCCAGGTAAGTATGTTTCATCTATTTCTTTCTTTCCTTTATCTATGTGCTATTTCAATGCTTGAACTATTAGGCTCTCGACGTGGGATATATAATATATGTAATGTTAAATTTTGAAATGCAACGCCGCAAAATTTCAACCTTAGCTTAAAGAAGACTTGAGTCCATCTTAAAATACTTCTACAACATAATACAAATAATATGAAACTAAAATTGAATTATTGGAGTTTATCCAATAATGAGAAAACACTCCAGAATTGAATTACTGGTTCAAGGGTATAATATTGCAAAAGAATAGTTTGCAACATACTTATGACATGGTTTGGAGCCATGATTAGAATGTAATTAAACTAAGACTAGTGGGATTTATTTTTATAACTATAATATAAGTAAAATGAAATTAGACATGAATTGTTAGGTTTTTCCAATTAAGAAAAAAATCCTCCAAAAAGATGAGTATGCTACTTAAATAGTGACAAGCTAATGTGAATCTTAAGGATTTAAGAAACATACGTTGCCCGGATTTGTTCTTGCAATAATATCCAATAACCCAAACAAGAAATATGACAATAAAAAGATGAAAAAGAAGAAGAAGATGATAAGTGTTATAATTTAGATTAAAGTTCAAGAAAGAAAACCCAATAGCTACTTTTACAAACAAAAACCTAATGGCTCCACAAAATTAGCAACACAAGAACTAGTAAAGCATACCTTAACATTCAACCTAAGCTCAACAATAGATTAGAATGCAACCACAAGAGATTTTGATAAATCTTCAAAAATGAAGATGGGTGCTCACAAATGAAGTCTTTGTTCTTACAATATAATTCAAAGTCTCCTCACAAAAACCCTAGACATGGGTATTTATACAAGAGAAAAAAAGTGCTAAATAAAATACACAAAAAGAGTCCAAAAACGCAAGTCGCACAAAAAACCCGGTTGGGTGTTTTTCCTCATGCAAAACGCCGGTCGGGCGAACTCTGTAGAGTTCGCGACCAAAAACTGTCAAAATGCCCAGTCGGGCGTTTTCCCCTTGCAAAATCGGCCGCTCGCGCGTTCCGTTTTGCGTTGCGCGGCTTTCTTAAAACGACCATAGCTTCCTCATCCTGGATCCGATTGAGGAGTGCAAGATACTCACGCGAAGCTATTTCGACGATGAAGACAATGGTTGTCTTAGGAGAGGATTTAGACTTTATCTTCAAAGGCTAATTCTGGTTTGAATTAGACCTCCAAATCCGGATTGACTCCTTGCCATGTCTCCATCTTCTTCTCGGACCCCAATCAACCCATGGCCCTCGGTGTCGTTATATCATATGATTGTGAATACCCGGATTCACATCACAATCGCACGGTATTCTTTAATAAAAGGCGAAAAAAGCCGCCAAAAAGATGATTGAATAGTTCTTGGATATTGTTAGCATTTTCTCTTCTCTAATTGTAGTTTGTTGAGCAAATATATTGTTAAAAAATATAAAGAGAATGAAATTAAACTTGAAATGGATAGGGGCCGCGCGAACGCAAGCCCCCACTAACATAAATTATGACGCAGGGTCGACCACTTGGGCTGACCTTAGTCGGGCGCCCCACCAAAGTGCAATGGAGGTTAGCCAAACTAGGCCATGGGTCTTATGGATCGCCCATTGACCCCGTCTAGGTAAGTATGTTTCTTTAATTTCTTTCTTTGATTTATGCATGTGCTATAATACTTCAACTACTAGCCTTTCGATATGGGATAATTTTGTTGTCTTTATGTGGATTCAATGCTTCATTTTTAGTCCAAGCCTTCTTGTTTTTACATGGAGGATTTGAGAATTCATGTTTAAAAATATCACTGTAACAATGTGAGAAATAGGACCTAGATAGAGATGATTGATTACTATTTTGTGTAAAGTTTGAAGATTTGTCAAAACAAAAATGTTGATATTTTCATGGCTGGTGATAAATATATAACACGGCAATATGTAAAAAGTTTAATATTATGAAGTGATAGGTTTTTCCAAATGAGGAAAAACCTTCCAAAAAGAGGCATATGCTGCTTGAATTGCTACGAACACACGGTATCTATACATATATAAAAGTTGAGTTTTTGGACGTTTTGAATAGCTATTTTATGTAAAGGATGTAAATGCAATTAAGAAAAATTATTAAATGATATATAAAAGTTGAGTTTTGGGACGTTTTGAATAGCTATTTTATGTAAAGGATGTAAATGCAATTAAGAAAAATTATTAAATGGCCTTTCATTTTTAACCCATTTAATTTTCGTAACTGTCACTATTTTTAGGCATTTCTTAAAATTATTTTGGCTAAACAATATGGTGCGGGAGATTAAAATCATTAGACACCCTTGTATCACTAAAACATATTAATTACCATTACCAATTCATTATTGAGATTAAATAATTAGTGCAATTTACCACCACTACCACCCAATTAACTTTTTTGAATCATGTGTATGAATTAAAGTTATACAATTATTAATTTATAATGTGGCAGTTATAATGAGCATGAATTAACTTTATTCTATTCACAATATTTATTCTTAATATATAGTCGTAATTTGAAACGTAAAAAATTAAAATTAATGAGTATGAATTAACTTTATTCTATTCACAATATTTATTCTTAATATATAGTCATTATTGAGATTAAATAATTAGTGCAATTTACCACCCAATTAATTTGTTTGAATCATGTGTATGTATTAAAGTTATGCAATTAATTTATAATGTGGCATTTATAAACGACCACTTTGACAAAAAAAATATCGATTCAAATGATTTATATGTATAGATGCAGAATGAATGTAATTAAGTTTTGGCATTATTTTGAAATATTTATAAGTTCTGTCCTCATTCTGAAATATTTATAAGATGAAACTAATTTAAATATTTACACTAATCATTTGTAATTAAAACCGTAACATTTACTACCAATTATGCATAAAGTTTTGCAGCAATAATAATATGACAGTTACTATTCTTTAATACAATTCATGATGTATACATATGTAGATTAATGTTATATTTCAATAGATTTAATGAAGGATTACAACATTTGTAAGTTATGTGCACGTTTTCTTCATTATAATTTCATATAGCACCAACAAAGCATCAAATAAATTGATTCAGACTATATCAATTGAATACAAGGTTATATTCACTCTAATTAGTAACGTACAAATTTATATGCATAGAAACCGTTATTGATTAATTATACTTAGAGAAGTTAAAATGTCTTTAAATATTATCGGCAAATGAAAGGTTTAAGAATAAGTATTTAATTCTTTTTGTTGGACTATAAATATATGACACATGGTAGCGATTATTTCACTCACTCACTCACTATCTTATTCTCTATCTCTATTGCACTGGTCACTTTTCTTACAAACTTTATTCGGCGGTTTCATCTTCCGATGAAACTTTATCCTACGTTTTCTATAAGCGTGATTGAATAGTTTTGATTTAACTCTCACTGTTTATGTAATTGCAGGAACTATAACACACTTCGGCAGTTATGGTGTTGAATGCAATTGTTTATGTAAGTATAAGATTTGTAGTTTATCTTTTAGAATTGATATTAGCTTTCATTTCAACTATAAATATACAAATTAAAATAATGTGTCTTTTGAGATAATGAAATTTGATGTTGAATCGTCAATTTGTCGATGGTGAGGAAGAAATGGGCTGAGGCATAGGTTGCGGCAGCCGTAGATTGTAGAAGAAATGGGCTGAGGCATAGGTTGCGACAACCGTAGATTGTAGAAGAAATGAACGAATGAGTGAAGAAGAAGATTGACAATGTCTTTATACATGGTCACAATTTCTTTTATTTATTTAATTTGTAACTATTTTAGGTTTGTGCTTAGGGTTATAAGTTTCGGCTTGGTCTTGGATATAATTTTCATGCACAATTATTGAAGCAATATATTTTTTTTTATCAAAACATTAGAGAGGATGTGTGACTGTTTGAAAATTTAAATTGATATTTATATGGTTGATGGTACTTGTGATTCTTTCATATTAATATTAATGATTATTGTTGTGTAGTAGTATTAATTTTTTTATTTTTATCTGAGTGTTTAGGTTGTCCATTAATACTAATATAGAACTGTGATTGTTATTGTGTTAAGAGATAAGAAAGTGGTTATTAGAAGCTTTGATTAATTTTACAAATAATGCAACTTTATATACTTAAATATGTGTATAGGTTTGGTAGATTTTTAAAGTTGTTTAATTTTATGTTTTGGATTATATATTTAAATTGTATTTACATATTTATTATTTTTAAATTTTATTCAATTTTAAGTAATTAGTTCAAATTATAAAATTATTTTTTTTGTTTGGGATTATAATGTGTCATTATAAATATTTAAATGAAATTATAATGTGTAAGGTTTTTATTGTTGTTATAATAAATTAATAAGTTTCGGCTTAGGGTTATAAGTTTCGGCTTGGTCTTGGATATAATTTTCATGCACAATTATTGAAGCAATATATCTTTTTTTACCAAAACATTAGAGATGATGTGTGACTGTTTGAAAATTTAAATTGATATTTATATGGTTGATGGTACTTGTAATTCTTTCATATTAATATTAATGATTATTGTTGTGTAGTAGTATTAATTTTTTTATTTTTATCTGAGTGTTTAGGTTGTCCATTAATACTAATATAGAACTGTGATTGTTATTGTGTTAAGAGATAAGAAAGTGGTTATTAGAAGCTTTGATTAATTTTACAAATAATGCAACTTTATATACTTAAATATGTGTATAGGTTTGGTAGATTTTTAAAGTTGTTTAATTTTATGTTTTGGATTATATATTTAAATTGTATTTACATATCTATTATTTTTAAATTTTATTCAATTTTAAGTAATTAGTCCAAATTATAAATTTATTATTTTTGTTTGTGATTATAATGTGTCATTATAAATATTTAAATGAAATTACAATGTGTAAGGTTTTTATTGTTGTTATAATAAATTAATAATTTACGGGAGTGGAAGTGGAAAAGTTATAGACAATGTTAAGAGTTTCAAGAGACATAACAGTTATGATCAATTATTTTATTAAGCAAATAATTTGTTGATCCAAAACTAATTACAGTAATAAAACGTATGCCAACAAAAATGCCATTGTGGAGTATAAGGAGATTGTGGGGTATTTAGGAAATGCCATTTTAAATTTAAATATTATAATTTAGATCAAACTGATTATGTTAATTAATTTACACTACATCATCTTATCTGGCAATTTGTATAGACTATAAATATAAATATTGTCAATGCCCCTGTTACTAGAATATTTAATCTATTAAATTACGAAATGTATGATACGTACTAGAAAAACCAGTTTAAATTATACAGGAACAGAAACGGTTGCATTTATAGAAGGAATGAAATGACCGTTTTTGGCCTTTGACTTTCTATCTCTTCTGACCTCTATCACTATAATTTAATGATTTATGATGTTTTAATTTTATGACTTTTCACATCTTTATTTTATCTATATAAAAAGAATAGAATTGTAGGCCGATTACATACCAAACCTTTCTCCCTCTCTTTCTTATGCCCTATACATTTTAAGAGCACTGTATTACTCAAGCTCTATCAAGTTCGTTAGTGCTTAAAAGTTTTGAGATGCTTTTACACACTCGGAGGAAGTCGTCTACGTGAACAACGCGTTTATCCGAGAGCATTAGTCGTTACACGAGTATCATGGAAAGATGGTTTTCCACAACTAGACTTATAGTTTGAATTTTTGGTATTTTTATTTTATAGATTATTTTGATGATATATATTCGAGGTCTCGTCACAAAATTGTTGCTAATGGTTATGGAAAGGTCAAATAAAGGTATTTCCTATTAATTATTGTTTTAGTGTTTAGACCAATAGTAATAATAATTGGTTTCTTGATTTGTTCATTTACTAATTGGTTTCTTGATTGTTCATTATTTTTTGTCATCGGTAATTCGTCCATCACACTATTCAATTTTATATTTTGGTTAGCATGTTATCAAGTATCATATTATTTTTGTTGTTGACGATGATGTTGATCTTTAGGTATCTTTTAATATATATTTATGGATTATTTTGATTACATATATTCAGAATTTATCCCATAATCGTGGTTAATGATAAAATGAAGTTACTTATTGATTATTTTTTGCTATTTAGACCAATAGTAGTAATAATTGGTCTTATAAACAAAATCTCCAAATAAATTTACAAGTGTAATGAAATAAAGATTCAATTTTTCCCCCTAGACTTTAATTTCAATCTATCATTATAAACATGCATACAAAATTCTCAAGAATATTAACAAGGCAGGATCTTCCTTTGATTTGAATAAATTTTTAAAATACTAAAAAATAATATTTTTTTAATATGAATACTAAAATTTAACATATATCAAAATCATATTTTGAGTTTAAATGTCCCACCATTGTTATAATTGAATTCACTAATTTAATCCAATTTGTTGTGAAATATAAAAAATCAAAAATATTCTATACAATATTTATATTAAACATAATTTTCTTTATTAATAAATTTATTGAATGAGTTTAAACAAATGATATTTTAACTTGGTTTTGCACATGTCAATCATGCCCCATTGCATATATATGTCAATAATTTTTTGTTTTCTTTCATTAAACAATAAAGTATATATCGAATACATATCTAAAACCCAAAAATAGAATAAGTGATCAACAAAGTAAAACTGAACTGGGGCGGAGGAGAATTTTATTAATATTTGGCTCATTTGTTGGTCATGATGAATATATTTTAAAGTTAAGGGTTTAGGATTTAGGTTTCAAAGTTTGGGTTTTTAGTGTATAGGGTCACTATATTGAAATGAAATGAATCTCGACTAGGAAGTGTCTCACCAGTGCAATATTAAATTATTGCAAAGTAAACTTGCTCGTGCAGTTATAACTCAACAGTTAATTCGTATTTTCACATAATTAAAATGCTTTTTAATTTTAAGTCTGATATTTAAATGTCAAGACTGTTTATTAAAATGTCAACACAAATATGTGTCGAAATTTTAATGTGATTGTATTGACATTTTTAAGAACAGTTAGCATTTAAACACACTCTTGTGGCTATGTGAGGTTAATGTGATTGAAAAAGTATAATCCAAAATAAGAGGATGTCGAATATTTTTTTGTTTATACATAATAAAATAAATACGGAGAAATTAAAATGACCCGTGTATCGCACGGGCGTGATACTAGTTCTTTAGTAAAAGGCGAAAGAATAGTTCGCTATGTGCTCATAGCGCAGCTGCATGTTTTGTTTTATCGCAAATTCCTCTATTTATTTACACTCTAGCAAATCTTGTTTGGTCTCTCTTCGATGTGGGATTCTGGCTAGTGTTGGTTTTTGCATATCATCTTCTCTTCTATATCTTGATTTTTTCTTACACCTCACATCTTTGTTATCTCAGCTCTTTTAGCTCGATGGCCACGTTCTTCTACCCGGAAGTGGCATCAAAGTGGTCTTCCGGCACCTGCAACAATGCCCCAACCTCGCTCGGATTTTTTATTGAGTTCTTTTACAAATTGCTGCAGGGTTGTGTTTTTTTCAGAATTCCGACGTTGATGACAAGATTTTTAATTATCAGCCAAAGAGGTTCGACGACTGGAACTGCAGCCGTTGTAATCAGAAAGATGTTGCTCTTGTGTAATCACACCTTTCACTGAGCTTGTGTTTTATAGTGTAAATATAGAGGATAAGAGAATTAATATTGATATTCTAAAAAACAATGTAAGAATTAGACTAAAAATGGATAGGGGCCGCGCGAACGCAGGGCCCCACTAACACAAATTATGGCACAGGCTCGACCACTTGGGCCGACCTTAGTTGAAAGCCCCTCCAAAGTGCAATGGAGGTCACCAAACTAGGCCATGGGTCTTATGGATCACCCATTGACCCTGCCCAGGTAAGTATGTTTTCACAATTTTTTTCTTTCCTTTATGTTTGCTATTCCAATTCTTGAACTATTAAGCTTTCGATGTGGGATATATATGTTTTCTCCTAGCACTTGGTCATATGGCGAGGATTGTAGAGCATTCGCAACATACCAGTTTGGCTCCTTCTTTATTACTCTAATACGAATAGTTACGAAATTAAAATAGAATTATTGGTTTTTTTTAAAAAAAAGGGTGCTTGAATAGCGACACACACACGATATTATTTAATAAAAGACGAAAGAATAGTCCGTTGTACACACTACTCACAACTGAGTCATTTATCAGATTGAGAATTTTAGCATTTAAAATGGCGCCTTAACATTGTTTGGCAATTTCTATAATACGGGATTCATTCTCGTCGAACACAACAAAATAATTCTACATGGTACATTTTAGAATATTATTATTTTTTGCAAGTGTAACAAAAGAAATTATAAAATAAACTTGAATTAGTGGGATATTTTCAATAATGAAATAACCCTCCAAAAAGATGAGTACGCTGCTTGAATAGCAACGAGCACACGGTATTCTTTAGTAAAAGGCGAAAGAATAGTTCGCTGTGTGCTCAACGCGCAGCTGCATGATTTATAACCTTGGGAATTTCAGTATTTATAGAGGCTGCCTTTGTATTATTTTGTTGTTGCAACGATGTGGGATTCCTTCTCACATGCACAAGTAGGGCTCATATTATACAACTTCGAGTTAAGTTTGTTTTCCTAAATTAAGACTTACAAGTGCAGCAATGGTGGTTCACTGCCTGTTATCTCAATTGGTAATTTATAACAACTACTCCTTCCGTCCCTCCCGGGCTAAGTGGGGTACTTCTATTTTGGCATAGGAATTACGAAAGTATTGTTTACTGAGTTAAATTATATTATTATTTTCAATTTAAATTTAAGAACAAGCTATATTGTTTCATCCATTTACTCAAACTTACACTTTTATCAGCCTCCCTCTATTTTGATTTGTATTATATACTATCAAAATTGTGAAAACCACCATTATTATTATTATTATTATAAAATAAACTACTAATATAGTACACTTTTTAGTAAAATGACTGTTTTTGTTTAATCATATTAGGTGATGGAAAGCATATCAAGTCTGTAAATTTATTCTAAGATTTACTTAAATAACTTAAATAAGTCAATATAAAAAGTTTAGTTTGGGTGGAAAGGAGTTCAACTTCCTGCCTACCTACCAACAAACTTGCTTTTTTACTTTATTATTTTTCCTTCAATTTATTGGTAGAAACCAAATCTTTGGTATGTTATATCAGAGGTAAAATCTTGATTCTATTTTTAATATATACAGGTTAGGTAATCTAATGAATGAATTAAATCCTTTATAATCATTACCACCCTCAAGCTTCCTTCCCTATATTGAAAAATGGGAAATAATTTGCTTCTTCTAATCACTGCCGCAATTCTCTTGCTCCATTGCTTGAGATGTTCGGCAACTGTTTACACCGTCGGCGACAGCTCCGGCTGGGATATCAGCACCAACATCGACTCGTGGTCGAACGACAAGACTTTCTCTACCGGCGATACTTTATGTATGTAACTTCTATCTTCTTTTTTTTCTCTCTATCTTCCCTTTAAATCATTTGATTATGTAATTTTTCGTTTATTTCATTTAAAATTTAAATATGTAATTTTCTAATTAATGAAAATTTAAAAATATTAAAAAGTAAATCAATTTAATTTGAAGTTCTAAATAAAAAATAAGAAATATGAAAATAGTAGGAAAAATAGATGAAGAGTATACTTCTTAAAAGTGTGTAAATAACAATATACTAGTAATGATTAAAGTGTGTTCTAAATTTGTTATGCAATTGAAGTTTTCAATTACTTTATTTTTATCTTAAATTTCAATATGTTAATTAAAGTTTATTACTCCCTTTGTTTCTTCATAGTTGAAGCGAAACTTTTCGGCACAGAGTTTTAGAAATGAATGTTGAGTGTGTTAAATAAATAGATAAAAAAGTAAGAGAAAGGAAAAGGTAGAGAGAATAAAGTAAAAAGTGAATAAAGTAGAGAGAATAAAGTAAGAAAGAGAAAAAAGTTAACCATATGTGGAAATGACTCAACTATGAAGGAACTTTCCGAAATGGAAAAGTGACTCAACTATGAAAGGACGGAGTGAGTATATAATCTTAATACTTTATACTTATAATAATAAATTAATTGTGGAACACAATGATGCAGTGTTCCAGTACTCACAGTACCACTCGGTCAGTGAGGTGACCGAGGGGAACTACCAGGGGTGCAACACGACCAACGTGCTACAATCGAGTAGCAATGGGAACACAACATTCGCCTTGACCAGCCCAGGCGAGCGCTACTTCATCTGTGGCAACAGGCTACATTGCCTCGGCGGGATGAAACTCCACGTCCACGTTGTCGAGAACCAGACCGTGCCCGGGCCCGTTGGAGCACCATCGGCGCAGCCAGGTGGATCCCTACCGCCCAGGTCATCCAAGAGCGACGAACCTTCGAATTCAGTTTCTTTTGTTAACCCTGCTAGCGTAGAAGCTCTTGTCCTTTCATCTTTTGCCTCTATTCATCTCATAAAATTCAAGGTTTTTGAGTTTTGAATGTGTTTGTTGTCACCCTTCATATCTCATTTATTTGAGTTGTATCACGCTTCTCCTTACTAACCCATTTAGACCGCTTTAATATTAGTAGCTTCTATTTTCACAACACAACCATAATCTATTTAGTCATTGCTTCAAAAGCCACACTAACTAGAAAAAACTAAAAAATGGTTGTCTTAATGGGCCCACAGATATGGCTGTAATGGACTCGAAACACACCGACCCGTTATCCTTCCACTGCCGAGAGCGGGAAGTATTCGCTGCTCTGTGAAGCCAGCCTGACGCAGTACCCACCACTCTACGGACCAAGAAGTCCATGCCTTCGCACAAGGCCCATGGCCCAACTCCCAGCTTGGAACGGGCAGGTCAGAATCAGCATTTCAAAGCCCAGCCACATTTAGTTGGGCCCAACATTCAACCACTCTATAGCCCCCACTTGGGTTACAAGCTCACGTTGCTGAGCTCGGCAACAGTATCACTATTTGAACCTATTATATACTTTGGATATAATTCATCAAATGTCGATGTGGGAATGGGATCATAGGTATTATATCAACAATAATTTAATTATTCATGTATATTAAATGAAATTCACACCGAAACAAAATAGATTGCTATTCAATAGCCTCAAACTCAATTAGGACATAATTTGATAAAAAAAATATTCTTTTTATACAATTTCATGTTGGAAATCACAGAAACGAGTGTGTGAGGATATATAGGTAGCTTGGTTCTCTAACAACATCAATCATGTTTAAATATTCGATCTCTTAGATCATCGAACAAGAAGCAATAGAGTACATCATTGTACCCTACAAATTTTTCGAAGCAAAGAAGAAAACTTAGCCATACATTGAAAATGTAAATTACACCAAGAATAATGGAAACTGTAGGAATCATGTTGTCGCCTTAGCATAGGACCATGGAATGAGAATGAGAATGAGAATGAGAATGAGAATGGGAATCGGCATTTCAAAGCCCAACCACATAGTTCGGCCCAATATTCAACCATTTCGAGGCCCCCACTTGGGTTACAAATTCACGTTACTAAGCTCGACGACAATATCTCTATTTCATATGGTTATATACATTGGTAATGAATCATTTAATATCACTGTGCGATCAAAAGTATCAAAGCAATACTAATTTTATTATTCATGTATCAAATGGCTCACACTGAAACAAGATATCACTCCATCCATATTTGCTCTTTGTTTCAATCCAAGAATCCTCAATTAGGACATATTTTGATGTAAAATAGTGTTTATGATGTAGAAGGGATTGACAATTTCTTCCTCCTCCGTTCCATAGAAGTAAAGTCATTTTTTCCATTTTTTACATTCCATAGTAGTAGAATCATTTTCTTTTTTTAGTAAAAAGTAACATATTTTCTCACTTTTACTTTTCCTTGTTTTGTTACTTTATTCTCACTACTTTTTCCTCTTATCTTTTTATTTAATACATTACACACTTTTTTCTTAATCTTCATGCCGGAAAGAAATGCCTACTATGAAACGGAGGGAGCATAAGAAAGCCTGAGTCCGTCGCCCAATTAATTAGAGTCTATCATGTGGCATAATATTAATTCTTATATGATAATTTGAAAAAAATAAGATTTTATTTATTTTTATTTTAGGATCTTGTTATGTAATTTTTTTATATTATTTAAATTGTGTACTTTTTTTTAATAAATCTTAGTGTTTTTTATTCCTAAGTCAATTTGAATTTATAAATAAAAAAATAAAAATAAGAAATAGTGGTACTCCATATATGAAAAGATGCAAGGATTGTGAATAGTTACCTAAACAGTGATCAAAAGCTCATAAATAGGAATATAGGATAATAATGATCAAGGTCTAAGTGCTCATAAGCCCATGGCCCAACTCCCAGCTTGGAATGGGCAAGCTAGAATCTGCATTTCAAAGCCCAACCACGTAGTTCGGCCCAACATTCAACCAATTTATAGCCCCCCACTTGGGTTACAAGCTCACGTAACAAAGCTCAGCAACATAAACTCTATTTTGTATTATTATATACATTTGGTATTTATAATGAAATATCAATGTGGGAACATAATATCAAAGCTACAAGAAATTTATTGTTCAAATGAAACTCGCGATGAAACAAGATAGATTGCAATTCAACACCCTCAATTAGGACATACTAGTGTTATCACCCGTGCTATGCACGGGACATAAAATTTTTAAATATTAAAGATAAATTCTTAGGTAAGTAGATTAAAAAAAGATCATAAAAAATATAATGATGTTTATAATTAAGAATATGTGTTAAACAATAACAAAAAGAAAAATGTACTATAAACAATAACAAAAAGAAAAATGTACTTCTCTAAACCCCTTCTAAATGAAATATTTCATATTCGACAAATGATGCTACACAATTTTAATTTGATATGAGTGGAGCAAAATAAAATAAAATAAACGATAAATAGAAGATGTGCGACTAAAGATCAAATAGTACGTGTTAGTTAGAATAAGATATGCAAGTAAAGGAAAATGTGCGACTACGAATTAAAGAGGAATAAATTATATAATTTGAAAAAATAAATAGCTCAATAGTTTTAATCAAAAAACTATATTCTACCTAGTTATTTAAATAAAAAATTTAAGTTAATCCATGTTTCTCTCCCTTGATTTTTTTTAATTGCCTCTTCTATCCTTCTTTCCATTCTCTGTGGCCGCCCGAGGCGTCGCGGGCGACACCGGCCAGCCGCTCACGTCCACAAAATTATGTGAGTTAATTCGAGCGCACATCATTTTATCCAAGCTAACCCAAATACTAATTAAAAAAAGTGGTCCAAAAGAAAAAAGAAAAAAAGGAAAAAATAGAAGTAAATGAGAAGGCTATTAAAATGTCATTCTGTTATGTCCTCTCGATTAATTTAACACCGCAATTTATTAAAAGGAAAAAAAATCATCACAATTTCCATTGCTCCACCATAGTATGTTGAATTATTATCAATATAATATCTTTTTTTCTATTTCTTCTCTGTTGGAGAATCCAATTTGAAATCTCTCAAAAATTGAAATCTTACATCTATATTACAATCTAACAGGTATATGCATGATTTATAGACTATTACCACCATTCAAG
Organism: Salvia splendens; assembly: GCF_004379255.2. Lineage (NCBI taxonomy): Eukaryota > Viridiplantae > Streptophyta > Magnoliopsida > Lamiales > Lamiaceae > Salvia > Salvia splendens. The sequence continues at coordinate 1,128,151 of NC_056036.1, read as the reverse complement.
TTAAATTAAATGTACTACAAAAAAAATCAACATTTTAAAGTACAACAAATTAATAGAATTCATGGTTTAGGAAGATATATAGAATTAATAGAATTTTTTAGTTCATGATTTAAAACATGTTTTTTAGAATTAAGAAGACATGAGCAAACAAATACAAAAATCATATTTTTCACAAATAATAAATTCACTTTTATCAATACTAATTTCAATAATGCATGATAATATTCATAAACATAATATTTTGAGAATCATAAAAAAAGAAATAGAACTCAATCATAAATAACAATATCTTAGGTAGTGGAATAAATCAAAATCAACTCAATTATAACTATGTATACTACTTATAGTAATTTAAATATAAATATATTTCTCTCTCTAGAGGTGTGATCAAATGCAAACTCTCTATCTTTGATACAAACTACAAACTATGTCAACGGACTGTACAAATTATGTCACCGGAGTGTACAAATTATGTCAACAGGGGTCGATGTCAACGGACTGTACAAATTATGTCACCGGGGGTCGATGTCAACGGAATGTACAAATTATGTCACCGGGGGATGTACGGAGTGTACAAATTCTGTCGACGGGGGTGTCCAAATTCTGATTTTTCGATGACAAAAAGTTGACATTAGAAAAATCTCTTATATTAACCGTTGATTAATTGTATTAAGTGAGTAGGATTAAAGTTTGTATAGTTTGTATTATAAAGAGTTTGTATTTTAACATGACCCTCTCTCTCTCTCTCTCTCTCTCTATATATATATATATATATATATATATATATATATATATATATATGGGAGCGTTATTCTCCTATTCATCCCTTAGATCCTTTATTCTTCTTAATATGAGCCGTTAGATCTCATTCATCAACGGTCTAGATGATCTGCATTATTACACTATAATGATGCATTATTAATCAGTGTGCATTATTCAACTGAAAATCTGCATTATTACACTATAATGGTGCATTATTAGTCGGTGTGCATTATTCAACAGAAAATCTGCATTATTAACTGACACGTGGCACTAATCTAACCGTCGGATGACAAAATCGTGGGTCTGAGATCAAGGAGGAAAAAAGAGAAAATATGCAAAAAGGAAATGAATATATCCCTATATATATATATATATATCTTGAATGTAAATATATATTTATAAAGTAATTTCAACACATTAAATTAAATTAATATATTTAAATAATTTTAAAAATATATACTATTATATACAATAACAATCCAAATGTAATTTTAAAAATGTGTTCAATTTAAAATTCTACTATATTATTAAAAGCCCATATTATTAAATACACAAAAAAGCCCAAACTAAACCCGAATAGACTAAACCCACGCCTCCACATCTACTCTCCCACCTAGAATATATATTTATAAAGTAATTTCAACACATTAAATTAAAGCAGTTCATTTCACCATTTTTTGTCCAATAGATGCTACCTTTTATTATAGATACACGCTGCCACATACACAACCCATATACATATATAGTGTGAACACAAATTCTGCAATTAACAACATTCCCACAAAATGACTAAAAGGGTAAAAAATTAGGCTTCACAGTTTCTCACCAAAAGGACATTTTTGACTTTTCATTAAACTGTCACTTTAGATTAGTATAGATTGTAATAGGCATGTAAATACATGCATATTCAGTGTTTTATGATTTTATCTGAAAATTGAATTCAAATATGTTGAATTCGGTTTATTTAATTTTTGTTTCATTAAAGTTGGTGCAGAAATCGAAATTTGCAAATTGAAATTAGTTAAGATCCAAATAAAAAAATGATGTTTTTATTACCCCAATGCTAAATTTAATTTATCATATAAGCTTTATAGACTTCTCCCCCGAAATTTGTATCGAAAAATAAGATAAATAAAAAATTTGTATATCTGAATTATAAAAAATGGTGAATTTTTAAAATACATTAAAAGTTCGAATATTTACCGACCCACTATAATATAAATTGTTTATCATTTTTTAAAATTGGGCATAAATAAATAGTGATAGTATTCGATAGCCTATTCATGTCATAATTAATTTTGCAATTACTCGATACATAATCGGTATAGTATATCATTAAATAGCGTATTGTAGGCTATAATAGTATAACTCCCATTCAAAATGCAAAAATTAAACGGCACAAAAAATAAATGATCTTGTAAATAACTATAGGGTTTAATGGTAGAAGTATAATTATTGGAGTAGTCAAAAAGCGAAAACAAATTGTAACTAAAACAAATTGCCAACATCTTATATCTTCTTATTAATTTCCCTATTCTTTTCTATTTTATGTACTAAAACAAATTGTAATGGAATTTCATAGAGTGGTCCTTGTGGAATTTAAAAAATCGAAATGACTTCTTTTTAAGTTTTTATTCTGAATTTATTATTATTATTATTATTATTATTATTATTAGTATTATTATTATTATTATTATTATTATTACTACTACTACTATTATTATTATTATCAATCATTTACTAAATTTATCATCTGTGGAAGTTTGTGTAATCATGTCGATATTTAATTTTCCTCTTAACTTTGAGGACTTATTCAATCAATAATTGATATTGGGTGTACTATAACCATCTAATCAATTAATGCTAGTGTGAACACAAATTCTGCCATCAATAACATGCCCACAAAATGACTAAAAGGATAGATTATTATGCTTCATAGTTTCCCGCCAAAAAGGGCATTTTTGACTTTTCATTAAACTGTCACTTTATATTAGTATAGATTTCGTTGTAAAATCATCTTTATAATGTAGACGAGTGTGTAATTGTGTGACATTATTAATATATCATTCATTAACAACAACATTACTCAACTTGAATTTCTAACAGAGGTTATTACAGTTGACACAACTTGAGTCTTGATCACAAACAAAACAGAATAATTGTTTTTGATGATTTCATGAATTTACAAATCCTTCAATTCTCCACTTTTCTACTCCGCCGATTTACCGCTCTTCGACATACTCCTCTTGCTCTCCTGCTTCCTCTTCCATTAGTGGCATTACATTCTAAGAGATACTTCCTCTTTAGAATCATCGTAGCCAAAGAAAGTGTAATATCCCAAAAATAATCCTAGTCGAAATATCCACGTTGAATTTACCACATTAATACATTAGGCACCAAATCGGCCAAATTATTTTTGAAATCATACATATAAATAAATAGTTTTATGCAATGAGTGTCCTAGCACTTTCTAGAGAAATGAGAAAAGGCTTTTTTTGCACAAATTTATTAATAAAACAGACTAGCTAGAACTTTCTAGCTTATATCATTAGACTTCACCGACTTATGGAGCTTATAAATAGACTTTGGACTTTGGAGTTACAAAGAGTTATTTTCATATGTGCATTCAATTGAGAAAGTGTTAATAGTAGCCATCATAATCAGTGTCTAGTATTTTAACTAATACGGTATATTGTACCAACAATTGGAGTTATAAATAGGGTTGGGTCAATATGGTATATTATACCGAAAATTTTGTATCGTTATTGTATCGAAAATATCAATATGAAAGAATTTCTTATCATTACCGTATCGAAAGTTTCGTATACAAAAAAATTGTTGTAATTCACGATCTTTGTCAACTTGAGCTATCTTTGACATACGGCGATCAGTTTCATTGTCCACGGCAGTCTTGAGAGCTGATAATTTGGCTCTCGTGGCCTCCTGTCACGAATGAATACAAGTCAACCACTACCAGAAAAATAACCAAAACCGGTAGCTTTAAACAACAATTAGGATAAAACAATTACACACCAATGCATTACGCTTACAGTCGTCCCTTAGCACAAAGACCACACCTTCAGCTAATCCAGTTTTAGCCATCAGAAGATGGCGTTGCATTTCCTCTTTAGAGTCATCACTGCCAAAGGTAAAAACCGTGATTGTATGATCTCAACATGGCACTATCGCTGTAAAATATCACACAAAAGATAAAAAACAAAAGTAAAAAGGGGAGTATACAAGTCATAATACCTAGGAGGCTTCTGGTTAGCCTCAATATCAAAAAATTTCAGCACAGATATATCAAAGCCAGGTTTCTTTTCTTTCAAACCTCTGAAAATTAATATATTACAGTTATAAAGAAGTGATTGTATGTTGTATGTTCACTGTAAAATATCCCACATCAAATAAAATGAATAAGCAAAAAGGGGAGTAGACCAATAACAATACCTATAAGGTGATTGGTCAAAAAATTCCACACACACATTACGAAGCCAGGTTTCTTCAATTCTTTCAAAGCACTAAAAAATATTTTAGAGTTAACTGTGTAATCGCTGTAAAATATCCCACAAAAGATTAAAGATCAAAGTAAAAAAGAACAAACAAGTCATAATACCTAAGAGGAGTCAGGTCACCCTCAATATCAATATCAGAAAACTCCAGCACATACATTTCAAATTTCAAATCTCTGAAAAGTATAATAGAGTTCCAAGGTCGTGATTGTATGATTGATGTAAAATACTCCACAAAAGATAAAAAGTAAAAGTAAAAAAAAGAAAGGAGAACAGTCGTAATACCTAAGAGGAGTCAGGTCACCCTCAATATCAGAAAACTCCGGCACAGACATCTCCGGCACAAACATTTCAAAGCCAGGATTGTTCTTTTTTCCTTTCCCACATTTTTACGGTGAGTTTGTATTTATTACATTTTCTATGATATTAGGACTCTTTGATAAGAAAGATGAGATATAAAATGATATCTAAAACAAGATAAGAAATGCGGGCTTCGTGTCAAATTATACGTAGCTATGATTTTTTTCGTTGATGTTTGATAGAAATTAAATTATCTAGATTTGTGTATTATACATAACTAGTGTTCACCCACGCGCATAGCGCGACTTATAATATTTTCGTACTATTATTTTGATATTATGAATAAACAAAATAAGTGACGATATCATCTATATTTTCGTACTATTATTTTGATCTTATGAATAAGGAGTTTTGAAAATATTAACAAAAATGCCTTTTTAATTAACAAATATAATTTAATTAAATTTATATTTTTTATTGAATTTATATTCTACGAGTAAAAGTAAAGATGGTTGTACATATTGCGTAGTAGTAATATTTTAATTCCGTAGTAGTAATATAACCGTTCAATTTAGCATAAAATCACAAGTCACAACTCATATTATTAAAGAGGTGGGAGGGGAGGGGTTTCGAATAATACATGCAATTATGACATTCATATACTAATTCCTCAAATTAACGCAATGAGATAAACAACTCTTGAGATGCAAAAGAAGGCAATCAGCCGTTCATGATCACAAGGTATATAGGCTTTAATTTTGAGAAATTTGAGAAAGTATTATTTCATTTTCATTTGAAACAGAGAGTTTTATACTAGTGGAGTATTACATTTCAACATGGTGGAATTATTCGTCAATACAGTCCATTTGAGTCTAAACAGTATCTCAATTGGAATCCTTCAGGTTCTTTCTTGTATAATTTTGAATCGACATCTAAACCTTGCTCATCTTGGCACTCCTCAACTCTCCACCACCTTCCTGTAACGCGTTCACAAAGTCGCGCCTAATCACGCTCAATAGCTTCTCGAATTGGTTTTTGTATCGACAGTACATCCCGTATCCAGCAATCTGGGCAAGCAACAAAATCATGTTACTACATATTAAGAGAGGTAGAGGACTATCATGACAAATCAAAATAGAAGTACACCGTTATCTTGTAACCGATAGCTTTCAATCTTGCCATCTACTTCCTTGTAACCGATGGCTTTCAAGTAATCATCTGTCCATCTAAATGCTTCCTGAATCAACAAACAAAGATTTTGATATTAATGCAAATATAAGCACCATTTGCATCAAAGATTAGAACAAGAGAAGAGAGAACAATGGTACTTGAGCATAAGAAGAATTTTGAAGAAGTGAAAAACAAACCTGTGAGAAACTTATGTGCTTTGGAACTGTGTAGATGCAAGCAAGAGGAATATGAGATTTCATTGGTTGCATTGTAGCAAAAATGGCATTAGAGTCCCTTGGATTTCAAGTACAAACAACTCTTTCCTTTTTTTGCTTTTTTAAAAATAAAAATTAACTTCTTTTCGAGATGAAACTTATTTCGGGATAAAAGTATGAAAGCAATACAAAATATTCTATCCATGGGGACTCACATTGAAACAAGAAATCAATCCATCCATATTTGCTCTTTATTTCAAGCTAATAATCCTTAATTAGGACATATTTTGATGTAAAATAGTCTTTAAGATGTAGAAGGATTGACAATTTCCTACTCCTATAATTTATTATGTGGCATTTTCAAAATAATTTTGTCCACTGCCGAGAGCAGGAAGTAATTCGCTGCTCTATGAAGCCAACCTGACGCAGTGCCCTCCACTCCACAGCCAACTCCCAGCTTGGAACAAGAGGGCCATAATCAACATTCAAAGCTCGGCCACATAGTTCGGCCCAACATTCAACCACTTTTATAGCCCCACTTGGCATTTATCATGAAATATCGATGTGGGAACGTAGTATCAAAAAAATAAAAAAATAAAATAAAAATAAAAAAAACGTTGTATCAAAGCAACAATAAATGAAACTCACACTGAAACAAGACAGATTGTAATCAAATACCCTCAATTAAGACATATTTTGTCCGAAAATCATCCTTTATAATGTAGACGAGATTGCAACAAGTGTGTTATTGCGTGATGTTAATTTATGATTCATTAACAGTGGCACTACACAACTTGGAATTTTGACATGGGGTTATTACAGTTGACACAACTCGAGTCTTGATCACAAACAAAACAGAATAATATCTGCTTTCATGAATGTACAAATTCATCACTCTTCTACTCTGCTGATTTACTGTTTTTGGCTCGAAAAAACGGCCAGCAGCCTGTTTGATAATCGTTCCTTTTCCTGCATCAAAATAGACATGTGTTTCAGACAACCCCTCCGCATTTCAACAATCACATAAAAGTCAAATCTTTATCTATTAAACAAACAAGACAAAAATAAGTGCAAATTATCAAGAGATAATGAAATTTGGTCAAATTTTAATCCGATCCACAACTTTAAAGTCAAGAAGGAAAAATCATGCTTAAAGTATTTATTTGTTTGTAGTTATTCCACAAATATGGGAATGAATCTAAATTTCATGATTTTTCGGTGTTCGATACATAGAGAACATACTCCAATATAGTCCATTATTCGTGGACTATCGCTTCTTTCGTGAGATAATTGCGAAGAAATATAAACATAATTATTTTCAGCATATTTTTAAAATTGTTAGTCGGCCATAATATACCGAACTACGCGAATTTTTCCGGCAAACCAAATTTTTTGACGAAATCATAACATTAAAGTCTGAGTTAAACAATGTTGTCTATAAAACGCCGTTACATGGTTGAAAAACATCAATAATATATTCCCGACAATTGATCAATATCAAGAAACTGAAAAGCAAATAAACTGATATACCTGCCGGCGCCAAAGCTCCGGCAGCTACTGCTGCCGGCGCTGCTGCTTCTGCTACTGCTGCCGCCGCCGCTATTAACACTCATCCTGCTACTATCACTCATCCTGCTACTATCACTCTCACTCGACCGACTAACCTTCTTCCTCCACCAATCCCCTTCCCCGCCGCCGCCGCCGCCTTTCGCCGGCAAAACCCTCCCACTGCTAAAACTCCGATCAACACCTCTCCTCTTCTTCGCCGGCAACGAAAACGGCAACACCATCTTCAAAAACACCCCTCTGCTCTCAACCTTCAAGCTCCCGCTCCTCGACACGCTCCTCTTGCTCTCCTGCCTCCCCACTCTCGCCGGCGATTCCCCCGGCGGCGGCGCGTGGGCATCAATCCGGTGGTGCTCGACCAGATCCTTCAGCGACAGCTCGTAGGAGGATTCCGGCATGTTTCTCACCATCTCCATGAGCTCCCTCTGCCCCCTCGCGATGGCCTGCAGCCGCGCCGCCGGCGATAGGTTGCGGTAGTGGTGGTGGCTGAGGAGCGGCTCCGACGGCGTGCTCGGGCTGCTCTTCCACAGCGGCGGCGAGCACGCGCCGGAATCGTCGTCGGAGGTCTGGAAATTCGGCCGGAATTGGACGAATTCGTGATCGATTGATGCGCTGTTGATGCAGCGGTTTTCGATTTGGGGATTGAAATTGTGATCGTTGGATTTGGAACGGTCGAATCTTGGATCGTTCATTGCAGATTTTTTTTTGAGTTTGAAAAAATTTGAGGGAATTTTGGGGAAGAAGAAGAGAGGTGGTTGTGGTGGGATTGTTATACAATAGATGTAGGTCCAATTGTCACTTTCTTTTTAATTTGAAAATTTAATTTTTATTTGAAAAAATATTTTGATTATTTATTTTATTGGTTGAGGGATGTTAAAGATGATAATAATGAAAAGTCAAGTGTTTCTAGATGAGTGGGGAGATGATTTATACCCAGTTTTTCTGGGTTTTGTCTGTTTTGTGTGGCATTAAAATTTGTTTTACTTTAGGTTGTGTGGAGGAAAAAGATTGATTTTGGAGTTTCGTCATAAGCTACTTTTCTTAAGATTGTTTAGGAGGGAGTAATGTCTTATTTTAATAAAAAGTGTTTGTAAAAATAGAATTATAGAAAAATTAAAATTAATTAAGTTAAAATAAATTCAATATATTTGTAATGTATTATGCGATTTATGCTTGTGTAACAATAACACTATTACAAAATTTAGACTGCATGAAATCGTGTAACAATTTACTATTCTGTTACACTTGACTTTTACAAAAAATTTATGGTAAAAGATTATGTAATTCTACGAAAATAAATTGTTATAGTTCAATATTACACGATCCTGGATTCACGAATAAAGACGCTTATTATATTTTGTAGTGTGTTAAAATTATTTTGACATTCATTTTATTGGATGGTTAAATAACTTTAAATTTAAAGGTCGCGCCACACCACGAAGATAACTTCTCTACCGCTTGATCAACTCACACACACATAGACATTCATTTTATTATTCGGTAGGGATGTAGTATATATTTTTCTTTTGCTATATGAATATAAGCTAGTTTGACTCATCAAGTTTTATTTATTTCTTCCATCTTATAGTAGTAGTTCTCTAGCATTAATCATGCCACAATATGAGGCATGTTATATCGTTATATATAGTGGGCGATAAGGATATTTCTTTGCGATTTTTTTTCCGCAAATAAATAAACTATAATTTCATAATATAATTTTTCACTATTGTTTACATAGTTTATTTTTTAACATTGAAATCGTATGTGTGTGAAATTTTATTAATGCATAGAGTCATAGACTATACGTTCTTAATAAGTTATAACCAAATTAATCAAAATATATATACAGCTGCGTGTAATTTTACATAGCTTATGTTGCAATAGTAAAAAGTTCATCCATATATAATTGAAAATCAAATAAAAATTTATTTTACTCCGTGATAGCCTGATAAATATGACGAACTTATAATATAATTCGAAATCAATGTCCTACCCTACTAAATTGTAGTAGCAACTTATGTGTCTCTAATAATTCATATTTTTTCAAAAAAATAAGAATATAAAACAATTCGAAATTAAATTGAATTATTATTGGTTGCGACTCTTGCGAGAGATCAATGTTCGTCTCATCATGCTCACCGACTTCATTTTATTAAAATGCATATGCTACATTGAAATCATTAATACACACAGCATACGTGTTATAATGCAATAAATGATTAAATTTTGAAAAAGATTGGCCAACCAAAGTGTAATAATTTAAATTCGAATGTGAGGTCTCTTCTTGATTCTTAAGATTAAGTATCATAAATTGAGTAAAACAATTTATTGACATACTTCCTTGGAAATAAATCGTTTTTTTTTGTAGTATATCCATTTTGTAAATCTTTTAAAGAAACGAATTTATATTTAAATGAGTAAAAACAATTAAGGCTCACGTATACGACAATGAAAATAATAAAAATAGTTTTTTTTGGATGATGGAAAGGACAGTTGAAAATTATGCCACGACAGTCATTAACGTTACCAATATTATTAATTTAAAAATTGGTATGAAAGTGAAAGTTATTGGTAATGATTGTGACGAGCTACTAGTATATACACATATTTACGAAATTATATATACACAAACAATTCAAATTTGGTGAAAAGGTTATACATACATTTTTCAGCCTTAATTTATAAACCAAGAAAATAACATCTTGGCGTTGAGCCGCCATATAAAATTGAATTTTTGTGAGTGGATCAATCGTTCTAATTTATAAATACTAAATTAGACTAGATATAATGTTTCAGGGTGACACAAGCAGAATATTGAAAGCATATGAAAAAAGCCACATTGAAGTAAGGGAGATTGGCCGATTGGGTCATAAAATTAATTCATAAAATCAAGAATCGAAAAATTAAGTAAAAAAATTTATATAATCAAAATTCTAAAATTAAGAATTAAGAAAAAAACAATTATTATCACTGAATAATCTCTTGTATAATTTTGTAAAATGTGACAAGATTTATTCTTAGCATAATAACACTATTTAATTATAAGTAAAATAAAGCAAAAAAAATTACTCCTGTAACTTTATTAAATTCACGATGAAAAGTGTTACTATGATAGAAAAAACAAATTATTTCAGTTTTTATACATAACAATGCTCAATGTCAAGTTAGTTGACTAGCAATATATCCACAACTTGAGAAAAAAAACAAGCAAAAGACAAGTACATCAGTTCTGGATACTATACAAAACTCATCAATTTAACAACAAACTAGCAACAACATAGACAAGATGGAAGATCAAGACACTATCAAGTAAATCTCAACAGTTAAAATCATATAGAAGCACGTAATAGAAAGGATAACAAGCAATAGCATCGACACAATATATACAGAATCAAGTCAATCCAAGCACACTATGACAATAATCATCTTAATATTGGTTCAAAGGTTTACTGAGTAGTACTTTCTATTGAAATTCCTATCCAATTTACATTGTTTATAATTTTCTCATTTCAAATCGTTGTGTAAGATTATTTTAGTCCTTATTTGAATACATTGACTAAGAATAATTCATTGTTTTAAATCAAATATTGCCTATTTTACTTCTCCACTAATTAAAACATTTTAAGAAAAAACAAGTTGAAGTCTTGGGATCTTGGCATTATATATATGAATATTATTATCAGAAAAATCCACCACAAAGATTTGCCAGCTGCATTAAACCCACACGTGTGTAATTTAATACTCCTACTTGTTGCTTGAGCAGCTAGCTTTCTTCATAGAATCACACTAAATTACAAAAATATTAATAATGCGACAACATTTAGTTACTATAATACAAAAATTAGTTGAAGAAATTAAACTAAAAATGTGGAATTCTTCTCGAACGGATGTATGCAAATAAAAGATAAGGTCAATAATATAATATTGCTTTTTTAATTATTGGGATACCTATGTTTCAAAACCCAACATACGCACATTTTTGCCTTCACGAGCCAGTGATGACAAATTGGAGTACATTATAAACAATTCATAATACATATTAGGGGTGTCGAAACGGGCAGCGGCCGCACACCCAACCCGTTACCCGTCGGGTTTCGGGTACCCGCTATCCGACATAAGCGGGAACGGGTTCGGGTACGGGTATTGAGTTTCATGTTTTTGCCCGTTTAAATATAAATATTGTATTAAATTTTTTTAATTAATATTCGTTTAAGTCTTTTGTCCATTACTGTAATTTTAATTAATACACGTTTTAGGATTAACTCTGAAGTCTTTTGTCCATTACCCTAAATTGTCTGCTCTTCACACCCGCGCCGCCACCCGCCGCCCGCCCGAACCCGCCGCCCGCCACCACCCACATCAGCCGCCGACCCCTGCCGCGAAGAAGGTAAGGGCTCAAGTCAATAACTTCCAGATTGCTGCCCCAATTCCTAAGAAACTGCGTTGTAAATTATTAAAACTAAAACAAGATTTTGTTCTGTGTTTTCAAAATATTGCATACTCTTTCACCCAACCTCTTTATGCATTAAAATATAGATTAGGTGGCAAGTATTTGGGGATGAGTTTTAGAATTATAACACGTAATCTATGTGCTGGATGAGTATTTGCTAAATTAATTTTTTATCAAGCTGGTGCATGGTGAGTTGGTTGTCAGCAATTGATATTATTCTGTTAATATAAGAATATATCATGGGAAACTATAATATGTGTTATAACCCTCTACAGAGAAATCATTAGGACAATATTATTGTCACATTTAATCTATAGTAAGGTTGGTGGAGTTTTTGTTGTTTGTTGTGTGAATGAATATTATTCAGATATGTTGCGCCGAGAAGGATTGTAGCTGCCGGCGCCGGCCAAATAACTGGTTGAGTAAAATATACCTATTATTCAGATTGTGAGACCATATTCAGATATAAAGCCATATATTTTAAACGGGTCGGGTACGAGATACCCGTACCCGACAAGGTGGGTACCCGTCACTATGCGGGTCAGGTAACGGGACAATGATTTTGGCTACAAACGGGTACGAGTACGAGTACCCGGTTCTCCGGGTACGGGTACCCGCAGGTACCCGTTTCGACACCCCTAAATACATATCCACAATAAGGAAATGTAAATATTAATATAATAATATTGCATTATTTAGTCATAGAAGAGAGTGCCCTTTAGTTGGTGATCTTGTATTTTAGCTGATGAATGCTACATGGTACATCATTTTTGGTAGACTAAATTAATAAATTTAAGTAATAACAATAAGATCATACACAACTTAACTCCAAAGTTTGAGATGCAACTCTCTTATTAGCAGAGTTCAATTTCCAATTTAAAATAAGAGAAGAATAATTGAGATGAAATGTGGATTTAAAATAAGAGAAGAATAATTGAGATGAAATGTGGGATGAGCATCAATGAGGATAAATGATGGGGTACGAACTAAACAAGCCCAACAGCAGTGACGGCCCATCAGCCCAAAGCCCAAGGAGGAGTATGAGTTCGGCATTACCAAAGAGTTCGGAGGAGTTCGGCATTACCAAAGAGTTCGGCCTCAGCCTACAGCTCGGTAAAAGCCAACCAATCAAGCTCTGCTCTCAGGTCGGCATCAAGCTCTACTCTCAGATCGGCAACCAAAGCAGTTCGGTCTCGGTATTCGACCGAACAAGGAGTTAGTGGACCCATACAGGATGTCCAACACACCCACTACCACGTGGTGTCAACTCAGGCCACGATCGTAGGCCATGACCTACGCTACATCCACGATCTTAGGCCATGACCTACACGACATCCACGACTTAGGGTGGAGATGCAAGCCACGATCTTAGTTCCATATATAAATAGAACTTAGATCTGATATGAGGTAGTTAGAATCTCTCTAGAGAAATAATCATATAGCAAGTCTGTGTTGTAAGCTGTAATTCGCAGATCAAGCAATACAAACCTGCCCCCATTTCTCCCCGTGGACGTAGATTTACCTCAGTAAATCGAACCACGTAAAATTCTCTGTGTCGTAATTTATTTTTACGAGCATTTATCATCATCAAAAATTCGCGGAATCATCACTGGCGCCGTCTGTGGGAAACAGAGAACAAAATTTGTGATAAAGCGAATTTTTGATCCATTTTTTCCACCCAAAAAATGCATACCAGATCGCAGAGTACCCGTATTCCTGCCCGTGAGAACCAGGAGGAAGCCAATCCATCCCATAGGTCGGGAAAACAGCCTAGGGATAAATCCACCACCAGTTCTCATGGTGGAGGAACAAGCCGCTCCAAAAGCCGTCACACCGAGTCTTCCCAGCAGCCCGATTTGAACGAGGCTGTCAAGCTGTTTTTGGCGGAAAAGCAGGAGGAATTCTTAACCTTCCTGCAAAAAAGCCAAAAGCAGCCGGGGACAAAAACGGCGGATTCTCCCTCTCCCTCCATACGAGACAGTCACTACCGCAGTAGTGTCATGTCTTCCAGAAGAAAGAATCCTCGGTACCGGAATCACAGGAGAACTCCATCTCCTCCATACCGAAGAAATGTCGGGTTCGCCATGTACGAAGTATTGAGGACTCCGTTCTCGGACGATATTACCCGAACTCCCCTTCCACAGAACTACCGAACTCCGTCGATAACCTATGACGGACTCGTGGATCCTCATGACTTCCTGGGACGCTATCAGTATAATATGGCGAACCAAGGTCTCAATGAGGTCCATATGTGCAAGCTGTTCCCCGAGCTGCTCATCGGGAACGCCAGAAGGTGGTTCGACAGCCTTCCTCAAGGCAGCATTAGATCCTACCGAGATCTGATGGATGCTTTCCACAGGAGGTTCTTTCAGAAAGCGGAAGCCCGAAATACTTCGGCTCAGCTGCTTTCCATACGTCAAGGTCGCGACGAAAAGATCAGCGACTTCCTGACGAGATTCCATAAGGAATGCCTACAGGTAGATAATCTCAATGATCTACTTGTCTTTTCGGCATTCCAAAATGGAATCCTGCCCGGAGCTCTCTACAGAAAGCTCGTGGAGTGCGGTCCGCAAACAGCTCAAGAGATGTGGGACCTTGCGGACAAGTTTTCTCGTGCCGATGAGGCAGACCGTCGAAAACGGTCTTTAGACAGCTCATCTAGAGAAGACAAAAAGAAGCCCGGTCATAGCGATCAGAGGCATCCTCGCCGAACACCTTCTCCACTAAAGGAGAGATAGCGGTCATCCGAGGTGATCGAAAAAGAGCAAGTGTGTTCGCAGATTGCGCTTAAAAGTGCCGAGCAATCAGTTCGGCACCATCAAGCATAGCAATCACAGCAGCCGGAATCAGAGGCCGGCGAAATGACCGAAGTCACACCGGAGCCGAACTACATCTGGCCGAAGAAAGAAGAGAATTGGCCTGCATAAAAGCAGCCAAGTACAAGGAGCAAGTAGCCCGGTATTACAACCAAAGGGTGAAGAAGCTGCAATTTCAAGTGGGAGATCTCGTCTTGAGAAACAACGAAGTAAGCCGAGCAGAAAAGCTGGGCGAACTCGAGCCCACATAGGAAGGTCCATATCGGGTGTCAGATGTCCTCGGCAAAGGGTCTTAAAAATTGACTCACGCGTCAGGAGCACAAGTACCCCGAACATGGTACGTTTCCAACCTCAAGAAGTTCCATTTGTAAGAGACAGTCCGGTCAGTCAGTCTTATGTGTTTTCTTTGTTTTTTACTTGTTCTTGTCTCTACGTGCGTTGTGTCTGTCTATGTGAGTGTCGTCTCTTACAAATAAAACTGAGGTATCTCGTTCTTCAAAGGCTGATCCCCTTTTTAGAACATACAAGACCACAATTCAGCTTAAACAAGCAGTTCGTCTGAAACGAGCTGCAACAAGCCCACGATTGTGCGTCAAAGCTTCTAAAGAGGATACAAGACCACAATTCAGCTTAAACAAGCAGTTCGTCTGAAACGAGCTGCAACAAGCCCACGATTGTGCGTCAAAGCTTCTAAAGAGGATACAAGACCACAATTCAGCTTAAACAAGCAGTTCGTCTGAAACGAGCTGCAACAAGCCCACGATTGTGTGTCAAAGCTTCTAAAGAGGATACAAGACCACAATTCAGCTTAAACAAGCAGTTCGTCTGAAACGAGCTGCAACAAGCCCACGATTGTGTGTCAAAGCTTCTAAAGAGGATACAAGACCACAATTCTGCTTAAGAATCAAGCACTTCGTCTGAAACGAACTGCAACAAAAGTCCGATTCTCGCGATAAAACTTGCCTGAATTAGGACAAGGGAAAGTCCAATCCACGCGATAAAACTCGCCGAATTAGGACGACCAAGTTCGGTCAAAGCAGTTTACCTCATAAGACCGAGGACGACCATGTCTAGTCAAAGAGGTTTACTGCATAAGACCACTTCGGTTAACTGGGAAAGTCCGATCCACGCGATAAAACTCGCCGAATTAGGACAAGGGAAAGTTCGATCCCGGCGACGAAAATCGCCAAATTAGAACACAAAGACGAGTCCGGTCAAAGATGTTTATTTCATCAGACCAAAGACGAGTCCGGTCAAAGATGTTTATTTCATCAGACCAAAGACGAGTCCGGTCAAAGATGTTTATTTCATCAGACCAAAGACGAGTCCGGTCAAAGATGTTTATTTCATCAGACCAAAGACGAGTCCGGTCAAAGATGTTTATTTCATCAGACCAAAGACGAGTCCGGTCAAAGATGTTTATTTCATCAGACCAAAGACGAGTCCGGTCAAAGATGTTTATTTCATCAGACCAAAGACGAGTCCGGTCAAAGATGTTTATTTCATCAGACCAAAGACGAGTCCGGTCAAAGATGTTTATTTCATCAGACCAAAGACAAGTCCGGTCAAAGAAGTTTACTTCATAAGACCGAGGACAAGTACGATGAAATTTTTTCGCTAAGCTGTAAATACACAGTGTTAGAAGCGAAAACAAAAACAAAATTTCATTTTCAAATCTTGTTCGGCACACAACTCCGCTACCCTACAAGATGGCGTTACGCTATTACAAAGGACTATTCTACTGTCCAGGGTTGCTAAAGTTGAGCCATCTATTCACAAAATCCTCGTGAAGCTGAGTTCGGGCGTTCCAGGCAGCTGCAGAATAAGCAGGTCGACGAGATGCTCTAATCGACCTGCCACCTCTTCTCTGAGCCCGGGAAGCCCTAGCACCTCGGCGGCGAAGAGTCTCTTCACGAAGCAGTTGTTGGTCTTGCTCACTCATAATCACAGCTCCTCTACGAACTTCAGCCTGTTCTCGTCTTGACGTTTCCGGCTGTTCCAGAGTTCGTTGCTGACTTGGAGTACGGTTTTGAGCAAGTGAATCAAAGGTTTGATCTGGAGTGCGAGCATCTGTTGGCACGATATGCCGAAGGAATCTTTCTATGGAGGGGCGCCGAGAAAGAACAATGTTGTACCGAGAAGCCCAGCGCCGCAATGATGTCACGACTTGTTGGCAAGCCGAGCTCTCCAGCGCATTGTTCCTCCGGAGTACATTATATTCCTCCCACAGTTCGTCAACTCGACTCTGAACATCTGATATGGTCATTCCCCCGCGCACACGGATGTAATCCTCGTACGCAGTCCTCTCAGCAATGGTCGTATTCAGCTCGGCCTCCAGATCATTCTTATCGGACTCTAAGTCCTTATTATCGGCATCCAGCTTCACCAAACGAGCCAGAAGCTCGTCATTCTTCGTCTGATCGGCTATAGCTCTTTTCTCAGCTTCGTCTAAAGCCGAGGAGTACAGCCGCTTCCAGTGAAGTACCTCCAGCTCCTGGAGAGTTAAGAATACAAAGCAGCTACGTCAGTTCGGCATTTCAGCTTACCGAGCAGGTAGTAAACCACAACAGGAGTAAGAGAGTACGAAAGGCTATACGAAGACACAAGAGCAGAAAGAAGAATTTTTTCATTCATAAGAAAAAATTTTTCTATACAAGGAGGGCTTCAAGGCCATTTTACATAAAGGAAGAAACTAAACTAAGAGAAGGGAGACGAAATCATACTTCGCTAGCTTCGTCTCCACCTTCTCGGTGAGGTTCAGCTTCCTTCTCATCTGCTTCAGCTTCAGCCTCTGCCTCCTTGCTCTCCTCAGCCTGCTCGGCGCCACCGTAGCCGATCTGCTGCGTCTCCTGATCGGCTTCCTTCTCCGGATGCCCGGCTCGCTCGACTTCGGCCTCCCGCTCCAGCGGCTCGGCCTCACCCTCTCCGTTGTAAGTCGAAGCGGGTGAAACGGGTCCCACGGAGGCAAAGATAGCCTCCAGGTTCTCGTCCCGATCAGCTCGACAACTCCGGACTCGGTCTACAGAAAGCAGGACCGAGGATGAAGCGAGCTCCTCAAGGAGCGGCAGATTCTGAAGCCGAGCTGCTATCTCTCGGCTGTACAGAGGCAGCACGACATCGGCCCCCTGCTCGCCCTTATCGGCAATTAGCCTTACCAGGCTACCGACAAAGGCCGAGAACTGGCTGCTCAAAAAGAGTTTCTCCGTGTAAACACGGAGAGCCTCCCCTTGGGCAACCACGGCAGCAGCATCGCTCCGCTTCGCCTGCTCTCGCTGGATGACGAGCTGGTTTTTGGCAAACTGAGCTTCATCCTGGGCCGAAATCCTAGCAGCTCTGGCCTTCTCAAATTTAGCCTCAGCCGAACCCTGTTCGGCCCGATGACAAGCAGCCGCCAACTTCCTCTGCATCTCGGCATAGTCATTGGACGCTTTGGAGAGTTCGACGGCGACGAGCTTGGAGAGCATATCGTTCCTCTGAAAATGGATAAGGAAAAAAGTCAACAGAGGGCACCAAAAATACAGGACAGAAGCCAGGCCAAAGAATCAAGAAGACAATTCACCTCGGCGAAGTCCGTGGGCCATAAAAATGGCTCACAGATATGCTCCGAAGGAGGCGCCAAGACCACGTCTTTCTCTGGCGCTCTCGGGGGCTTCTGGGTCCTCCCCTTCCTACTTGCCGAAGTCGACTCCGGCTTCTTTGGACCCGAAGAGGTCTTTTGCCTCTTCGGATTCTTCTCGGCATCAGGCGCCGAGCTGGTAGCCTTCTCTTTCTCCGGCTCCTCAAGCTCGGAGGACTTTCGGATAGCCTTATTCAGCATGAACACTGCCAAAAAGCAAGAAAACAAGGTTAGTTTTCTTCGTTAAAGCAGTAGAGCATAAAGATAAAGAGAAATCCTCACCCTCGGCCTCTTCGTCCGAAGACGAGATATTGAACACGAGGTCGCCCTTGACGAGCTCAGTTTCCGAATACTGTTTCCTAATCATAGGAATCTTATTGAGCTCGCCCTCGAGCTCGGCCAACGGTTCTAACCGAGGATGGGGAATCACGGACTTCGGCCTTCTCCAAGGAAAGCCCGGAGCCGAAGTCCTATTATAAAAAAAGAAACGGTTTTGCCATTTCGGCCACTTGGTTTTGCAGAAGGCCCTAAAAGGCTGTAAGGGGATCAAGTAAAACCAAGATCCCTTCCTTTTAAACTGGAAAAAATTAAGGATTGCCCTCAGAGACAGATCCTTATCTAGCCTACGCAGTTCGGCAGCAAAAGCCGATAAGTGCCTCCAAGAGTTCGGAGTCACCTGACCTAAAGGGAGTTGAAAAAAATCAAGAAGCTCTACAAAAGGTGGGGGAAGAGGAAAACGAAGCCCGCATTCTAAGCAGGCTTCGTAAACGGTGGCATAACCCTCCGGCGGGTCGTTAGCCCTATGATCATCGTCGGGAACCACCGCCTTCCCCCCAGGTAAAAAATATTTCTCGTGAAGGGATATCACAGTATCCTTACTCAAGATACTGTGAAAATACTCTACGGTCTTCTCCCCGGATTCTTTCCGGCTAGAAGACCCCTTATCCCCTTTCCTACCGCTACCCGACACCGAAGAAGAAGAAGAAGACATTTTTCTTACTTTTTGAAAGTGAAGAAAGTCTGAAGAAGCTCTTGAAAGCGGAAGAAAATTTCTCGAGAAAGAGAGAGTATAGAAGACGCAACAGCAAAGGTGTTCAAATGAGGAAGAAAGAGCATATTTATCAGATTCGGCGAAGATTTCAAAATCGTCGCACCGTTTCGAATCCCACCTTTTCAGGATTCAACGGCCGGATTTTACTGTCGCATTTAATGCAGTCACATGCAAGGCACGTCCCCTGACGTCAGCCTCCCCCGTACCTTTATCCAGAATGCCGAAGTGACTCGCTTCGCCGAAGTGATTCACTTCGTCTTTCGGGGGGGGTAGTGATGGGGTACGAACTAAACAAGCCCAACAGCAGTGACGGCCCATCAGCCCAAAGCCCAAGGAGGAGTATGAGTTCGGCATTACCAAAGAGTTCGGAGGAGTTCGGCATTACCAAAGAGTTCGGCCTCAGCCTACAGCTCGGTAAAAGCCAACCAATCAAGCTCTGCTCTCAGGTCGGCATCAAGCTCTACTCTCAGATCGGCAACCAAAGCAGTTCGGTCTCGGTATTCGACCGAACAAGGAGTTAGTGGACCCATACAGGATGTCCAACACACCCACTACCACGTGGTGTCAACTCAGGCCACGATCGTAGGCCATGACCTACGCTACATCCACGATCTTAGGCCATGACCTACACGACATCCACGACTTAGGGTGGAGATGCAAGCCACGATCTTAGTTCCATATATAAATAGAACTTAGATCTGATATGAGGTAGTTAGAATCTCTCTAGAGAAATAATCATATAGCAAGTCTGTGTTGTAAGCTGTAATTCGCAGATCAAGCAATACAAACCTGCCCCCATTTCTCCCCGTGGACGTAGATTTACCTCAGTAAATCGAACCACGTAAAATTCTCTGTGTCGTAATTTATTTTTACGAGCATTTATCATCATCAAAAATTCGCGGAATCATCAATAAAATAGTTATAGATCAAAAAATATACTGATAAATTATTAAAAATATTGAATTTAATTAATTCGATTTGGTTTTTTAGGAAATTGTGTGGCTGCTACCGTGCCCGCCCACAACCCAGCCGCACCGATTTTCCTTCTCTTGAGAATGGAGTCGGGGACGCGTCTGTGTTGCGCATGTTCTAAACTTAAGGATTATAGGACAATGTATCTACTTTATTTTACAGACAAGTGACAATATATCAATATCAATGACATAAATATAGCAATAATCATGTATGTGGAAAATAATGTTCTAATCTTTATTAGTTTCCTGAAAACGAGTGTTAAGGATGAAGTTCCTTAACTCGTAGATTTTGCGTCGAACGTCGCGGGAGCTTTTGCCCGTCGATCAATCCGGCGTCAAAATTATGATTTTGTGCGTTTTGCACGTTTGAAAGAAAAGAGAGTAAGAGAAAATAAAATAGAAGAATAATTGATATTTCTTGAATTGATTAAAATGACTAACAATGTCCACTATTTATAATAGTGGATACTAACTTAATGAGCAAGACAAAAGATATGAAAAAGATATGCAAATCTATAATTAACTAACTAACTAAATAATAATAATAATAATCATCATCATCGTATCAACTCCCCCACGGTTGAAATCCACCTTGTCCTCAAGGTGGGAACCATGAAGCAACGATGAGCGTCGAGGAATCCTCCTGGATCAAACATACACCGAATAGTTGGACGTCTCTCTGCATCATCTCCATCAAAAAACACAAAGGGATGACCCTTATGGACATGATAATTCGGTTCTAAAATCTTGTGAATGCGTCCATGAATGCTCAAGCATAGAGTGTCATTTTGCGGAGGAATCAACCGGGCATCGGCGTCGAGCGATGTTGATCGATGATTCATACTTGCGAGAACCTTGACATGAGATGAATCACTCAATAATTTCAGCGATGCGTTGTCCACAATGGAACTACCCAAACCAATCTGGACTTGGGGAATCTTGATTCGAGAAGCATTCAATCGTCGCGAGCACTCAATCTCTACGCAACCTTGAACCGGTTTCTCTTTGCGCGCGGAATCCGGACTGGACTTCTCCATCTTCTCAACCTTTTCAAGTCCACCAAAACCAACAGAAGAAACAGGAATCTTCTTGGCAGAATTAGCAAAGCCTTCCTCAACTCGATCACAATCAGGAATCAACGCCGACGGTGGCGGCGGCTGATCGAGGGCGGTATCGGGAAGCAGCGCAAAGGGTGGTTGTGTTGTACTTGACTGCTGCGGCGGAGCCAATGAGTCGTAGGGGACTAAACCCGGCCCCGACGAAGCCTTGCTATTTCCTGATGGAGGAAGGTGCTGAACGAGGTCCCCAAACCCGAAAATTTGGGAGCCGTAGGGCTGCGCAGGTTCAGGCAGCTCGGGAGGAAGCATGTTGTCGATGCGTCGGTCGGCTGCAACAAGGTGAGACTCCATCCTGTAGCAAGCTTCCAACAATTGTTGAAGTTGTGCGAGAGTCGGATGTGCCGTGGTGGTGGCTGGACAAGGTGGCTGCGGCGCGGGTTGATTCCATCCTGAGTTATGGTTGGGGGGCAGCGGATGATCGTATGCCGAGACCTCATGGAAGGGGCGTTGTCCCGTTGTCTCCCAGTAGGCAGGTGGATCCCAGCTAGTGGGTTGTCTGAGCGCGGTATGGTGTGGCTGCTGAGGCGGTTGATAAGGCTGAGAGTATCCCTGCTGCGTGCACAACCTTGGCGGGTCCCAACAAGAGGGTGGTGGCGAGTACAAATCTGGCTCGTAGGACGATGGTTGCTGATACGCAGTTTCCTGGCGCAGCCATGGCGGGTCCCAGGAAGTGGGTTGACGGGCTTGGTAGGGATTGTGTTGTGGGTGGAGTCTCCCATCCTGTGGATATGGATATGATTGTTGTTGATCTAACGCTCTGTTCGGATAGAGCAGGGGTTGAGGTACGGGCTGCCATGGGTGGTAATCCGACTGCCGGAGTTGATATCCGGTGTAGCCGTACGACATGTAGACAGCGATTCGGTGGAAGAGCTCACGATGAAAGCACCAATTGTTAAGGATGAAGTTCCTTAACTCGTAGATTTTGCGTCGAACGTCGCGGGAGCTTTTGCCCGTCGATCAATCCGGCGTCAAAATTATGATTTTGTGCGTTTTGCACGTTTGAAAGAAAAGAGAGTAAGAGAAAATAAAATAGAAGAATAATTGATATTTCTTGAATTGATTAAAATGACTAACAATGTCCACTATTTATAATAGTGGATACTAACTTAATGAGCAAGACAAAAGATATGAAAAAGATATGCAAATCTATAATTAACTAACTAACTAAATAATAATAATAATAATCATCATCATCGTATCAACGAGGGTGCAAGTATGTATTTTGTCCTAGATTACAAGTACACGGTAATGAGTTAGGCTTGGTCAACATTCTTCCCATCACTTCATTTGCTTCCTTCACAAGTGACCATTTTTTTAGGTCGGGGTTATGGCTTGGTCGCATTAGTATATGTATACAAATTTAATAGTATGTGCTATATTTGATTTTTCTTCAAGTTTAGTGCTTTGTGTTTTAATTAATTTAAAGTCAAGTATCAAATCTTTAATTACAGTGTTTACCATATTTACTTCAATAATTCAATCCATATTAGCATATACTTGGTACTAAAATATACAAGTGTTGATATATATCAACACTATCATTCTTAAAAAAAAACACTTAATGCAAACTCAAATTATATCCAAATTTGTATCTCTATTTGATTTCAAATTAGATGCGGTACAAATCAAGCCATTAAAAAAATAAACTAGGGTTAATGGTAGAGTGATTAATTGCTGAGGTCAAATTAAGGTCTCAGGTTCAAGTTCACTGTGACACAGCATTTAAAATTTATATTTATATTATCAAGAAAATTCAAATAAATGTGCGTGCGTTGACTTAGGATTGGTTAGTTAATGTCCAAAGTCAAAGATTTCATGTTCAATTCTAAGAAATGTATATGTGCGGTCTAGCGGTTGTAACTATTAACTAATACCCGAAGCCATGTTCAAGCCCAATAAGTTCAGAGGCCCACTAACGATTTTAAGCCGTTTATTGAGCTGAATATTATACCGCTTCAGAACTTCATGATTGTCGTCTTCGTTTGCATGTTCAGTTTGCTTCAAAAAGCTCACAGATTTCATCACACGGTGTCGTTTTTCTCTGGCATCATCGATCAGTGTTCTTCTCTTAAGAGCCCCTCAAATTCTTTGAAATTAGTACACGCGCAGTTGGTAAAAATTGGCTTGAATTTCTCAAATGTATATCTGGGCAATCGATGTATCGATCTCTATTTCAATTCGGGATCACCGAAAGATGCTGTGAAGATGTTTGATGATATGTCCAGAAAAAACATCTTTTCTTGGAACTTATACTTGAAAGTCTTGGTGAAATGTTTCGACATGGCGACGGCGCGTCGGGTGTTCGACGAAATGCCTGAACGAGATGCTGTGAGTTGGAACACGGTCATATCTGGGTATGTTTCAAGTGGGTTTCGTGATAGTGCGTGGGAAGTTTTTGTGGAGATGAGGGAGCGTGGGGTTGGGCCGACTGAGTTCACTTTTTCATTGTTGTTGTGTTGTGTGAAATGTAGGGATCATGCTAAGGAGATGCATTGTCGCATTGTGAAGAATGGTGGGTGTTATTCTAACTTGGTGGTGGGGAATTCATTGATTGATATGTATGGGAAGCTTGGCCTTGTCGAGTATTCTCTTGCTGTGTTTTTGAGTATGGAGAAAGTGGATGTGATTTCATGGAATGCTATGATTTCTGGTTGCTGTAAATCGGGTTATGAGCGTTTTGCTTTGCTTCTGTTCTGTGTGATGAGAAGTAGTGGTTTCGAAGTAGACGAATACACGGTCTCTGCGGTGCTTACTGCTTGTTCCAACTTGCGGAATTGGGAGAAGGGTAAGCAGATGTTTTGTTTTTCTACTAAGATGGGATTTCTTTGGAATGCGGTTGTTTGTAGTGCAGCTATTGATCTTTTCTCGAAATGCAACAGACTGGGAAGCGCGTTGCGTGTTTTTAAGGAGTCATGTGTGTTCGATTCAGCTGTGTGCAATGCAATGATCGCCTGCTATGCTAGTCACAATATGGAGGAAAATGCTTTTCATCTTTTTGTTTATACTTTGAGGGAAAGTATTAGGCCAACAGAGTTCACACTCAGCTCTGTTCTTCACTCTGCTGCTGTGTTTGTTCCAGTGGAGCAAGGTAGTCAGCTCCATTCGCTCGCGATCAAAACAGGGTTTGAAGCGGAGGCAATTGTGGCGAGTTCACTTGTGCAAATGTATAATAAATATGGGTTGGTTGAGTTTGCCTTGAAAATTTTCTCGAAAATGGCTTCCAGAGATTTGATAGTATGGAATACTATGATACTGGGATTAGCCGATAATGGAAAACTATTCGAAGCTATTGAACTTTTTGAGAAACTTCTTGAAAGTGGTTTACATCCTGATCAGATTACATATTCTGCGGTTCTTTCAGCTTGCAGCTATGGTGGATTGCTCGAGGAAGGCATGGCTGTCTTCTCCTCCATGCAGCAGCAGCAGCAGCGGGGAGTAGTTCCGATGAATGAGCATTATACTTGTGTAGTGAATATGATGATTCAAGCTGACATGATTAATGAAGCAATTGATTTCTTGTACTCGTTGCAATGGGAACCTGATTCTCGTATATGGGAATCTCTACTCCTTGCTTGTGGGGATTATGAGAATCTAGAGCTGATAGAAGCCATTGCAGACGGATTGATGGAGTTGGAACCTCACTCGTCTCTTCCTTACTTGATTTATTTGGCTAACACTTATGAGCAACGAGGTAGATGGGAAAGCGTTGTTCGACTGAGGAGGAAGATGGAAAAGGTGACCAGAAAGGAAGTAGCTGACATCAGTTGGATTGGTATAAAAGGCCATACATATTCTTTTGAGGCGAACCCAACATGTCATCATGGTAGGGAGAATGTTTGTTCGATTTTGGGATTTCTAAAGCAGGATATGTCGACTGGAGATGATAGCGTGTTCATCAACTGATGAGAGATCGCGTTTGAGAGGAATGATTGGATGGAAAGAAGAGATAGTACTCTACTACTCTGCTATTTTGGTTTGGCTATACTTCTGTATCTTCTCTACGATGCTTTAATTCTGCATATTTGCAACTCCTGTGCATCTCGCGAACGTTTGAACTGCAAACTCCATATATTGGTATTGAACTATGAAGAACAAGTCGAGCGACAAGTGAGTCCTTGTAAGTACTAAGTACAGTTTAAGTGAAGATAAACACACCCTTTCACGTTATAAAATGGATTTGTAGATTTTAAAAAAACTTTGGTAGATGTTTCTGAAATATCTGCTAGTATTATAAATTATCACAGAAAGAAATATCTCGATATCGACCAGCCTTGAAGGGTTTATTTTAGAGATCAGGCTAGAAATCTCCATTTTCCCTTGTGATGATTTCTTTCTTATGGAGATTGTCTAAAATTTACTTTACATGATTGAGCATTTGTTTATCTTTGAGTTGATTTATTTCCTAGTTTAGAGTTAGCAAAAGTCCTATATAGCTTTACTTTGGAAGAACTAGATATCTCGGAAAATAAACAGTTTAGGACGGTATCAACCGTAAGCCTATTTTGAGGATCATTAGGTATCTTCGGAGGATTGTTCTTCTCAATTCAAGTTCCCTTCTTCTGTTTGCGCTTTGTATTTGTTCCTTTGCGTTCATCAACCTTTACTCTATATCAATTGGTGTAATGAAGATGGAAAGAACAAATACAAAGTGGAAACAGAAGATGAGAACTTGAACTGAAACTCAAAGAAGAACCTTCCTCTGAAGAGGCCTACAGTTAAAACTGTCCTCTAAACACTTTATTTTTCGAGATAACTAGCTCTTCCAAAGAGGAGCTATTTATATCTCTAAACTATGAAAGTAAAACAACTAATATGTAAAAAGTATAATGGAGATCTCTATCATATCTTTCGTCCTTGAAAAAACCAATCATCAATTCATAAGGATTCTCGAGGCTTGCATAGTACGGTAGATCTAGTACTTTGTCTTAAGGGGTTTGGTTTGATAGACTTGTAAAATTCATTTTCTTCATTGGAAATTCTGACTGTTGTCCATTAACCGTGATCGATCCTATGCTTCTTTGTTGTCTTGGCATTGTGAATTTAACGCGTGGTTATTTCCTATGTTTTGACCAGATTCCGCGTCTGCCTTGTCAATATCATCAGTATCCTCTGATGATTCCCAACCAATCATCGGTAAATAAAGTTTATTGCTGGCAGACAACTTGTATCTTTGTGGCTGGGATTATCGAAAGGGTTCAAAGAACTGTTTGCTTGCCAGACGAAGAGAAGGAAACCAAGGTTAGCCAAAAAACAAAACAATATCTCAAAATTCACTGTTTTGGTGCAGGGTGGAAACATTATTCTGCTGACAAATAAATTTGAGAACCCATCGGATGTCTATTTTTTCCTCAAGCAACGGAGATCAGCTGGATTTCGTTCATGTGCAAAGACAGATACAATTCCACAGAGACGAGGAGAGAGTACTAAGTAGTATTTCAACAAGAAATATCTATTTTTTTTCTGCTGAATTGTTGAACATAGTTTACTCCAAGTTCATGCTAGAATGATCATTTTCTTGTAAATGTACAGTCGTTTGTCTGATTCATTGTTTTTTTGTTGTGTATGTTTATCTGTAATATTGGAATAAAAATTATGTGTAACATACAAATATATGTATATAGCTCATGTTTATTTTATATTGATGAGATGGTGATTTGGGAGGTTCGAAATTGTCCATAATAGTTGGCCAACAAATATTTCAATGCCTGGACATACTTATCCTACTCTACCTGTGACCTACCTTCGTTACACTCAATGATTCAGTATAAAATTCATCAAGGAAATTTGCATGTAATTTCTTTTTGAATTTTTTTGGCTTCGGCAAATTCTGATTATACATATCAACTTTCGAACATGTTTGTAAATTAGCGAACTATTGATTTGTTATGTAACGTGGCACTATCGGAGATGGCATGGTATGCTACGAAACAAAGCCGTATTATAATACGAAACAAAGTCGTATTTCATTTGAAATCTTGATTAGTTGTAAAATCAGAACGAATCAACAATTCAGTAATTCCCGTGTGTACATATTTAAAGTAGTTGTACAGAACCAGAATTTAACGAAAGTTTTCTACACCAAACATGCACTATATAAATAACTATTGGAGAAGAAGACAATAACAAACAAGAAAAGTGAGACGTAGCGACACGATTAATGCAGCAAAACGACCACGTACACGGTTCAAAATGCGAGCCACCTATGACATTTGTGTTGTTCAGCCTCGATAACAAAGATACCCGAAAAACATAGTGTTCTTGAGAACATCACCATCTGTGCTTCGACAATGTCTATGTTTGTCCCTCTTACACAGCCTGTTTCTGTATATATAATCAAATATTAAACACATATATATCACTATTGTTTTCCTTTTCTCACAAAATTGACAAATGACAAAAACAATGACAGCAAACAAACAGTAGAAAGGAGCCATAATTTTGCTAAGGAAACTCTGTCATGTAATAGATTTTCCTTAAAGGAGATTGTGTTGTTCTTGAATTTACATAGAACATCTTCATGGATTCATTCGTTGCTCGGAGCTGCAGCACCAGGAGGTGCACTCCTCTCATGCTCGGTGGCGTTGTGATTGCTTTCGACGCATTCAAAACTCATGACATCGACGAGTTCAAGAAGATTATTAGTGATGTTTTGAATAGGGAACAGACGTTCGAAGAAGTTAGAACAATCACGTTCCTGGGAGCGCTCGATAGAGTCCTTCATCCCAGTAAGTAATTCTATGTCTCGTTTACTACAGAAGGAGTTGGTAAACAGGGACGGACGCAGAAAAAAGTGTTGGTAGGAGCTTTATTGAGCCAGTTTTCTCATAGTTGAATAGACAACTATTTTTCACTTAGACATTTTCCTTTTCTTTCTTAAACCATTTTTTGCTTCAATTTTTTCTTTGCTTTGACAATTTGTCTTCATAAGCGTCAATTTAGTAAAAGGGTTAAATCTTGCATAATAAGAGCGATTAAGCTTGAGTATTTGATTTTCAGTTTGATTTTTAACAAAATCAAATCAAATCAAATTGAAAAAATGATCACTTATAAATAAAATCACAACCTAATTAATTTTATTATGAGTGTACATGTTATGTATATTAGGATTATAATGTTTAAAATAAATTAGGTTTTTGTATTTTATTTTTCAAATTTTTGTACCCAAATTGAACCAAACCGATAAACTAATTTTCTTAAAAATAAAACCGAACTAATTGAAATTCGAACCAAATTATAAAATTTGGGTTGGATAATTGATTTCCAAATTTTTTGCTCACCCCTAATCTTATGCTGACAAAGATATGATTTTAACCAATGTGATTCAGAATTTATGTAATGTTCTCTATACATATGTTCTTGAAAAATCCAACATAGTGTAATTGGAAAGGGATAACTGAACAGTGACATATAGTTTCATATAATTATTTATTTATTGCAATTTTATTACATGCTCATTGTCAACTGATGTATCTACAGTGGGTTTCAAGATTCAAGTAGGCCACAAGACCTTCGTGGGAGCACACGGTCGTGCAATCGAGGAAGACGTTTCTAGAAAGCTCGAAGAGTATGTAAGCACACTCCAAAGCAGTGCCGTTGAATGTGAAGAAAAAGGGGTAATATATTATATCACAAGCAAGATTCTACTATTATCTTTTGTAGCAAAACACACATATTTCATTGCAATAACATGAGAATCCTTTGAATAGGTGGAAATCCAAGTGAAAATCATAGTTGGAGCTCCATTGCTTGATGTTCTTGTGGAAGAAATATCATCACTACGCGCAACATGGACAATACTTGATAGGTATGTCCAAATTCTTGACACGCAATCGAAAAATAAACCTAGATTCATAATTGATATTTGAGTTGACTATATAACCAATCGAAATTCCGGTTATCATCTAATGATAGGCAACCAGACAACGGATCTAGATTCATTATCGATATTGCGATTTGAGTTTATTAACACAATACTTATAAAATTCCCTTGTTGGGTTATGGGATGCTAGTCTACAAAATAGGCCGTGAATAAACAGATAGAAAACAAATCTAGATTCATAAAAGATATTGCGAGTTGTGAAGTACATAAACACAACCGTCAAAGAACTTACTTGTTGAATAATTTATTCTCGCGTTTGATCGAATCCTAAAAGGTAAATTCACTACTTTCGGTATTACACACATTTCAATTTGATGATTCACTATTTCAGGAAACTGAAAAAGGAAACAAGGTCTTGCTACATTAAAAAACTGTCTTGCAAAGTAGCACAAGTGCGTGATAACTTGTGTTTGGAGATATTGAGGCCTTATCACATCGACACCGGCTACAGAAACACGAAACATAAGCTGATTTACTCGTTAGGCAAGGCGGTTCCACTGCCTCCTACTCCAGAAGATGAGAGTGACATGACCTCTACCAGGTCCCTGCCTATCACTCCCATGATAAGGTCTAGTAATCCCAACAACTGCTTGATGGCGCCTCTGATGACGAACTCTGAGGAGAAGCTCGTCTCCTCGGACGATGAGAGTGACACGAGTCCTCCACAAGAATCACAAGGTTCGTAAGACTATGTTTGATTTGGAATCATGGACTTTAGTGTGTGGATTTGGAATTGGTGCATTCGATTACAATTCCAAATCTTCTCAATTTTACAATTTGAATTTCATATCTTACATAGATATATGAAATTCAAAATAGTTGTAATATTACACACACTGCACATACACAACACACACAATCTACACATACTTACATGCATAAGACACACTGCACACACACAACACACAACACACAATACAAACACTGCATACGCAATACAAATAGTGCACACATTCAATTGTGTATTGTGTATGCAATGTATGCATTGTGTGTGTATAGCATTAATTCTTCCCGTTCAATTTCGTATCAATTTTTTAATTTTATCAAAAAAATGATTTGGAATCGAACTAGAATACAATTCTTCTCAAATCCAATTCTGCAAAATTTTAAGTCCAATATCAAACAATTTCAACAATTCAAATGCATGTGATATTGGTCTTATGTCTTGTGCAGTTTATGCAGGAGAGATTGAGATCGAGGAAGAAGATAAACACGATGGCTCCAGTCAAGTGGAGAACGAGGATGATGACGTTGATTCGAGTTACTCAGAGATGAAGATTGAGGCAGGTGAATATTCCTCCGATACTTCACCAGAAGGTAAATGTAGACTAATGAAAACTTTCCTAATTCTGTCCCTTCGCATCTTGTAACGACCGGTTCGAATAACTCGTGCAGATAACGATCCCAAAGAAGAAAACAAGGCAGGAGACGAAGTAGACGATGAAATCCAAGAGTGTTCCAACGTTTCTGATGAGCCTTTTCCTTGTGATCCTGAAAAGACGAACGCATGCCTTGAGTCTCTGAGATCCAGCTATTCGCTCGTGCAGACTGCAACGGATGACTTCTCGTTCGACAAATTTCTTGGCGAAGGCGGACATGGGATTGAGTGCAAGGGCAAGCTTAGCGGTTCCAAGGAAGAAAGCAAGGCAGGGGAGGAAGTAGAGGACGAAGTCCAAGAGCGTTCCAATGCTTCTGATCAGCCTTTTCCTCGTGATTCTGAGAAGACGAATGCGTGCCTTGACCCACTGGGATGCAGCTATTCGATCGTGCAGACTGCAACGGATGACTTCTCGTTCGACAACTTCATTGGCGAAGGCGGGTACGGGATCGTATACAAGGGGAAGCTCAGCGATGGGCAGCTTGTGGCTGTGAAGGTGCAGAAGGAGACAAAAGCACAGACTTCTGCTGAGTTTCTCGCTGAAGTCTCGCCTCTCAGCACTGCACGACACGCCAACATTGTCCCGCTTCTTGGCTACTGCAGCAAGGGAAACCTTAGAATCTTGATTTATGAGTACATACACAACAAGTCACTAGAGTGGCATTTATTTGGTAAGGATAACTTTTTTTTTTACTTCAAAATTGCTAAGTTAAGTGATCGGGGGGCTCAAGCCCCCCTGAGTATAGCACTTTAACTGATGCCAGCCTTTTTTTAAACAGATAATGCAGCTGGAGTTCTTGAATGGAGCCAGCGATACGCTATCGCTGTTGGCGCTGCAAAAGGGCTGCGGATTTTACATGAGTGCTGCGAGAGTCCCATCGTTCACTGCAACGTTAGGCCAAGCAATGTGATGCTAACACAAGACTTTATTCCAATGGTAATATTTTGAGCCTAAACTTGATTGAAACACTGTTTTGTAATCCCGGGGGCTCGAGCCCCCCCCACAACGGTGTTTTTTGTGCTAATTTGATTCTCAACAGCTGGGAGATTTCGGGCTTGCAAAGTATAGCACTTCGAAATTCGATAAACAGAGAAACTTTCTTGGCAATCTTGGGTGAGTTGTGAAGTTTGATATGTTGGAATATCCATGAAACTATGTTGCATTTTTCTTATTTGGAGAAGCCCTTGTGCAGATATGTGGCACCAGAGGGCAGCATTGGGTGTGTAAAGGCAGACGTGTATGCGTTCGGCATAGTGTTGGCGCAGCTCGTATCGGGGCGGAAGGCGGTGGATGCGGGAGCCGGGGATCAGCAGCAGTCGATCAGGGAATGGGTGCGTAGTTGCTAGTTAATTAGGCCTAGTTGCACAAGAAGAGTTTAAAATTTGTGTTTTTTTGTTTGTGTGACAGGCTTTATCTTTGATTGAATCTCTGGCGTTGGATGATCTCGTTGATCCACGCCTCGGGGCTGCCTACTGCGCCTACGAACTGTACAATATGGCTCGAGCCGCCTACTCATGCCTACATACTGCACCTCTGTCGCGCCCAACTATGACGGAGGTGTGTTTTATTTCAAATTTAGTAGTCTTACCGTAAAATGTGGTATACAGAAATGCATACTGTTACCGTACCAAATTTTTTTGGTACTGTTTGTTGGGTTACAAACCCATCCCACATCGAATGAGTGAGGGAAGTTGAAAGGTGTATATAATTCCTGTCCAACCCCAATTAGTTTGAGGCCTTTTGGGAGTGACCCAAAAATAAATCCGTGCGGGCTTGACCCAAAGCGGACAATATCAAACTAATGTTGCAGTCGACGATCCTAACACTGTTACCGTACCAAATTTTTTTGGTACGACAACTGAGGTATCATGTATACCACTATTTTGGTATATTTTCTAACCCCCGCATTTACTCCTAACAGAAGAATTTGAAGGTTTTGTTTTTGGTGTTTTCTCTCTCAATTTATATCGTAATGCAAAGCTTTTTGTAGATCGTATGCATACTCGAGGGGGAGAACGATCATCTTCGCCATGTCAGTAGCAACTTATACCCCATGATAATAAGAGCAGAGGCCTGCGGCCTCAACTAAGGTGACAAAGTGTCTCCTTAAATTCTCGACTGCAAAATATACGAGCGGTTTATAACATTTTTACGGTACCAAACACAAGTATGATCATAAATTGATACGATGAAAGTCGAGACAAAATATAGTATGTAACTGTACATCTCCTATTCGGATGATTTAATCATGAACATCTTGTTTTGGGATGAATTCGTGACATTTTAACTAAAAAAAGTGCATCTGTGTTTTGTGTACTCTAGTGATGTTATCAATTCTTAAAAATCTAAATGCAGGAACTTTGAGATTTTCTTAATTTTTCATAGACGAGCAATTCCGATCAAATTAAAGCTGATGTGGACAACAAATGTCATATTACCGTCTATGTGGCGAAATGAGTCACGACAATCTATCGGGTTATTTGCATGTAATATACGAACTTTTGTCATTTTATGATTTTCTCCTGAACTTTCCTTTTTGAATATAAATACATGTCTTTAGAGAAAAAAAAACTCTCATGACAAACTATTTCGATCAATTTAATTGTGAATTGCTCTAATTTGGCTATTTTGTAAATTTATTGGTTCACCTTTTTTTTTGCAGACAGCAACTGTTTGTTTGCATTGGCTTCAACTAATCAAATGGTTGGACGTTTTTATGATTTATTGTAACATAATCATGACTTGTAGGCACAAATACTAAGATTAAATACAATCACATGAACACCTAACAAGATTTGAATATGCAACTTATCTTACCACAGAGATATATGAACTTGTTATATTCATAGTGGAAACACATGTACTTGTAATATTCACACCAAAGTTTCAAACAGAATGTTGAATAGTATAACTAATTGCATGGAAACATCTATTGCTGGGAAAAATCGTAAAATCGCAATAACTTCGAGGAAACTCTAAAAAATCTAAAAAATTTAGGATAAAGACATAAATCGCGATGTATTTACAAGCAAATCACCTTCTTCTATTAAAAGCGGCATCATTTTAATGGTCGATGTTGTTGTCACGCTGACACTTCTGACAAACACGTCAGCTTCAATCTGGAGGAAAAATAATTTCAGTGAAAAAAAACTTAAGTGAATGTCTTTAGATCTATAAAAAGTGTTCGGAAAAACCATAATATATAGAAAATTCACATATTTACAAGAAAATCACTGTATTATTAATCCGCTCATTTATAATACAGTATTGAATTATTATCAAATTATGGTTAGTCTATATTAAAACGTGATTCTAAATTACGAATGTTCAAGTTTTCACAATTGTCCCATCTATACAAAATGATGTTATGCTTAAAATAAGATCGTTGCATTAAAATAAATACTTTTTCTTTTCTTTTCTTATTTTAATGAAGCAATAGGGTTTCAAGGATCTCCAAAAGACTTCCCTTTATACATTAAGACAGAAAAATTAAACTTTACAATTTAAATATATTTTGTAATTTAAATAACTATAGTACCCTTTGAATAAAAAAACAGCTTCTTTTCTCTTCTTTTCGTATAGCCTTTTTCCCCTCTGGTAATTAAAGTCCGTTAAAACCGTTGCATTTAAATAAATAAATAATATTACTATCTTGAAGAAAATGCGATCGTAAATTCAGAAGCGTACGGAACAGTGAGCTCGACCGACTTCTGAGAAACCAAGACGCAATTTTGGCTTTTGGAAGCTCAGAAACCCTCCAAAAATGGTGAAATTCTTCGACGTGATCTATTTTGTCTCTCATCATTGGAGGCCTCCTCTTCCCTTCGCGCTGTAGTTCGAATATCCGCCGCATATTCACTCGGATTATGCTCCAAATATCTTCCTCTAAACCTAGGTAAATTAATTTACTGCATTCGATTGGATGGAATCTGATTGGATAAACACTCACTCTCACTCGCGCTGCGAGTTTTTGGCCCAATTCATGATTTTGCCCCTTATATTTCCCCCTCAGATTCATGCTCTTGCATTATAGGGAAACAAGGTTTTTAATTTTGGGTTTTTTTTTAAATTCTTCATTCCATAAGTTATGGGGAGTAGGAGTGATAGTAATAGGGATGGTCGCTCAACGCGGATTTTGTTTGTGTGTGATGCCACGAAGTATCACGGCAATCATGAGCTTAGGCATTCGATTCATAATGTTCGGATGCAGGCCGGTATCGTGAATTCAGGGGATACGATTGTGGTTTTTGGGGCGTTGCATAGGATCTTACATCCTAGTAAGTTTTTGCATTGTGAATTGTGATTAAAGTTCCGGTGTAAGAGGAAGTTGCAGTATTTTCCTTTTTCTGTGTATGGAGATGGATTTGAGTGAAATTGGGGGTCTTATTGTGATTGTTCTAGATTAGCAATCATGTAAAATTTTATTCATCTTATTTCAGCTGCAAATTTATTGAAATATAGATAGATTCCACTCTCTATTGATGTGTATCGAAAGACTATGGGATTGGAAAGGTTGTAATTTAGTTGTTTTAATTTCTAAGATTTTTCTGTTGCTCGTTAGTAACATTCTGTGGGCCTGCGTAAATTTAGAAATCAGATCATACATCATGTCGGTTGCCCATTGTTTTGCTTTTATATCTATCTTCTGAAACTCTGTTTATTGGTTACTATTTCTGTGCAGTGGGTTATTCTGTGGAGGTGGTTCCTGATAATTTCTTCGGAACAACACATACACGTGCGAAGGAAGAACATGTTTCTAAAATGGTTGATTTGTATGTCAACATGCTCCAGAAGAGTGCCGAAGAATGGGAAGCAGAAGGGGTAAATTTCTCATTTCTACTGATTCTGAATGAAGTCCTGTTTCTTATGTGGAGATGGGGAATCCTGTCTTTAATATAAAATCAAGACTTTGTAACAAGCTGTTTGATCATCATTGATGCATATTAGTGAGCCCCTAAGTGATAGTTTCAACATGATGCAGTGCTTGATAGTATCACGCCTTCATAATCAAGATTCATTTTCGCCTAGGATAGAGATCATTCAGTTTAATCATGTTATGTTGTAGCATAAGCTTATCTGGAAACATGTTTTGTCTGTTTAGATTATTCGTATTTTTTTGAGTGGCAACTTTCTCTTCAGGAAGCGGAATTGTTTCATAGTTCTTATCATCGTGCAGGTAGATATAGAAGTTAAAGTTACTGCTGGAACTCCCATGAGGAAGGTTGTTATGCAAGAAGTTGCAATTTCTGAACCAACATGGGTTATACTTGATAGGTAATGTTTGAGCCTTCATACTTCTACGTTACAGTGATCATGATGATGGCATTGCTTGGATGTATTCGAAGCTACACAATGACAAGCCTTTAATTTCCGATTTGCCACAAAACCTTTGTCAATTCGCTATGCTTGGGTTGAATAAAGAATCTACCATATATTGGAGGTGGATAATAATAAAATTTGGGAAACAGAAGTTGATTAGATCAATTGAGGATAAGCATCTTTCTTCTATCAGTTCAAGAAACATCATTTCTATATTCTTCAATCATAATCCATATTCTGGACATATACCTTTTTGGCTTTTTCCCACTGCATAGTTCCTTAAATCAAGAAAGTTTGGTGTACCTTTACGTGTGAAATATCGATACCTTTATTTTGTTCATACGAAGAGATGTGAAAAGTCCACTATATGTTATTCTTCAGTTGCGACTTTGTATTGATCCAATATCTACAATAACAGGCACCTAAGAAGGGATTTGAGGTTTTACCTCAGACACATACCTTGCAAGGTTGCTCTGATTCTTGATAACTCGTCAGTGGAAGTTCTGAGACCACACTCCTCTAACAAAAAAATCGAATATGTTGAAGATGAGCTCTTCTACTCTCTATCCAAGCATGTGCCAGTTCTACTGTTTCATGGTAATGAAAACAATGAGCAATCCATCATACCTTTCAGCTACCATGGATCTATGTATTCGATAGAAAGCTCAGAGATGGCAAAGAATGGGGTGCCTTCAATTGCATCCACGTCAAAGAAGCATAGCTCTTCCTCAAGAGATGATTTTGAGACAAACTCGAATCCTAAGCTAGAGAAATCAGGTCAGAGTGCTTGTGCATCTTTTATGCATTGACTATTATATTGATGTTCCCGTCTTACATACTTTTAATTGTAATGAGGAATGTCTGTAGGTGGCTCTAATAATGGCAACAATGAATACGACTTTCCTCCGCTGGTGATACCACAGCAGTTACAGCCCACTTCACAGAAATCCCCCAATGGACCTGCTATGTGCGTGACTTGTGGTTTGTGCACGGAGCTCATATCTACGAGATATAGTTACGTGGATATACAGCTCGCAACAGATGATTTTTCATCTGACAATTTGCTAGGAGAAGGAGGATATGGTCCTGTATATCTAGGCAGGCTGAAAGATGGCCAGCGTATTGCGGCAAAGGTGCAAAGGGAAGCGAGTACAGTCGGGCCTTCAGAATTTAATTCCGAAGTGTACATCCTAAGCTTTGCACGTCATAAGAATATTGTGATGCTGCTTGGTCATTGTTCCAAAGAAAACCGTAACATCTTAGTTTATGAGTACATTTGCAATAAATCACTCAACTGGCATTTATTCGGTAATTACAATTATGAAGTCTTTACATCTTCTATTGCCACCAGCTGCCTCAACCGGTTTATCGAATTTTGACAGAAAATACAGAGCGTGTTCTTGAATGGCACCAGAGGTATACTATTGCCATTGGAATTGCCAAAGGACTGCGCTTCCTGCATGCGGAGTGCCGTGGAAGTCCAATCATCCATCGGGATGTTCGGCCAGGCAATATAATGCTCACGCATGACTTTGTTCCTATGGTGATCCTTAAACCTTCTGTATCCATTTAGTCGTCCTTCATTTGGAGGATTGTCAAATTGATTTTGAGTCTTTGCTTCAATTATTTTCATCTACTAATGTTCTAGCAGCTAACTTTATTCTCCCTATAATTTTTATTTCTCCGCAAACAGCTTGGGGACTTTGGGTTTGCAAAGTGGAAGATGGATGGGGATGACGTACAGACGAGAATTCTTGGCTCCCTTGGGTGAGTATATTATGTCTACCGTTGGTGCTTCATGTCATGTTACCTTCAAAAATTTTATAGATGAGCTGAACTTGTGGTTTCTTGTGTTTTGCAGATACCTTGCGCCAGAGTATGCTGAGAACGGCATTGTCTCTATACGGACAGATGTTTATGCATTTGGCATCGTCTTGATACAACTGATCTCTGGACGCAGGTCGATAGATTTGGATAGAGATGGCCATCAAGTGCCTCTCAGGCAGTGGGTATGTCGTGTTGGACTCTCTTTTATTTGTTATTGCAAAACATATTTGTATTTGTTTTCTGATAAGCCAACATCAGTTATCAGAAACTTACACGACACATCCAATTTCCGAAGTTAAAACTGGCTAGATCTATTTTCAAAGTACTTATCATGTCTGCTGTTGATATAATTCAATTCCTTTCAGGCATTACCTCTTATTGAGGCTCTTTCATTTAAGGAACTTTCCGATCCCCGTCTTGAGGAGCCATGTACCACATGTGAACTCTACTACATGGCTAGAACTGCATATGCATGCATTCAAACTGAACCTGAGATGCGACCGTCAATGGCAGAGGTACTTAGTATTTAATCTCATGCCACAATCAGTTTATGCATTCTATGCCTGCAATGACAGTTTTATAGCAAATCAATTAATCAATTACCTAATGAAGAAACACATTTGAGTCAGTTCGATGAGTTATGACGCTGTTTAACTGGTTGTTGCAGGCGTTATCCCTCCTCGAGGGGGAAAACGATCATCTCCACCATTTGACCGAGCAATTCATACCTCATTACAGCAAATAGCTGGAAACAAGGCGTATTAATGACACCAGTAATCCCCATACTCTTCCCTTGTGTATATGGTTTGTGTGTATCCTAGAATAGTCTTGAACCAGTAGCATTGTAGCTTTTTACGCGATACGTCTCGTTTCTCTTGTGATGTGTAAGACTTGTACTCTTCATCAAGAGTGATGTTTTGATCCTTAAGGTTCTGTTTCTGTTTGAATACACAAAAATCAATTTTGTTTTATGATATTTTGTGACATTGTGTTGGCCTCTGGCCTAGTTGATAATTATTGAATTTCAAGCACTGAAATATGAATTCCTGAAAAAACTAGAATGTGAAGGAAAGTATAACTGAAAATCTGAAATCGAAATGGACGAACTAAAAAAACAATGGAAATTAATCTGCAAGGAAAAAAGTACCCCCAAAACCCAGTAATTATGAAATACTAGTATATGATTAGTACAAAAGTAGGTAAAAACTATAGAAATTTTCTTGAATCTTTAACGATATTACAATATAAAAACTTGCACTAATGATGTTCATCGATTCAGAAAACGGAGCTTGTCGACTGAAGAAGGTCGTTGGCCCATTCCTGCACAAGCTCCATATGAGGACACAAGGCTGCGTTGCATCCAACTCCTTACACTTGAAGAAGATTTGATAAAGAAGAAAAGATAAATAAGATACAGTGTAATACTTTCTGATATTAAATATAAATGAAAATAAATGAAGTTGCCAATCCTACTTAGCCTCACCTGTTGTTGAAACCACAGTGCATTCAAAATCTTCAAGTAGCAGAAATGGTTACCTTTTGGAAGTGCGTTCACTAGCGCGGGTCTAGGATAGAAAGTTTGAGATCATAGTTTTCATAGTCAGATTGCTGCTCCTCCACAATCGTTTCTGCTGAGGCCACTGCGGATTTGCTGCATCCATCCAACTCTATTAATTGGAGCGTTGGGATTTCTCCAATGCCGCTAGGGATTTCCTCTAGATATATGCAGTTATCTACACGGAGGTGGTGGAGTCTGGGGAAGTTGGTCCAATCGGCTATCCAACTCACAAGAATCAAAAATTCGAGATACAGAAACTGCAGTGAGGGGAACTCATCTCCCTCTGCTACCTCCCACTCTTCATCGCTTGTCTCCTCCTCCCTTTTAAAACTGCATGCACTTATCTTGAGCACTTCCAGCTTACGTAGTTCACATAGAGTCCCCAACACTCTCGAATTTATTTCACACCCACACAGTACTAGTTTTCTGATGTTACAGGGAAACGTAACTTTGGAACAATCATCCGAACCATCTGCGAAGGGTATGATTCTGATATAATTGCATCTTAATATCTCAAGCTCGAGAAGATGACTAAGATCGATTGCCGTGGATCTTCTGCTGTAGCCATCATCAATCCCCAACTTTTTGATATTTGGAATGCTTTTGAGGAAACCATCCCAAGTTTCTGCCTCTCTAGTTAGAGTTGTAACTGAAATTATTTGGAGCTTCTTCAGAACACAGTAGTTCATTTCCTTGTCTTTTAACAACTGAATTTCACGCACGTTGAGATTTCTTAACTCGGAGAGCTGCCATAGCTCAGATGACACATCAAACCAGACATAACCTATCAAGGTTTGCAAATTCTGCAATCTTGATATTCCTCTAGGTATCCTCGAACGGCACCAGATACTTAAGAAGCGTAGGTTGACAAATTCAAATATTTCAGTTGGGAACTCTTCAAAATTTATGTACATTAAATCCAACACCGTTAGCAATCTCGAGGAGAAAAAGGCAACAGGAGGAATCTCATCCCTCTGAGAATCACCAATGCCTATAACAGATCGAGTAAGTGCCATGGACTCTGTTAAAACATTAACATTGTCCATGCTATTTGAAATGTCAAAACTCACGCGGCGTGGATTAGAGAATGTGAGCTCGGGACCATTCTTCACATGCAGAAACTTGTCTTCATCAGATTTCCTAATGCATACATCCCTCATCATATCATGCATGCTGTAACTCTTTGAATTTCCGTACTTGTTCTTTCCTCTAACTGAAATTAGATTTCTCTCTACTAGAGACTTTAGCCAATCCTTTGCCTCTTCCTCCAAACTTCTTTCCTTATTTGATTTTACAAATCCTTCTGCCACCCACAAATGTACGAGTCTGGAGCCTTTAATCTCGTAGTCTTCAGGGTAAGCCCCCATGTATAAGCAACATGGTTTCAAGTGATTCGGCAAGTGGTTATAACTTAAAGACAATATACTAGAGCATTGCTCACCCGATTCAGCAATTGCTGCTTTTACATCCTTCCCAATTTTCTTCCATTCATCTTCTGATCTTTCGATCTTAGATAGTAGCCCTCCAATCACACTGATGGCTAAAGGAAGCCCACCGCAATGGCCAGCAATCTTTCGACCAATGACTTCCAATACATGAGGGCAATCCTCTTCTCTAAACACAAGTTGGTGAAGCAGATTCCAACTTTCAGACCCACTAAGCAACTGCACCTGATGTTGCAAACTCAAAGAGTCTACATAGTTCGCCACACCAGATTCCCTAGTGGTGATCACAATGCGACTCCCTTTGTTGTTGTCTGGGA
The DNA here is from genome assembly GCF_004379255.2 of Salvia splendens. Taxonomy (NCBI): domain Eukaryota; kingdom Viridiplantae; phylum Streptophyta; class Magnoliopsida; order Lamiales; family Lamiaceae; genus Salvia; species Salvia splendens. Next base: position 1,086,877 of record NC_056036.1, on the reverse strand, counting down.
AGTACATCTTTATCTCATCCCAGAATTGTGTGCTCCACATATCATCTAATACAACCAAGTACCTTCTGCCAAACAAATTCTTACGCAACGTAACTTTTAACTCATCATTATGTTGATCATATTCTTTTCCAGTTATGTAACCAAGAAGGCTTTTGAGAATCTGTCTAATATTGTAATTTTGAGAGATAGTGGTCCAAGCACGATAATCAAAGTGACCAACAATCAATGGATCTTCATAAAGCTTTCGAGCTAGAGTGGTTTTACCTACTCCACCCATACCAACGATGGGGACAATTTGCAGCTTCTCCACATCAGTCAGCCGATCCTTGAGCTGCATCAGATCTGCATCAATTCCCACCACAACACTCGATGAACTGCTAGACGGCATCTTCTTATCCTCCACCTCCACGAGCTTCACTTGTTCCGTGGCAGAATCAAGTTCTTGCAGCATCTTCTTATCCTCCATCTCCACGAGCTTCTTCACTTGCTCAATAACAGAATCAAGATCTCGTGTTACTTGCTGGAGATCTGGTGTTGAAAAAGTGAATCTCACACAATTAGATCCGGAAAGCATATGATTAACCATGTGGGATTCAATGATGTCGTGTGCTTGATGTGCTACTTGTCTGATTTGGCTGTCTATTTTGGTGAGTGAAGATTTATCAACGAGCTGCTGAAGAGAAGTAGCTTTATCGAGGAGGGATCTGAGTTGAGGGTTGTTTTCATCAACAACCCATCGTGGTTGGTCAGGATCAAGGATTCCTTCAAGAATGGTGATGAGAGTTTGAAGATTGTATGCCATTTTTCAGATATCTTCTTGCTTGGAAAACAAAGGAAGGAAACCTTGTTGCAAAACTGCAATCACACAAAAACAAGATGATTGAATCTAAAAAACTGAACTGATTGTTGACCTTGAGCAAATAAGATAAAATTGTTATTTGACTAATATATTGAGTAGTTGGCTTATAATTTTATTAAGGTTGTTGTCTTTGACTCTTTGCCTAGAATATGTCCAAGATAACAACTCAGCTGCGACTCAACTTGCTCATAGTCGATAATATGTTATGGAGTTGGATATAAACATTGTTTCACTAGGGGCATCAGTTATGATCTTGAAAGAAGCTTCAACTTCTGTATTCATCAATTATGCCGTTGTTGAGCTTGAGCAGACTTGCATTATTTTACTAAGGGCATCAATTATCATCTATAAAAGCTCATATCTCAAAGGTGTGAATCTGAATTGTAATAACAACTGCTCAAATCATAAGTTTCCCTAAATTCGCAAATATTCACCATCCTCTTAATTTCAGAATTGCAATTTGTGCATAATTAAATCTATAAATTAAAACAGAATTAAATCTAAACGTAACCTCTGTCATCACTCCCTCAAAGTAGGTGCGATGCCCAATCATCATAGTTCCCGTATACATACATACATACATACATAATCCTCCTGCAATCAATAAACCAACAAAACACCCACAAACTTTAAAACCCTAAATTCAATGAAAAACAATTCGATTATTAGAAAAAAATTCTTCATATACCTCAATGAAAGGTCGGCCTCGCCCATAGTTGTCTTCGTTGAGATCGTGCTCCACTTGCAAAAACTGCACCGATTTTCGGAAAAACCGAGTTTGAATTTCGCGGGAAGGTTTGGGGATTGAATTGAAGTGTGAAGTTTTGACACTGTTGAGATACATCGCGTTTCAGTTTTTTTAAAAGCGTCGTGTTGGCAACACACTTTTGTATTTAGTTTTATTTTATTTGCAAATATTATTACTACATGAGAAAACCACAATTAGATTAAAAATCAAAATTGTTACATGATAAAACTGAATTATCAACTAGTGTTAATTTAGTTAAATCATAGGCTGTTTCAAATCAAATACAATGAAATTTTTTATAATCTATGGTTTGATGTATTATTTAAAATAGTCTCCATAATAAAACTATTTCCATATTTTGAAATAACATGCTCATGCTATGGCTGTGTTTACAGAAGCTTCTAATGAATGCAAATGAAGACATTAGATAGAAAATACTACTAAGAACATGAAATAATCAATGTGTGAAACAAACAGACACTTTCTTGTAGAAAACTGAGCCTGTAGTAAAACAGAAGCAATACTCTGTTGATGTACTCATCTTCCTCTATACACAATTTAGTCTCCAGTAAACATGGGCAATCGAATGGCCTCTTATAAAACTGTACTAAAGATTTCAATAAGGATAAAGCAATCTAGTTTGAAATTCAAAGAGCAAAGTGATGAAGAGATCAAGAAATTCATAAAAGGCACGAAAGTACTATAAGGTTCATGGAATTGTATGAACATATATACCAGAGAAGCTCCGGAGATGATGATGATGATGATGATGATAATGATGTATTAATTTCATCAAAGTCGATATTCAAGAAAATCCTCTTATAATAGTAGTGTTAAAGCACAACACAAGATGATCAAAGACGTAAATAAAGTTTAGTGAAGAAAGTTGAAGGCTGATACGACTAGATCGTATCAGTTGGTGGGTTTTTTGAGAGAAAAGAAAGAAAGCAGCAAATGGTGGGAAATAACTTATCATGCATCATAAATGTGTTCGACAAGTTCCCTTTTTTATATATGGACCCTAGGGCGGTTCGACCTCCTATCTCTCGGGAAAGAACCACAAAGAAAACCCGAGATAGAGCTTAATACACTCGACTCCTTACTCTATTTACATGATATGAAATAACTAAAGTAACTATAAATAAGTAACTACCAACATAGTCTTTGTAACTGACAGGAGCTCTTCATAGTCGCCAAGGTGGAGCCGTTGACTTTGATGCAGAGAGGTCTTCATTCTCTGAGTCGTCATCACCCTCCTCTGGTTGTGCTGTCGAGGCATCCGACTCCTTACAGTTGAACATTTGACAAAGAAAAATAGGATATTAAACATAAATGAAGTTGCTAATACTACTTAATGTTAGGATCGTCGACTGCTACATTAGTTTGATATTGTCCGCTTTGGGTCAAGCCCGCACGGATTTTGTTTTTGGGTCACTCGTGAGGGTTGGACAGGAATTATATACACCTTCCAACTTCCCTAGGGTTGGACAGGAATTATATACACCTTCCAACTTCTCTCACTCATCCGATGTGGGATGGGTTTGTACCCCAACAAACCTCCCATCAAACCGAGACCACATCGGGAACGCAGTCGACACGAACATGCGTCGTTCCAGCCCTGGCCCCTGGGTCATCCTGGGCCCGACTCTAACCCGAGTCCTTCAGGGCCCGACCCTAACCGGGGCTCATCCAGGCACAACCCAGGGATGGGTTTGTACCCCAACAAACCTCCCATCAAACCGAGACCACATCGGGAACGCAGTCGACACGAACATGGGTCGTTCCAGCCCTGGCCCCTGGGTCATCCTGGGCCCGACTCTAACCCGAGTCCTTCAGGGCCCGACCCTAACCGGGGCTCATCCAGGCATAACCCATAGCCACCTGGGCTCTGATACCACTTGTTAGGATCGTCGACTGCTACATTAGTTTGATATTGTCCGCTTTGGGTCAAGCCCGCACGGATTTTGTTTTTGAGTCACTCCCAAAAGGCCTCAAACTAATTAGGGTTGGACAAGAATTATATACACCTTCCAACTTCCCTCACTCATCCGATGTGGGATGGGTTTGTACCCCAACACTTAAGCCCCACATGTTGTTGTTGAGCATTCAAAATATTCAAGTTGCACAAATGGTTGGTTACCTTTTGGAAGTGTGGTCGCTGCCGATTGGGGGTTTCTGAGATACAGAGTTTGATATCGTTGCCATAATCAGATTGCTCCTCCACAATCCTTTCTGCTGATGCCACTACGGATTCGGTGCAATCTTGTAAATCGATTAGTTGGAGTGTTGGGACATCTCCAATGCTGCTAGGGATTTCCTCTAGTTGTAAGCTGTCTTTTACATAGAGGTGGCGGAGTCTAGGGAAGTTGGTCTCATCGGCTATCCAACGGACAAAAAACAAACTTCCAAGAGATAGAAACTGCAGTGAACTGAAGACCTCCCCATCTTCTACCTCCCACTCTACCTCTTCTTTAGATCTCATCTCGCTTAAAAAAAGACATGCTTCGATCGTGAGCTCTTCCAGCTTATGTAGTGCACACAGAGTCCTCGACACTCTTGAAGTCAGTACACACGCATCCAGAACTAGTTTTCTGATATGACCAGGAAATTTAACTAAGAAACGGCAATGAGAACCGTCAGGACTGTCTACGGCAGAAAAACATTTGCATATTAATATTTCGAGTTTGTCAAGATGTCTAAGATAAAGTGTCTGGGCTTTCCTTCGGAGTTCATCATCAATTAGCAACCTTTTGACATTTGGAATGCTTTTGAAGAAATCATCCCAACTTGATTCCTCTTCGGTCAGCTTAGTCAATGAAATCCTTTGCAGCTTCTTCATAACACTATACTTCATTTCCTCGTCTTTTAGCAACTCTAACCCATACACCTTGACCTTTCTTAACTCAGAGAGCTGCCATAGCTCAGATGGCACATCAAGATGGCAAACAGGAGCAATCAAGGTTTGTAAATTCCTCAATCTTGATATTCCTCTCGGTATAGTGAAATTGCTGCTATAACATTGTCCCCAATTTTCCTCCAAACATCTTCTGATCTTTCTATCTTAGATAGTAGCCCTCCAATCACACTTATGGATAGAGGAAGCCCATCGCAATCCTTAGCGATCTTTTGACCAATCTCTTGTAATACAAGAGGGCACTCCTCTTTTCCAAACACAAGTTGGTGAAGCAGATTCCAACTTTCAGACTCACCAAGCAGCTGAACACGATGTTGCAGACTCGAAGAGCTAGCATAGTTTGCCACATCAGATTCCCTAGTGGTGATCACAATGCGACTCCCGTTGTTGTTATCTGGGAAGTACATCCTTATCTCATCCCAGAATTTGGTGCTCCATATATCATCTAATACAATCAAGTACTTTCTACCATACAATCTCTTATACAGCATATCTTTTAACTCATGTGTTCCCTTTTCCTTATGTTTATCAAATTCTTCTTTTTTGATTATGCAACTAAGAAGGCTTAAGAGAATTTGTGGTATATTGTAATCTTGTGAGATTGTGGCCCAAGCACGAGCATATTCAAAGTGAGAAATAATGGAAGGATCTTCATAAAGCTTTCGGGCAAGAGTGGTTTTACCTACTCCACCCATACCAACGACGGGGATGATCTCCAGCTTTGTCCACATCCCGGTCAAGTAAACACAATATGTCTATTTAAAGCTATAGTTTACATTCATTTAGATAGTTTTCTATCATTTTCTCCCTGACAATCTTCTCACCCTTATACATACGTCTCATATGTCTTCAATAACCAGCTGCTACATTATTTCTTTTTGGACAGATGATGCCAAGGGTTGTTGTACAGTGGCAAATGTAGTTGTATGTTTGTCATGGATATGTTTGCTCACTGTTGGGGCCATTTCATTCATCATCATCATCAATCATCATCACTACTGCATGATCCAATATCACAAGATTATTTGTAGAACTATTAATAAAATCATAGATTATTAACATCGACATTAACGTCACATGTTATTAACACCAACACTAGCGTTAGTATTAACATTAACATTAGAATAAGCATTAACATGGCATTAAGAGCAAAGATTGTTATTCTCAGCATTAATATCAGTATTAACATTATCATTAGCATTAGCAGGGCATTAACATCACACAACATTAGCATTAGTATTGGCATTAACCCTAATAGAGCATTAGTATTAACATTAGAAATAGCATCAACAGGGCATTGCCAGATAATTGACATTAGCATTAGCATTAACACCACAAATTATGAGCATTATCCGGGCACTGTTATCAACATATTGATGGGAAACTAATTTATAGGGCAAAAACAATCGATTAAACCATTATACGATCACAAACTGCTCACTTTGTTTAATGCTACTCACACTTTTATGTTTCAGTTCACCCCAAACTACTTACAATTATTTCTATTTTAAATAAAAAGTAGAGCATTTAATTAATATGCTTATTAGAGTTAATTAAGTGTTCACGTATTAAATAATAAGATGCTAATACTTTTTGGAAATCTTAGTGTGTATATATTTAAGGTTCCCATGAAACTATAAATTAATAATTAAAAAATGATCAGATACAATAGTAGTATCCAGTTGATCTTTGTAAGACAAATTCAGTGAAATACACTATGAAACTACAATGTACTACTTAATGAACTACTATTAAAATCCTCATTTAAAGCTTCTGTATACATTTTATATGAAATTAATCTCCGATTGAAAATTGTATGCATGAAAGCGCGAGCAAAATCAAAGTGCTGCATACAAGTGATACAACTAAGCATTCAAAATCTTCTTCAAGTTAAAGAAATGGTGAAGTACCTTTCGATGCGAAGTTTGAGGTCGTTGTTTCCATTTTCAGATTGCTCCTCCACAATCCTTTCTGCTGAGGCCACTGCTGATTCGCTGCATACTTCTAACTCGATTAATTGGAGTGTTGGGATTTCTCCAATGCCGCTTGGGATTTCCTCTAGTTTAGAGCAGTGATATACACGGAGGTGGCGGAGTCTAGGGAAATTGGTCTCATCGGCTTTCCAACGCACAATCCTCAAAAGTTCAAGATGTAGAAACTGCAGTGAAGGGAACACATCTCTATCTGCTAACTCCCACTCTTCATCATACCCTGTCTCATTAAAACTGCAGTTATATATTATGAGAACTTCCAGCTTATGTAGTGCACACAGAGTCCTCCACGCTCCCAAAATCATTTCACAGGCCATCAGAACTACTTTTCTAATATTACAAGGAAATATAACTGTTAAACAATGACCAAAACCGTTTGGAGAGGATATAGTTCTCATAAACCAGAATTTTAATATTTCGAGCTTGTGAAGATGGCTAAGATCAATTGCCGTGGATGTAGTTCGAAGACTATCATCAATTAACAACTTTTTGATATTTGGAACGCTTTTGAGGAAACCATCCAAACTTGTTGCCTCATCTTTAGGTACTTTCACTGAAACAATACTTTGCAGCTTCTTCAGTACACTATAGTTCATTGCCTCATCTTTTAACAACTCAATTTCATCCACTTTGAGATGTCTTAACTCAGAGAGCTTCCATAGCTCAGCTGGCTCATCAAACTTGCAATGAGGAGCAATCAAGGTTTGCAAATTCCACAATCTTGATATTCCTCTCGGCATGCTGAAATAGCCACGGACACGTAATAAGCGTAGGTTAACAAATTCAAATATTTCGGCTGGGAAAGTAGAGAAAGGCCTATCCCTTAAGTCCAACACCCTAAGCAATCTTGCCGCAAACAATGCACCAGACGGAAACCCAGCCCTATGAAAACCAATGCATATAACTGATCGAGTTAGTGTCATTGAGTCTGCTGAATCATTAACATCTTCCATTTCGACCGATGTGTGAAAAATCATGCGGCGCAGATTAGAGAATGTGAACTTGTTGGGACCATTCATACACTTGTCTTCATCACATTTCCGAATGCATAGATCCCTCAACATATCATGCATGTTGTATCTCTTTGGTTTTCCATTCTTTTTGTATTCTCTAACCATAAATAGATTTCTCTCAACTAGAGACTTTAGCCAATCCTCAGCCTCTTCCTCCAAACATCTTTCCCCGTTCGATTTTACAAATCCTTCTGCAACCCACAATTGTACGAGTCTTGATCCAATAATCTCGTAGTCTTCAGGGAAAGCTCCCATGTATAAGAAACATGGCTTCAAGTGATTTGGCAAGTGGTTATAACTTAAAGACAATATACTATAGCATCGCTCGTCTGATCCAGAAATTGCTGCTATAACATTGTCCCCAATTTTCCTCCAAACATCTTCTGATCTTTCCATCTTAGATAGTAACCCTCCAATCACACTGATGGCTAGAGGAAGCCCACCGCAATCCTTGGCGATCTTTCGACCAATCTCTTGTAAAACAAGAGGGCACTCCTCTTCTCCAAACACTAGTTGGTGAAGTAGATTCCAACTTTCAGACTCGCTAAGCAGTTGCACTTGATGCTGCAATCTCGAAGAGTCAGCATGGTTCGCCACATCGGATTCCCTAGTGGTAATCACAATGCGACTTCCATTGTTGTTGCTTGGGAAGTACATCTTTATCTCATCCCAGAATCTCGTACTCCATAGATCATCTAACACAATCAAGTATTTTCTACTGAACAAGCTCTTATACAACATATCTTTTAACTCATCAGTATGATTATCACATTCTTTTCCAGTTATGCAACGAAGAAGGCTTTTGAGAATTTGTTGCATATTGTAATCTTGTGAGATAGTGGCCCAAGCACGATATGCAAAGTGATCAACAATCAAAGGATCTTCATAAAGCTTTTGAGCGAGAGTGGTTTTACCTATTCCACCCATACCAACGATGGGGACAATCTCCAGCTTCTTCTGCTGCTGACCGATCAGCCGATCTTTGAGTTGCATCAGATCTTCATCAATTCCCACCAGCACAGCACTCTTGGAACTGTATGAACTGCTAGACGGCATCTTCTTATCCACGAGCTTCAGTTGTTCCATAGCAGAATCAAGCTCTCGCAGCATCTTCTCATCCCCCTTCTCCAACAGCTTCTCTGCTTGCTCCATCAGAGAATCAAGATGTCGTGTTACTTGCTGCAGATCGGGTGTGGAAAGAGTGAACCTCACACAATCCGATCCAGAGAGCATATGATGAACCATGTGGGATTCAATGATGTCTTCAGCTTCATGTACTACTTCTCTGATTTGGGTGTCTAGTTTGGTGAATGAAGACTTACTATCAAGGAGCTTTTGAAGACAAGTAGCTTTATCGAAGAGGGATTGGAGTTGTGGGTTGTTTTCATCAACAATCCATCGTGGTTGGTGAGGATCAAGGATTCCTTCAAGAATGGTGATGAGTGGTTGAAGATTATAAGCCATTTTTTTCAGATCTCTTCAAGCTTGAAAAAAGATGATAAAGTCTATAACAACTTAACTCAACTGCTCATTATTGACTTGAGCAAATAATATAAAACTGTTATTTGATAATATAGTGTGGTTGGCTATAACTTTATTAAGGCGGTTGTACTGTCAAAGACTTGCATTATTTTAAGAGAATCAATTATGATCCGTAAAAGTATCATGTTAATGCTATGATGTTATTCATATTGCTGACATAGGCTATGTTTATAGAATCATCTACTGTATACAAATGAAGACATTAGATATAAAGTAAGAAAAATTTTCAAACGGATAATCAAATTTAGTTTCTTGCAAGACTTCATACAACCTCTTGAAAATGAGACATTTTCTCCACAACAAAACAACATGAAATATTCAATGTCTGAAACACACTTTCTTTTAAGAAACTGAGCCTGTACTAAAACACAAATTTTGTGTTCTAACAAACCAGGCTTGAATTGTCTAAACAGAAGCAATAATCTGATGATACACTTATCTTCCTCTGTACACAATTTCGTTGTCATCAATGTCGAACGCGGGGTTACAGAGACACCTGAAGAGTCCTCCTATGTCCTGTCACAAATGGATAACAATCACACTCAAACTCAACTGCTGAAACCACAATGCATTCAAAATCTTCTTAGTTGCAAAAAATGGTTACCTTTTGGAAGTGTGATCACCGCCTGGGCTGGGCGTGTTTGCGATACGAATTTTGAGGTCGTAGTTGTCGTATTCAGATTGCTGCTCCTCCTCAATCCTTTTTGCTGAGGCATTTGCTGATTCGCTGCATTCTTGTAACTCGATTAATTGGAGTGTTGGGATTTCTCCAATGCCGCTAGGGATTTCCTCTAGATTAGAGCAGCCATGCAGACAGAGGTGGCGGAGTCTAGGGAATTTGGTCTCATCGGTTATCCAACGCACAAGAGGCAACCACTCGAGATATAGAAACTGCAGTGAGCGGAACTCATCTTCGTCCGCTGCCTCCCACTCTGCATCACATGTCCCGACCTCGCTTTCAAACTTGCATCCTCTTATCCTGAGCACTTCCAGATTATGTAGTGCACACAGACTACTCAACACCCGCGAATTTATTACACATTTAAACAGAACTAGTTTTCGAATTTTACAAGGAAATATAACTTGGGAACGACAATTCGAACTAGTTATCATATAACTGCATCTTAATATTTCGAGCTTGTGAAGATCGCTAAGATCAATTGCCTTGGATGCACTTCGGAACTCATCATTGATTGCCAACTTTTTGACATTCGGAATGCTTTTGAAGAAACCATCCCAAGTTGATGCCTCTTTAGTTATCTTCGTATCTGAAATCATTTGCAGCTTCTTCATAACACAATAGTTCATTTCCTCATTTTTTAACAACTCAAATCCATACACCTTCAGATTTCTTAACTCAGAAAGCTGCCATAGTTCACATGGCGCATCAAACCGGCAATAACCAATCAAGGTTTGCAAATTCCACAATCTTGATATTCCTTTCGGTATTCTTGAATGGCACTTGACACCTAAGAACCGTAGGTTGACAGATTCAAATATTTCAGTTGGGAACTCTGCAAACTCCATACCCATTACATCCAACACCCTTAGCAATTTTGACGCGGAAAAGACACCAGATGGAAGCTCATTTCTCCCAAAACCAATGCCTATGACAGATCGAGTAAGTGACATGTACTCCGTTGAACCTTTAACGCTGTCCATTCCTTTTGATGTGTCAAATCTGACGCGGCGTGGGTTAGAGAATATAACCTTAGAGCCATTCATCACATACAGAAATTTCTCTTCACCAGATTTCCTAATGCATAAATCCCTTAACATATCATGCATGATATAACTCTTCGGTTTTCCATACTTGTTGTATTCTCTAACCATAAATAGGTTTCTCTCTACTAGAGACTTAAGCCAATCCTCTGCCTCTTCCTCCAAACTTCTTTCCCCACTTGATTTTACAAATCCTTCTGCCACCCACAAACGTACAAGTCTGGAGCCTTTAATCTCGAAGTCTTCAGGGTAAGCTCCCATGTATAAGAAACATGGTTTCAAGCAATTCGGCAAGTGCTTATAACTTAAAGACAATATACTATAGCATTTCTCGTCTGATTCGGAAATTGCTGCTATTACATTGTTCCCAATTTTCTCCCAAGCATCTTCTGACCTTTTGATCATAGATAGTAGCCCTCCAATCACAGTGATGGCTAGAGGAAGCCCACTGCAACCGTTGGCAATTTTTCGACCAATGTCTTGCAATTCAGGAGGGCAATGTTCTTCTCGAAACACAAGTTGGCGAAGCAGATTCCAGCTCTCAGACTTGCTAAGCAGCTGCATCTGATGTTGCAAACTCGAAGAGTCAGCATAGTTCGCCACATCAGATTCTCTTGTGGTGATCACAATGCGACTCCCGTTGTCGTTGTCCGGGAAGTACATCTTTATCTCATCCCAGAATTTTGTGCTCCACATGTCATCTAATACAATCAAGTACCTTCTACCAAACAAGTTCTTATGCAACATAACTTTTAACTCATCATTATGTCGATCACGTTGATCTTGTCCAGTTATGAAACGAATAAGACTTGTGAGAATTTGTCGAATATTGTAATCTTGTGAGATTGTGGCCCAAGCACGATAATCAAAGTGATCAGCAATGAATGAATCTTCATAAACTTTTCGAGCTAGAGTGGTTTTACCTACTCCACCCATACCAACGATGGGGATGATCTCCAGCTTTGTTTGCATCCCGATCAGCCGCTCCTTCAGCTGCATCAGATCTGCATCAATTCCCACCACAACACTCGATGAACTGCGAGCCACCATCTTCTTGTCATCCACCTCCACGGGCTTCAACACTTGATCCACAGCAGAATCATGTTCTTGGGGCATCTTTGTATCCTCCATCTCCACGAGCTTCTCCAGTTGCTCCGTAACAGAATCAAGATCTCGTGTTACTTGCTGTAGATTGGGTGTGGAAATAGTAAATCTCACACAATCAGATCCAGAGAGCATTTGATGATGAACCATGTGGGATTCAATGATGTCTTCAGCTTGATGTGCTACTTCTCTTATTTGGCTGTCTAGTTTGGTGACTGAAGATTTATCAAGAAGCTGCTGAAGAGAAGTAGCTTTATCGAGGAGAGATTGGAGTTGAGGGTTGTTTTCAGCAACGATCCATCGTGATTGGTCGGGATCAAGGATTCCTTCAAGAATGGTGATGAGAGGTTGAAGATTGTAAGCCATTTTTCAGAAATCTTCTCACTATGAAAACAAGGAAACTTGTTGCAAATTGCAATCACAAAAACTGAATCTATAGAACTCAGCTGGTCATAGTTGACTTGAGTAACTAATATAAAAATTTTATTTGATAATATATTGTGTATAGGAGTTACTACAATTTTATTACGGTTTGTCGTTTTGTTGCAGGAGAGCTTTTTCAGTATTTATTATTGGCTCTGTTTATAGAAGCTTCTACTGAATGATATATAGAAATACATAGAAAATAAGCAAAATTTTCAAACAAATAATCAATTTCAGTTTCTTGCAAAACTACATACAACCTCTTGAAAATGAGACATTTTCTCCAAACAAAACAACATGAAATATAATCAATTGTCTGAAACAGACACTTTCTTGTAAGAAACTGAGCCTGTACTAAAACACCAATTTTGTGTTCTAACGAACCAGGCTTGTTTTGTCTACACAGATACAATAATCTGTTGATACACTCATCTTCCTCTATACACAATTTCGTCGTCATCAACGTCAAACGCCGGGTTACAGAGACACCTGAAGAGCCTTCCTATGCCCTATCACCATGAATAACAATCGCACTCAACTCACGTGCTACTTATCTGGTTCAAATGAGTGTCTTCGTGTGTGTGTGTGTGTGAGGAAGAAGAGAGAGAGAGAGAGAGAGAGAGAGAGAGAGAGAGAGAGAGAGAGAGAGAGAGAGAGAGAGAGAGAGAGACCTGTGTAACAAGAGGTGTCTTGTAATTGAGTGGTCTGTGAGAGTCCTCATCATCACTACTATCAGAGCTGCTGTCATCTTCAACTTTCTTCTTTGATGTTCCACCATTTTGATTCAACTTTTGACTCTAAATATAAACAAAATTGATCAAATCACACATTCTTGAACAGATCATGTCATCAATGATTCAAGAAACTACCTGAAAAACTCTCCCTAGATTTTTCAGAGCAACGGTCCTCGTCTTGAGCTCTTCCCTCCTCACATGGCTGTCTTGCAGCACCTACAAAATGAGTTCAAATATGTTGTTGCGAACCGGAAAAAAGTAATTTTGAAGAATAAGAAAAACAAAATGTTACATAGAGCTAACTAACCATTTGACAGACATGGACCAGAGTTATCTCAATGTCTACCACATTCAGTTTCCACAGCGAGTTCATGAGCGCCTCCCTGTTCTGTCTTAGATGTGCCTCCACGTCGTCCTCCTCACCACCACCTTCGATCTTGCACTGTCTTCTGATGTCATCCTGGAGCTGCAGCAGCTGAAAAGCACCTGCACGAAGGTGCATTTAACGGACTTTGACAAGAGATAATAAACACGCGTTAGTACCTTTTGCTGCAGTGAATTGTGACTTCCAAAAGTGTCCCTTGGTGCGAACCCACTCAGCAACGAACGGCACCCCTAGATAGAGGGCTTTCTTCCCCAGCTGCAGCGACGCCTGCCTCGTGTATATGTATCCAATGGTATTCAGCATTTCAGCCCCAAAAGCTGCACATAGTGAAGGAATAAATCACCTAGTTAATGTTTTTGAAAGACTTCAAGGGAGATTTTTTGTTGCAAAGTAAAGTCGGATTATATACTAACATGCACGCGAAAGCCTCTCTGCTTCGGATTCAGCTTTTCTTATGAAGCCATCTTTGTCACCACTGACATATTGCTGAAGAAAATCTCTTAGCTTCACAGCAAGCTTTTCCTCTCTCTCTCGTTGAACAGCCTTTATCAGGAATTCTCAATAGCAAAGTGAGAACATAACCAGCTAAAAAGGGTAATATTTGGGTGACTAGAACCAATACTACCTTGAGTTTGTCATGGACTTTTTCTGGATTGTCGCTTTCACCGGCTAATTCAGTAGACGCCATTGATGCCACCTATATAACACCGATACGCCACCCTGTTGCCGTATCGCGTATCGGATACGTATCCGATACCGATACGCGACGGATACACCGTCGATACGTATCCTGGGCGTATCCGCGAGCTGGGCCGTATTGGGCCGGGAAACCTCAGATTCGATACGTATCCTTCGGCGTATCCGCGAGCTGGGCCGTATTGGGCCTTCATCCTCCTCTATCTGCAAAGATCTGAGGTTCTCCTCTTCGAAATCAACGTCCATCTCTGTCGAAGAACTTCGCAACTTTCAATTTACGAACTTCAATCCGATTTGGGAACAAAATCGACAGTTAATCGGATATGAAGAAGAAGAAGAAGAAGAAAGGGGAGGCGCCGCTATTGCCTCAACTAGGGATTGAAGAAAATTGGAAATGGGAGAATGAAATTGGGCAAGAAGTAGTCACGATGGAAAAGGAGTATATTTGGGGCTCATTTTTTGGGCCAATTTATTACTCCATTAACTTTGTCTAATTTTGTAACTAGAAATAAATATTTTGATCAATATTATTGGTAATATGGATAAGTATAACCAAAAAATCGATGTGGTGTAATCGACCATAAAAGAAATTGACTTTAGCTTTTAATATTTTGTAATTTTATTATTTTTATTTGTATAATAACATTAGAATATCTATTTTGTAATTTATTATGCACTATTATTATTTATTAAAAAAATAGTTAAAACGTATCCGCGTATCGGGTTGTTTGGGAAAGAGCCGTATCCGCGTATCCGTATCCTTCGGATACTGATACGCGTATCCGTATCCGTGCCGCATAGGATGCCACAGCTAGATGCCCAATATAATCTTCAAAAAGTTCGCTCCCAAACAGGAGGGCGAAAACTGCAGTTGGATCGAGCAGTGTTTCCCTATTAAACCACTCTTTCATTAATCATTATGGAAAAACACACAAATTCCAAATGATGATGCATTGTGGTGATACGCTGTTGAACAGATAACAGCCTCGACTCGAAATACTTACTTAGATATGCAATTCTTGCCATTCCGATCATATGTATCTCTCTGCAACGGATCACTCAAAACTTGGTAAGCTTCTCCTAGTACCTGATGACATCAAGAATAACTTCATTGAGTTGACGATTGTCAAGTTTTATACGAGATAAGGTCGAAAGGGAGTGGGATTGCCTGAAACCGCGCAGCTGCCTGGGGATCGTCTGGATTCTTATCAGGGTGGACTTGCCTAGCCTGCAAACACGACAGTCGCTAAAAACATCAAATAAGGCTACGTTTGACATAGCAAAGTAGGCAGGAAAACACCCTATACATTACACGCCTACATAGTTTGGTTGGCGAATTCGAGCAGATTAAACATCTGATATTATCAGTAAATTATTTGATAACATTCTTTGGGGATAACAGAGATTGGACCATTTTTCATAATTGAACTATGATGAAGAAGAACTCTCTCAATCATCCAAAATAGTTGGATTACAATTGATTCTCTCCCCTAAAGCCTTTATGAATTATGATCTGTCATTACATTTTGAGGTATCTGCAAAATGAATTCTACATATTTGCAGCAAAGCACAAAAAATTCAAAATCAATAAACCCTAAAACGTAGCTACAAATAAAAAAACTGCACTCACCTCACCAACTTCATCAATCAATCTCATGATTAATTAAAAGCTAGCTAATTGCGAAAGAACAATCAATTAATCAACAAAACCCAAACATCGGAAGAGATCAATTGAATCATAACCTTAAGATAGTAGGCTTTGCGAATCTCCTCCACGGAAGCAGCAGGGCTGACGCCAAGAACGTCGTAGAATTCAGTTTCTTTAACCATATTTGGCAGAGGAAAAGGAAATCGAAGAAAGAGCGGTTTGGAGCAGAGAGGAGAGCAGAAGAGAAGTAGAGGAAGTGGGCATGTCGGAGCTGGGGCTTTCCACTGATTCAAAACTTGATTGAATAAAGCAAATCAGTGCCTTTTCCAAAAAGCTTTATTTTTCGCGGGAGGAAAACAGTTTTTTTTTTAACTGTCACTCTGTGGTGCTCATCATTTGCTCTGAGTTGTCGATTCATCTTCCTTTATTCAGATAATTAAATAATGAATTTTTATTTTTTTCCTAAAGTGTCACATGTGATGTAAAACGGCATCATTTCATTAAAACGATAAATAATTGGTGGCCAAAAATGATGTGTTTTAGTGATGCCAATTTCTCAAGTTATAACTAATCCAAAGATTGAATTGGTCCAAGATTAATAATATTAACGCTTGAACTAATGAAAGCCAAATTTGAGGGAAAATTATTTAGTTGGTTTCGGTCATATCTTTAAAGGAGAGATTGACTTGAAATATTTAGTACTTTCTTCTTTTCTTGACTGCATTCAAACTACTGTAAACTCAAAAAAAAAAATGGAACTACTTTATTCTCCAAGATGATACACGAAACAATGTGGTATTAGACCAAAAGTCAGTATTCAATAAACAACCCACCAAATATTATAAAATTAAAATAAATAGTTTCTTTTCTTTACACTTTAAGTCTCACATTTATTTTCCAACTTTAGATCGTATCTTCTTCAAAACCCCACACACGATACTCCACACATTTAAAAAGATAGACTTTCTTAGTAATATTCCTCTATCCCTTAAAATTGAGATTTCGGACGATACAAGTTTTAATACGAAATGGATAAAGTAAAAAAAAGTAAGTGTTTATGGATAATGGTGAAAAAAGTTCAAAAAATAAAATTTAACTAATTTTAATCGACACACCAAAATGGTGAAAATAGACTTTTTTTAAGACACAGTGCAACCTTGCTCCTCTTAAAATAAAAACCTCAAAGTTGTATGACTGTAATGCAATGTTATTACAACACTAAATATCAAAATTGGGATACAGTGCAACTCAGTTATAACTTGGCCATAATTTACATAAATTCCATTAATTTTAGTTTATGCAAGTTATAGTCAAACCAACCCTAGTACTTTCCCTTTCCTCTATTGCCACCACCACTCTTTCCTTTGTTATCAAACTTTCCCTTACTTCCAAACTTCCCACCACCACTCTTTCCTCTATTGCCACTCTTTCCTCTATCATCACCACCCTTTCCTCTATAACCACCCTTTCCTCTATCATCACCACCCTTTCCTCTATTGCTACTCATTCCTCTCTTGCTATTCTTTCCAAACTTCTTTCCTTTCTTGTTCTGTTGGCTCTTAAGATAAGAAACACGGTCCGCCTTCTTTTGCCGATCCTTGCTAACCTGGTTGAGATCCTTGATCTCAGATCGGACATGGGCATTGTGTACCTGTCTTTTAAGGCTTCTTCCACCCTTGAATCCCCGGGTGTCCCCTCGGAAACCAGAAGCACCTGCGAAGAAAAAGTCAAGATGATCAAACACAGATTTGTCTCTTGCCTTTATTGTTCAATTCAATATCATAGATAGAATGGTTTGATTGTTGTAATCAATGGTGTCATTGCCTCCTGGGAGAGAAGACAATCATGGCATAGTAGACTCGTATCCAAGATTTACCTGATGAACTAGCACCTCCATCTGCAGCGCTGTCGTTTGTTCCTCTAAGAGATACCTTGCTGTGTGATTTTTCTTTCCATCTCTTGTATATCCCGGTGCTCTTGGCTTTCACTTTCGCGCCACTTTCTGTTTTAATCTGTGCAAGACAGAATTACACGCAAACAAATGTGCGGCCAGTTAAGAAGAGCCAAATAAATGAACTTTAAGGCATAATTTTACTTGCAAATAAAATGTACCTTCCCACTGGCCGTCACACGATCTCCATTATTCAGCTTGATATATTTTTTGCTTCTCTGCACAGCACAAGGATGGCAGGTCAAATTAGAATAGAGATGCTCATGAGTTCGTGGGTGCCTCTCTTTTTATATTTTATTGGAAAATGAAGATTGATATTAGAAGAGCAGCTTGTAGTACCTTGTCCCAATGATATGTAGATTTCTGCTTCTGCATTCCAGAACCATCATCGGCATTGATGTCTAGAACTGCCGCATCCAACCTGTTCATTAAAGGATAGGTCAATCTCCATCCGCACATGATAGTCAAATGAACACTAGATTGCAACTTTGGGGCATTTTGCAGGTAGTGAAATATTGGGTTCAGTGATTGAGGGTTCAAAGATTTCATGTTATAAGAAGATACAGAGATATAATATATGGTACTTTTTTATCAACAAATGTTGCGCTCACCTATTTGATTCAAAGCCTTGGTTACCTCTCACTGCAAGTCCTGCTTCAAAATGCTGTAATTGACAGAGATATGAAAAGGTTATCTCAAATATAATAGACCATCAAATAAATTGAGTATAAAAACTACTCCATCCGTCCATCATGAGTATGCATCATTGAGGTCACGGGTTTTAATAAAATGTTTGGTGGATATTTAGTTAGTGAAGTATCTCATCAAGGGAAAATAGTGGGCAAGGCTTTTTGTAATAAGGATTATTTTTTCACAACTCTTTTGGATGGCTGGATGCCTTATGGAAATTGTTGCACACTGTTGGTGGACGGAGGGAGTATGTTATAAGAGATGAATAGCTATTAGCCACTACTATGCAAGAGATTGTAAAGTACAAGAGGTAGTGACAGGTGTTGTGTGAAGTTGATCAAACTAACAACCGTACAGTAAAGCCATGAAAACCAATAGGCTTACCTGATTTACAGGTACAGAACTTATGAAATATTCATCATCCTTGAAACTCTGAGCTTTCCTTTTCATGCCAGATACTGCACAGAATAAAGAAGAGAAGCGGTCAAACTATCATGCTAATGTCTATCTGCTTAAATCATGAAACTGTCCAAGCATCAAATATCAATATGTCTATGCCAAAACCATTTAGATAAAAAAATTCTAATAAACAAAAACAAAACATCCTTGTGTCTTTTGTCCATCCATTCGTGACAAGTCAATTTCTTAAACCACAGCTAATTTGTGTTAAATTGTCTTTCCCCAACACTCATTCCAACTGATATAGAAACTCCCTGAGTTCCATCTAATACTCATACTCGCATAATATTTTATTAGTATAACATTTGAAGTTCAAAAAGGTATATTGACAAATATAATGTGACAGGCACCTTGTTTCCGCTTGGTTTTTGGAATGTCATCAGCTTCAGTTTCCTACAACAAAAAAGAACTTACTAAATTAACTGCATAAGACACACAGAGAGTAAGCAATAAATTCATTAACTTGCATTGGTCAAAATGATAGAGATGGAGAGGACAGAGTTTCAGGGATTTGCTCGGCCCACTTCTATGTCAGAACACACCAACTCACCCAAGGTTACAAACAGTAGATGGGAGTTCACAAATGAAGAAAGTAGACTTATTTTTATCAGTACTGAATAAAGGGCAGGGAAAAATAAACACGGCTACCAAAAGAAAATAAGTGGCATCAATCCTCATACTCTTAAACACTGTCTCAGTACCAAGAAACAAGCAGTTTATTGCTGAATACGAAAAATCAGTCCATCATATAGTCATACATTTACAATATTTTGCTGAATCTATTACCTTCTTAGCATCATCATCTCTGGAACGCTGTTGCTGAACTTTATTAATCACCTCCTCGTGAACAGCTCTTTTAATCTTCATTATATCGGACCATTGACTAGCAGATCCCTGAAATTTCACTTAATCGTCAAATTTGGTGAAGATGGCATATCCAAATGATTTTTTTAAAGACTAGAAAGGATGGACAATAATATGTTACCTGATGATTTTTTGATTTTGCAGCATCCCCTTCAGCTTCCAAAATGGTTTGCTTGGGTCTGTTGAGATAGGTCATGCAATGGTGGGAGATTAGGAAAAAGAGAGGACGAAAATCGCGCAGTCCTAATGTACAGATAAGAAAGTTGATTTAAGACATACCTAAATGCTTTTAGACGCTCAGAAAAAGCCAAAGCTGTTAGTTCGTCGCCACCCAAGACATTCCTGAACATTGGATGTAAACCTTCACGAGGCAATTTTTTCACTCTTTTAATGGACTCCTTGGATGGTTTCGCTTTCGTCTTTGAGTACAGGCCAAATGCTTTTGATAGAGGTCCCTTTAAAGTACTCAATTCTGCAGATGAATCAAGTATTTCTCGGACTCTGTCTGAAATCAGATCTATAGGTCTCTGGGGCAAACGCCCATAAACAGTGTCTCCATTTGCCATTGCTTGACCTATTCTAGTCATAATATTATCCATATCTTTCAGCAGCTCTTCCTCTGTTGGAGCAGGCCTGATCGGTTTAGAGAGAAAGAGATGAAGGTCTAACATGTAAGCAATGTCTTCTGATGTAACAAAAGAATATGCAGCGCCAGTTCGACCAGCTCTTGCAGCTCTCCCCACGCGATGTACAAAGAGCTTGGGTTTCGGAGGAAAGTCGAAATTGATCACATTATCAAGTAAAGGGATGTCAATTCCTCTAGCAGCCACATCTGTCACAATCAGCAACATAGTCTTTCTAGCCCTAAATTCTGATACATGAATCTTACGGGCATCGTGATCCATATCACCGTAACAAACAGATGCCTTGATACCATCTTCTTTGAACATAGCATAGAGAAACTCAACATGATATTTGGTTGCAACAAAAAGTATAGTCTGTTCATCAGAACGTATATGATCCCTTACCAAATAAAGCACTGCAGCATGTTTTTCTTCCTCTCTTAAAGTGAAAAAGCAAAGCTTCAAGTCCGGACTTATCTTCGTCTCCAAATCGAGCCTGACTAGTTGAGGATCCCTAAGACCAGCCTTTGCAAACTCTGCAAGGGCACTCGGTAAAGTTGCACTGAAAAGCAATGTCTGACGATTCTCACTCAGTTGTGCAAGGATCTTGTGCAACTGTTCTGCAAATCCCATGCTAAAGAGGCAGTCGGCTTCATCAAAAACAACATATTCCACAGTGCGTAAAGACATGTCCTCAACCTCTTCCAAATGATGCATAAGCCTACCGGGAGTAGCAATTATGTAATCAGGATGCTGCGCCAATTCTTCAAATTGGCTTTCCATACTATCACCACCAACTAGTAAGCTGGCGCGAAGACCTACACAGAAAAAGCAACTTTGAAGCATAAATTTCACATCTTACACACACATTGCATGAATTAGAAATAAAATTGCGCCTTCAAGTAGACTATGACCAATCAACTCAAATCAATGTAGCCACTCAGAATTGGTAGCTACTTTCTATATACCTCAAATGATGAAACCATACAGACGGACGAATAAGATAATTACTTGAGTTCAGGTAAATAAAATCCAATAAATTACAAGTACCATAACACAAACCTTTATCTAAGAATTTACATCTCTATTGTGTTAAACATAAACACGTCTAAATACACAAGTACCTTCCAAACATTCACCATCATCACTAATCACGATATATGATATAGTGCCCATTTTCACCAACAATATCTCCAAACATGGCAAGCTACCACAAACAACTCTACACAAAATTAGCTAATGAAGCTTAAAACACAGTTAATTCTCAAAACTCATAAAATCAAACAAACAAACAAAACACATTTTTCATCCGTTTATCCATCTAACCACACCACTAATTAACAACAAAATTCAAAAATGGATCAAATTACCTGTATATCGGCCAAGTTCTTTGGCGAATTTGAAAGTCTGAAGAGCTAAGTCACGCGTGGGCGACAGAATAAGAGCCCTAACTCCAGCCTGCGGCACGTGCTGCTGGAGTTTCTGGAGCATGGGAATCAGAAACGCCGCCGTCTTGCCGGAGCCAGTGCGGGCCATGGCGACGACGTCGTATCCTGTTATAATCAATGGCATGGTTTTCCTCTGAATGGGCGTCGGAACCCTATAACCCTTCTTCTTCACTCCATTGTAGATGTTGAGACTCAGTCCCAGAGACTCGAATCCACATGATTTCGATTTCTTTGCTTGCTCCTGCTTCTTCTTGAGCTCCGTTTTCGAAGCAGCCAGAATGCCTCCGGCTCTCATCGTGGCGCCGGAGGACGGTGACTGAAGTGGCGGCGACGGCGACGCTTTGTTTAGGGATCGGAAAATGCGGTTAATCTGTGTGAGAATTGGGATTTAGGGTTTATGGTTATCTACGGAAATTGTATAGTTTTTTATATTCATATAGAGTTAATTAGTTAAAGTATTTTACATAAATAATCATTGTTTTAATACTAGGTTTTATGATATCCTGTCTATAAAAGCACTCTGTATAAATTTATAATTTTACTATATTTGTAACCCTCTTTCAATTTGTATGTTTGTAAATAATTGTAATTTCTTAGTCACATTCTTAATATTGCTTAATTGGTTCTACTCGAATCGATATTATCATATACTTGAAGACTCTAAATATGAAATCGTACTCAAAAGTCAAAACAATTTACTAGTTATTAGATTCATTGAACAGTTTTAACCAGTCAATTAACTGAATGGAACCACAATTAAAAAAAAAGAAGTGTATAAATTATTGTAACCTAGATTAAGAGTATTTCCAATTATTTATAATGAACTCAAACTCATTTTAGCATACATGTCACATTTAATATGATTTTACTCCAATTATTTACATTAAACTTAAACTTAAAAGAATATTCTCTATGTTATACTTAGAATGTTTTGCTCACAAAATTTTAAAAACTTTTAGTCTTGTAGTGTAAATTTAAAAATATATTTTTTACTCGAAAACTAAAATTGCGATTAGTTATGAAAACCCATTGAAACTAATTATCTACCTCATTTTATATTTTAGTGTATTATTGGATATGGTTAATAATTAACCGACTAGAACTAAAGTTGAGAAAAATTTATAAAAATGTTTCATTTGATAGGAATCATAAATTAGAGCATCCTTAATCATGACTCGGATTCAGGCCCCAAGTCCCCTCCACGTCGTCATTCCCCTAAATTTGAGTCTCATGCCACAACTGCTCTAACCCTGCAGGCCCAACCCGGGCCACAACTAATAAATTGCACTATTCACAACTTCAACTTATTTTACTCGTAAATGCAATACGTTGAACAATTCAAACCGGGAAAATACATTGTTAAGTAGAAATTAAAATTACAAATCCTAGACAAAGCAAATTAAAAATCATAGAAAATAAAAATACAAGCCATACATTTTTTTTAAAAAAAGGATAAAACTACTACTTCTTCATTTGTGCGCGAATGTAGGCGATCATCTCATGGTGCAACCCGAGATCGAACTCCGACATTGTCGAGGTATCCCTCGATGTCAACTCCGTCAGCTGGCTCATCCGCCAGGTAATACTCATCTCCGACATAGAGTCGGAGATCATATCCAAAGACTGATTGGGCGGCGGTGGCGGCATAGCGGAGTAGCTCGCAGTTGCCTTCCCTTTCGCTTTCCTCTTTGTCGTCTTTGTTCCCATCGGACGGCTTTGAGTGCTAGGGGATGAGAAGAAGACGTCGTCGTCCGTCACGTTGAGGTCGATCGTCGTACCTCATTCGCTCGAAGAGTAGTTTCCGGCGACAGAAACTTTGGTTCTCTTCAGCGCCCCACTTGCCGTCGGTTCGGTCCCACCGGTGTACTTCGGGCTCTTCTCGACAATCTTCCAAACGTCGAAGTACTTGAAGTGCTTCTTCCTGTCAGCGAAGAACTCCGCCTTGGCCTTCTCCATGAGGTCCATCTCGTTGTGCCCTCTCGGCCACTTGAAGTGCTTCTCCACGAGGTCCATCTCCTTCTGGACCCGACTCCGACGCTTGCGCAGCTTCACGTAGCTACGCTCGAACGACCCTCTAGGACGACCAGCGTTGTACTTCTCCGCAATCCGCTGCCAGAACACCTTGTCGCTCTGCTGATTGCCGATGATAGGGTCCTCGGAGACGTCGACGAAGTTCTTGGCCAGCCACAATGTCTCGTGCGGACTATACTTCTTCGGCCCCTCATAATCCTCAACCTTGCCCTTGCCCCTCCCTTCAGCGGGCTCCATATCACTGATCTCGTACTCATAAGTGCTAACTGACGATGTTATGTCGATGTTGCTAGCCACCCCCGGACTAGGCATCGTATGCGATGGGGGTGATGGCGGCACGTACCAATTGTTGGCGTTGACGAACTCGTTAATCTAACGTTCATTGCTGTTAAACCACTCCATAGAAGCCGAAAATATGGGAATACAAGAGGATTGAAATGGGTAAAGTGGGGAAGAATGGTGGCCAAATGTTCAGTATTTATAGACAAAAATTCGAAAAAAAAAATTGGGGACGTGCGGCCCGGCCCGGAGAGCATATAACGTTGGGCCGGGACGCGTTGTTGCGGCCTGGGCACATTTAACGCCGGCCAGGCCGGACCCCGGGACCGGCCTGGGCTGAAACTTTCTCCCCTCCAACGCCACGCACGGGCTGGGACTCGCTCATTGCGGCCCGGCCCCGCGCGTTAAGGATGCTCTTAGGATTCATCACTTCAAATATATTATATTACAATAATCAATATAATGCTTATTTGGACACATGATTTGCTTAAAGAAGTGCAGATTTTACTAAACATAATTCGATTAGTTCAATTAAACCGACCAATTATCAGTTAAAATTGATAATCGAATTCAATTAAAATTCGTAACAAAATTATAATCTATAAAATTGGTTACCAAAAACCAAGAACCGACTTTAATAAAGTTTTTGAATGGTAAAGTATAAAATTTGTGTTTCTATTTTACAAAATAAAGTAGAGAATCAATCCAAAAATGAAAATATATCAATTAAAACAGAATAACATCGATAACTGTGTACTCCTAACTACTCCATTCGTTTCTTTATAGTTGAGGTAAAACTTTTCGACGCGGAGTTTAAGAAAGATATGTTGAATGTGTTAAATAAATAGATAAAAAGTATGATAGGGAAAAAAGTAAAGAGAATAAAGTAAAAAGTGAATAAAGTAAGAAAGCATAAAGTAAGAAAGAGAAAAAAGTTATTATATAGGGAAATGATTCAAGTAAGAGGAAACTTTTCAAAATGAAAAAAATGACTCAATTATAAAGAAACGGAAAGAGTATTATCTTAATCGACGAAAAAACTTGTTACCGATTAAACTACACTTTACTATAATCAATGATCAATAGAAATAACTTATGTCATCAACTTAAAATAGTAAATTCTAAAACAAAAAAATTGAAAAAAATGGATTATCCCGAAGTCTTAGGTAAGCCGTTAACTGTGTTTCCAATCAAAACTACAATCATTACAGAGACAAGAGAGAGATGAATCAAAGCTACAATCATTTCTTCTGAATAAGGTTTACCCGAATGCACAATGAACACCAATCCAGATCGACCTCTATCTCAGCGGCCGCTACCACTGAAGGACCCATCGCCGCTTCCCGCGGCGGGGGCGCCGCCGAATTCCGATGTTCAGCCTAAAAATCCCGATGCCATCTTGAGCGGCAGCGGAACCAGGTGCATTTTCTTGCTTTTGAGTGTTTTTATTTCCAATTGGCATCGATTATTGAGCGTTGAATTTGTATTTCATTTTGTTTTTAGCCGAGAGCGTGAAATTGAGGGCTTTTTCTTTTTTTGTTCTAGAATAGAACTTAGATTCCTTGTTTGTTCTAGACTTTTTTTTTTGTTCCGGATTTGGGAGAGACGCATGACCCTCATGCGTCACCTTTTAATGAGACGCATGACGATTATGTCTCTTTTATAGAGACGCATGAGGGACATGCGTCTCTCAATTTTTTCGAATTTTAATTGAAAGACGCATGAGGGTCATGCGTCTTAGGGTAAAACGCACGACACTCATGCGTCTCTCCATAAAACATCAAATGGCTTTGTAGTTCAGTGGTAAGAATACCATATTGTGTCTGTGGAGACTTGGGTTCGAATCCCAGCAGCCACACCACAATTTTTAGGTTATCCTTACTCCAATATTTATTGAAATTTATTAATAATTAATTAATGCATATAACTATTACTAGTACTTTTAGTTTTTGTGGGCAATCCAAATGAGGAAACAAGACTATTGCATGTGGAAAAACAAGACGATCCAAGATCAATGCGCATCATAGCTATTTGATATTTATAGTACTCAGCATCCAGATTAAAAAACTATCTACAAAATCTGCTATTACTAAGTGAAAATTAATTAATGACTTGGGAATGAGTAAAACCATAAAAATGCTAAAACTTAACCTAGTGTGGCTGCTAGGATTCGAACCCAAGTCTCACAGCCACAATATGGTATTCTTACCACTGAACTACAAAGCCATTTGATGTTTTATGGAGAGACGCATGAGTGTCATGCGTTTTACCCTAAGACGTATGACCCTCATGCGTCTTTTAATTAAAATTCGGAAAAATTGAGAGACGCATGTCCCTCATGCGTCTCTATAAAAGACGCATAATCGTCATGCGTCTCATTAAAAGGTGACGCATGAGAGTCATGCGTCTCTCCCAAATCCGGAACAAAAAAAAAGTCTAGAACAAACAAGGAATCTAAGTTCTATTCTAGAACAAAAAAAGAAAAAACCCGTGAAATTGATCGATGCTAGGGTTAGCTGCCTGTGATCAATTTTTTTTAGAAAGAAATAATCCATTTAGGATTATGCGATAATTTTATTCAAAATTGCAGCTTTATTGATAAAGATAAGAATGCATGGATAGGTCATGGATAGTATTTATCATGATAGCAAGAAATTGGTTGAAGCTAGCTTTTGCTGCCTGTGATCAAGGGTGATATATTGAGAGAGATTATTTTTAATCTATTTGGAAAATTATGTGATACGTTTTATTCAAAATTGCAGCTTGCTGACTAGAGATAAGAATGCGAGGATAAGTTATGGATATTCCAGTTTCAAGGGTAAGCGTTCGACCATGGAGGATTATTACGAGATAAAGATATCAGAAGTCCAGGGTAAAATGGTTGCCCTTTTTGGCGTCTATGATGGTACGTTGCTATAATGGAAACAAACAAAGATTTTGTTTATGCTGTAATGTATTGATGGGGAAGGTGAAAATTATTTGATAGCTTAACTCGTTTTATTCTTACGTTTGATACCAGGGCATGGCGGGTTCAGAACTGCGGAGTACCTTAAGAAGAATCTCTTTACTAATCTCGGAAGCCACCCCCATTTTATCAAAGATACAAAGTTAGCTATTGGTATGAATTTCAAGATTCTGATTTCGGAGAGTGATGGTGAATGTGAAATTGAAAAAACTGAGGTGGTGTGTCTTTCTTGATTGCAGTTGAAGCATTCAAGCAAACTGATACGGAGTACCTCAATGAGGAGAAGGGTCAACAGAAAGATGCGGGTTCGACTGCATCAACTGCTGTCCTCGTACAGGACAAGATCTTTGTTGCAAATGTGGGAGATTCTAGAGTCGTTGCTTCTAGAGCCGGCTCAGGTTTGTGCCAACTTGAGAGCTCGATCTTTTTGCATTTAGTATCTATACATAAATATGTGAAATATTTAGTATTTTGTCGATAAGAGAACTTCTCATATCGGGAAATGATATATTTGCTTCATAGCATATCTAGTAAGCCATAAAAGAATTGCCCAAAAACATTGGACGAACATGATAAGCTACAAAATTTCCAAAGATCAACTTCTTGTCTCTTTTGGATCATTTTACATATGCTGGGATTTTGAGACGTTACCTCTAGCACTTTACTGACACATTGCTTCTTTATGTAGCTATTCCATTGTCGATTGACCACAAGCCTGATAGGACTGATGAACGTGAACGAATTGAAAAGGCTGGTGGTTTCATCGTCTGGGCTGGTAACTTTGAATTCTCACGTCTTCTGTTCTTGACGTAATTTTAGTCAGCTATGTCCTACAGTGAGCTGCAGCAATATTATTTCATTTAACTACCATCGTTATGGGCATTGAAACATTGGTTGAATAATTTTGGACCATAGCACTGAATCATAATGCTTAAATTTTAGTAGTAGGGAGTATCATTGATGTGGTCGTTGACGTCACTTTCTGTTTATTTTGGATCCAACACCTGTTTTTCAAATATGGTGTCAATCCTTGTCTGTGGTTTCTGGGGTGTCCACCGAAATCGGAGTATTTGCTGACACATTTAAATACTGAAATCGAGATGTAGTCCATCCCTCCCCCCCCCCCCCACCCTGGTGCCTTTTGGCTGCATGTTTAGCTTCTTTTTTTTTGCATCAACACTTTGCCTTGAGGCTACTTAACATCTCTTGGTCAGGAACATGGAGGGTTGGTGGTGTTCTTGCTGTTTCTCGAGCATTTGGAGATAAACTTCTTAGACCATATGTAGTGGCTGAGCCTGAAATTCAGGTATTGATATTTCATTTACACAATACTCGCTGTCAAACTTTCTCGTATTCATGTTTGATCGATACCATCTTCCTTGTTTTGACATTTATTATGGAATATAGGAAGAAAAAATTGATGGTGTAGATTTTCTTATAATTGCCAGCGATGGGCTATGGAATGTCCTCTCAAATAAGGTCAGTCCTCTCTATTACTTGCATGAATTTAACTAGCATATACTCATAATGGATGGATGATTTATCGTTGCATGTGCACATATTCTTAAGTCGAACTGTATGATACTTGTCGTTCGTTCAGGATGCTGTAAATATCGTGCAAGGAATACCAGATGCTGAAGCAGCATCAAGAATTTAACTAGCATGAATTTAACTAGCATATACTCATAATGGATGGATGATTTATCGTTGCATGTTCACATATTCTCAAGTCGAACTGTATGATACTTGTCGTTCGTTCAGGATGCTGTAAATATCGTGCAAGGAATACCAGATGCTGAAGCAGCATCAAGAAAACTGGTGGAAGAAGCCTATGGCAAGGGCAGTTCTGACAACATCACCTGTTTAGTCGTTCGATTTGAGAACTGACGATCAGACAACAAAATCGTATCGATTGTTTTTTTTTCTTTTTTCGATTAAAGCCTGTGATTGTAGGAGTATGTTTCTTTATTGCAGATGTGATCAGTATGCAACAACATGCTACTGTTTCTGGTTGTATTTTCAAACAATCTTTTTCATGTAATTTCGGAGCTAAAACAGTTTCTCCAATGCTTCTGGTATTAACTGTAAATTAATTGAATAGAGTTATGTTTTCATATTATTCAGAAATACATGCAGTTTACTCGACTTAATATTGTTATACTACATTTTGCTTATGCAATTAAGAATGACTTGCTAAATACATTGATTTAGCTGGTAATTAGCTGGTAACTTTTATTCAAATTTGAAACTTTGTTATGCTTCACTTTTTTCATCTACATCAATACAAAATTTGAAATGCTAATATTCATTGGCGTCTTTGTAGCAAACTAGACATTCAAAATTTTCAGAAATTGCTTAATTTGCTTCGAATTGATGACTACATAATATTAAAACTTTCAACAAAAGTTCGTCTTAAATTACAAATTAGATTAAAATTCATTATTATTGTACACTCAACCCTTTAATTATATACATTTCATATTACAGAATACCATTTTTCATGTACATTGAAAATAAAATAGTAAAATAAAATGTGGAGTTTCAGATATCCTTCAAATAAGTGACACACATCCTACTCAAAAACGAGAAAAAGTAAAACTAAAACCAACTTATGAAAACTACTACATTATACTTTCTTCTTTTGCAGTCACCAATCTATGGGTGAATTCAAAGAGACGCTGAGATCAAACAAGTCTGCCATCTAAGATAACTTGAGCAACGTACGGAAAAATGCAAGATACGAGTTGCAGACGCGTCTCCAATCAAACATCAACACGGAACTGAAAACACAACGGGGTAAAATATTCAGCAGCAACTGCCCGGCGCATCACTAGACTCGGGAGGCTTCTGCTTGAAAATGTTCTTTTTGTTACCAGCTAATCCCTCGGCCAAGAGACTGGGCGTTTCCAAGATCTGTCGGTATAACATAAAATTAAAACCAAGCTAAGAGTGTGCAATGCAATATCAACAGCTTCTTTATATGTTTGAAACAAGAAATTCACTCATCGATTATGTAAATTTACTGACCTTCAAGACAAGTTCCTCAAAACACTGCTCCACGTTGACACGAGTTTTGGCACTACATTCGATGAAGAGGCAACCGTATTCCCTTGCAAAGCCGATCCCTTCTTTTTTGCTGACAACCCTTTCACTCTCCTGCAAAAGATGTGAACGTTAACAAGCTTATCGCAGGTGTAAAAGAAGACCACCACGGCACCGCCACAGTGAAATGATGGAACTCCGAATAATGAACCAGCTAGTGCTAACAAGGGGAATACCTTATCAACTTTGTTACCAACTAGCATCTTGATGCAATCCTGGTTTGTGGAGTAGAGATCAATTTCTTTAGCCCAAATATCAGATAGATTCGTAAAGGTGTCTCGTCGTGTCACATCATATACTGTACCATGAACAAATGGTTTTGAGGGTAAGAAATCAGGAAAGATAAAGAAAAAATCAATGTCTATGAGTTATTTATACAATGTGGCTAAAGAGTGAAGTGGCAAGAAATAAGATCTCACAGCTCCAGAAATTTGATCAAGAACAGAACTGCAAGAGCAACAAGGAAGCACAAACAAAAATCTTTGAACATACCCATGATGATTCCTTGAGCACCTCGGTAGTAGGAGCTAGTCAAAGTCCGAAATCTTTCCTGTCCAGCTGCAAAAGGGAAGTTAGTTTGCGATCAAACGTATGCGCGCGGCTCTTAAAAAAATTGTGATTTAATAATATTTTACGTTTTTATCCAAGCAAAGCAAGTGTTAACTTCTTTATTTATTTAGAATGTTTCGTGAAAACTATTATCTTATCTACGTGACAATGACATTAGTCTTTAGTCAACGAACTGCAGGTCATTGCAGCATTCTTACCTGTATCCCAGATTGCTAGCTTCAATTTCTTTCCTCCAAGTGTTACATGTTTTACCTTAAAATCCACTCCTGTAGATGGAAATGGAACGTTATAGTGCCAGAGCCCAGAGGTAACATATACATATACTTGAGACCACACACATGAAAGAATAGTATTCATAATTCAAATTTAGACAACTCCCAAGATGGAGACCAGGCCATCCTCGAGAAAACATGCTTTGCTCAGTTTCTTGCTACACCACGGTCAAACAAGTAGGTGCTTAATCATAGAGGGGTTCCGACATAGAAAAGTGAGAATGGTTGTAAAAGGATTTGATACAACAAGAAGCAAGCAACATAAAAAATTCAAGTTCGGCTTCACTGACCATAAACCAACTTCTGGGGATAGGTTGGATTATACATGACATAGGAAATACGGATCGCAACCCCATTTGTACTACAGTCTACAGAACCTACATTTGCCCCAATCTATGGATGGGAACAAACATAATCATATGATCTACTGGAGGTTCGGTTTCTGCTTCCAAACACAGAACTACTTTGTTCCCACTGTCCTCAAATATATCACAAACCATCCAACTCCAAAAACCTAACAATTAGGTTCATATCATTAAAACAAATAATATCAATAACGACAACAATTCTCAATCCTATCAACCTAGATTCAAGACCCTACGCAAAAGAATCAAAAACTCCACACTGAAATTCCAAAATTGGCACCACATTAACCAATAATATGATAAAACATAAGCATATGCAGATCACACAACACGAAGAAGATCGATCATTGAGCTACCGATTGTGGGAGAGAGCTCCTCGAAAGCATCAGATGTAAAACTCAGCAAAAGACTGCTTTTTCCGACCCCAGAATCCCCAATCATCAGCAACTTAAACAGATAATCGAATTCTGGCGCTTCTCCAGATGATGACGCCATATCTTGTCAAATTCACAGCTTTTTCTTTCGATCAACCTGATCCCCACAAAATCAAAACTCAGAATATTGACCGATCAAGGCAAAAAGCAAAAAAGCAACAAAAAAACAGATTGGAAATATGACCTAAAATTGAATGCAGATCTGATGTAAACGTCAATTATGCACTTAAATATGAATATTAATTAATTTCGTGTAAATTGTATTCGCCTTGAATACGTAAATTAATACGATGGTGGAGTCTTGAGAAAGCAAAGTGATGAAAATGGGCTAAAGCGGTCGTTTGAGGAAATATTTTTTTCTCGAGACGGTAGGATGGGAAACGGCGAGTGATAAAGATGCAAAGGTTGTACTCTCTGCATGAAGGATTGTACCTTTATCTATTAATCATTAGTGTGAGATTTATTATTACGTGGCATTTATGAGATATTTCTATTTTACTGCATTTCTATTCATTCAAGATTGTTACAATAATTTTATACTTGTATAGCAAAAATTATGTTAACCATATTTCACAATCTTTACTACTATAAATAATAGAGACTATAAGATACAAGAAACTTATGGAGTACTTATTATTTTAAATTTATTACTGAATTGGGCAAATTGACTAAAAAGTCACAAACTCTGGGGAAAGTTTGGTTTTTCTACAAACTATAAAAATTGCATTTAAAGGCACGAACTTTATTGGATCGTGCAAATTTCCCAAACTACTCGATCTGACGACATATTTCCGTTAAAAACTTATCCCACGTGGCATGTCACATGCGTGACTTGGTAAAATTTCTGACTTGGCACAAAACGACGACATTTTATACTTTTTTTTATTGAATCTTCTTTACACTTCGCCGATTTCATCCCTATACCGTTTGTCGACAATTTCACTCTTGTCGATTATGTTTTCCGTCGATTGAATTGGGGTTGCGCTTTCGAAATAAGCTAAAAAGAGGTTATATTACCTGAGTTTAGGGTTAAGCCGGTGTCCAATTCTCATGATTCTCATATAAATTTCACTTTACATGCATAATAAATCAAAACTAAAAAAACATTACGAAAATGTTTAATTAGTAGTATAAAGGGTAAATTGCTTCAAAAGTCAACAACTTTGCAAATAGTTTGGTATTTCCCGTAAACTTTAAAAGTTGCATGAAAAGTCATGAACTTACCAGGTGTTGCAAATTTCCCGTACGACCCGACCCGGTACATTTCCGGCAAAAACTAATCATACGTGGCTCGCCGAAGGCGTGACATGGCAAAATCTCAGGCAGAACATTAAAACGACGTTGTTTTTTAGTTTCAATTAAATTAGATTGAAGCATGAATTCAAAATCGATCTATCTATTTGTTTGCAGATTAAAAAGAAAAAAAAAGTCATGTAATGCATAGTCAGTATCCTAATCATCCGCTACTTCAGTATAAAATTTACACTTCAGCACCCGGATGGCCGGAATACCCGACACGGGAAATTGGCACCCAAATGTAAAGTTCATGACTTCTAATGCAACTTTTAAAGTTTACGGGAAATACCAAACTATTTGCAAAGTTGACGACTTTGAAGCAATTTACCGTAATATAAACAATAATAGTAGTGTGTATTGAAAGCTTCAAGAAGCAAGATTGACTTTTCGAGTCTAATGTCATTTGTTATAATTAAATTTGGGAGTTACAACTTTTTTTTTACCTTTTAAATTATAACCTATTAAAAAAATAAGTTTAATTAATAAATATATTTTTAATTAAAATGACATTTTTGTAATTTTTTTAAAAACTCTATTTTTATCTTTTATCTATGTATTGATTGATTGTAACACAATAGCTTTATTTTGGATAATTACTATTCCATTCGCATGCTCTAATTTGTGAACAACATGAATTTTAATACTAAAAAAATAGTAAAACAAAAGAGAATGAGAAAAGCTAGTAACGTAAGGAGTTAAGGAGAAAAGGTAAGTAAAATATATGAGAGAGGAGAAAACTTAAAATCTAAGAGGAAAATTTTTCATTTTACCTTTTTTTTTAATATCCCAAAATAGCAAAATGAAACTATTTTTTTTGGTTTAATCACAATTGTTTCAAAGCTGGTTTTAACAAAATCCTACTAATCCACTCGACCAAATTTGCAAATTAATACCATAAAGTCTCCCAACTCGTCGGCAATAGAATACTTTTTGTGATTATTGAATTTAAGTACTACTACTACTTAAAAAAATTTATGAACTAAATGTTAAAATATAATTAAATCTTTAATTCAAATTCACTTCTAGTAATCTCTATCAAATAAGTATGGAGTATATATTTATCATGAATTTTCATTTAATGAATTTATAGAATCGATTACAATTATGTGTTGTCACACAACAATAACTCAAATTACTCTTCTAGTAATCTCTATCAAATAAGTATGGAGTATATATTTATCATGAATTTTCATTTAATGAATTTATAGAATCGATTACAATTATGTGTTGTCACACAACAATAACTCAAATTACTCTATAAATATATCAAAAAACATAAAATGCAAGGAAAAAAGTTATATTTAATTTTTAATCTTTGATTATCTGCAATTTATAGAGTTTTATTAAGCCGGTAGTTTCCTGAAGGAGGCGCCACCCCTTCACCACTTTGATTCGCCGCCGTCCCATTTCACCATATTACCCTAATCCGCCGGCGCAACTCACGCCTCAACACTTAATCGTAGATTTATCTTCTACTCGCGAAGCGCTACTACAACTGTAACAGCAACCCCCTCAATTGCTTCCAGCAATTAGGTAATTCGATTATCCAGATCATCCTGTCAGTTTTTTCAAGCTGAAAGTTGTGGAGGAATTCATTTACCAAATTTTATGGTTTAGTAACGCAGATTTCGATTCGTTTTTGTTCAGCCAAAACTTCGGTATTCTATTATTATTATTGTATTGTATTATTTTTTTATGCTTATTGTTTCGTGATTTGCAGAAAAAAATGCCGTCTCTGCAAACAGCATTGCCACCTGAGCTCGCCAACAATTCCATTAGGGTATCCTTCTGTTCATCCGTTATATTTATGATACTGCTCATGATTTTCGTGCTGAAACAGAGTTTTATATGAATTAGAAACATCAAAATCAACACAGTTTGTTGTTTTTGTTGTTGTTGTTGTATAAATGAAGGAATGATAAGAAGAGAATTATTATGATTATTTTTCAGACCCCTATCCAATTGCAGCCTTATCCAGCTAAAATAGAAGTTATGCAACTTATTTTGTATTTTTGATATGCAGCTTTATCGCGAATGCCTAAGGCGAGCTAAATATATTGGGCAAAAGGTATTTCGTATAGTGGAATTGTTTATTTTATGAGCTTTGAAGAGTATGCATGATTGTTTGATGTGATATACTGGTTTGTCTCTAAAGCTAGTATCTATACAATGCATAACACATAAGGGGATCCTTCATGCTTGTTTTAAAGTGAGAGTTTCGGGATTGTAGCTCTTATGTCAGAAGAGCTGACAAATACAATTGATGCTCAACATCCATATCTTAGTCTCTTGTACTCTATATATGTGGCCTATGTTGAGTAATGAAATACACCTACTACTCTTCTCTACTATATCTATATACTTCCCCGCATGGATTTATCTACAATTAAGATTAAGATATGGATTTATCTGCATATGTGTTAAAGAAGTCCGATAAAGAGGTGGATTAATAAACATTTGTGCATCTGACTTGGAATGCTTTAAAAGGGGGTTTGTGAATTGGTTTGGATTAGGTTCTAGTGTAGTATAGCAAATAGCCCACAACCTCTCGAATCTTGGTTTTCCTAGAGTTAACGGCTATGTCTTTAATCCCCCTGAGCTGGTAATTTATTTTAATACTCGAGAGAAGGATGGTTCTAAACTCTAGTGGACTGTGGATTGCCACATTTATTCATGGTATTTCAGTCTCGACCTTTTGAAAAACTGCAGGAAGTAGGTGGAAATATTTTGTAGTAGTAATGAGAGAAAATAAAAGAAATCTGCATCACGGTTACAAACTGAATCAAGCAACTGATATAATGTCTTATTGTTAACCTGAAGCAGACATAATCTACTGCTACAGTTCATCACTATTTGGGTGATGATTGACTCCGTGTCCGGTTCAGGAAGAAAGAAGGTGGACTAATCAATTTCTTTTACCCATTCGAATGCAGAAATTCATGTAATTTTTTCTATTATTTGAGAGGACGTTTCTACACTTCTAGTGGATGGCCTCATATTCAATGGTATTTCAGTCGTGACCTTCCGAAAAACTGCAGGAAGTAGGTGGAAATATTTTGTAGTAGCGATGAGAGAAATGAAAAGTAATGAGTGAATGAGTGAAACAAATAGATATCTGCATCACCGTTACAAACCGAATCAAACACCTTATAAAATTGTCTTATATGAGTAGTTAAATCTGAAGCTGACACACTCTACATGATTGAGTTCTTTCAGCAGAGCAAAGAAGAAAAAACGCTGACTAATCAATTTCCTTTAACTATTCGAATGCAGAAATTCAACACTGAACTTCTAATTACTATGGTGAGAGAGCAGTTCAAGAAGAACATGCATGAAACAGATCCAGATAAGATTCAAAAGATGAAGGACGAGTGAGTCCCATCTTCTCTTTCTCTATGGGCTATATATAATAATATCATCATTCAAGAATCACTATGGTAACTGGCTTGAGACTCTTTGATGAGATCTTCTAGTGTATGTTGCTCTTGCCATCCTCTATGTCAAGGCTTGCTTATGTTGTTTTTCATACAACAGTGCGGCAAGAGGACTGATCAACCATATGCTATACGAGTCTGAAAACTTGTCCGGGCGAAAATTCAGCAAAAGCACTGATCAAAGCTGAATCTCAGGTGTGCTATGCTCTTGAGTCTGGTGGCTGCCTTTTGGGATCTGCTCATATGTTTCATTTATTATCTTTAGTGAGAAAAGGATTACATTTTGAGATGTGGGAAAGGTTTTCATTTACTTGTTATTACCTACTATATGAGGTGAATTTGATGCTACCTTTGTCATAGCGTCATATTGTAGAATAACGTAGGCTGAATCATAACTCGCGTATAACACGTTTAAAGAAGATATCACACCGAGCCTATTTGTTACCTGGTTGCAATTTTATATTTTTAGGCATGGCTTGAGCTTAATATATCTGCCTTCTACATGCATGTAGAAAAGATTATTTAAAGATTGGGTAAATGCATATTTAAATTCCTAAACTAGAGGTTTTATGTTATTTTTTATTTATGCAAATCCTTATTACTTTTTACAACATAAGAAGTTAAGAACGCTCTTTGAAAAGCCAAAGAAAATAGGGAAATTCTGGAAATAAATAATAGAAATTGTGCTGTTAGAATAGGTCTGAGCATTCAGGCAATATTGCCTTATTTAACTGAATTATAATTTTTCTGACCTGTTATGTGCGACTTTTCAATTTATTGATTAGTCTTGGCCAATTCCTGTCACCTCAAATTTCCAAATTTCACTATCTTTTATTTGTTCAATATATTGACTCTTAAATTGCAGTTCCTTTCATTTGTCAACAAAGTTTTGCACATCTTTTTTTTTTGTGTAGTAATTTCATTTTAATTCCAACCCTCTCTGATTTATATCCTTTATAATTCTGTAGTACTTTTTAGTTTGGCGGCCTTACAATTTTGTGGGTGTCCTCGCCAATTTCTCCCACCACCATCTTTTTCCATTTTACAGACTAGACAAAATTATGTAAATGCTCTTAGTTGTGCAATAAAAAAACACATATATATAATACAAGAAACTAGTCCATTGAAATGACTTGGTCATTGCATCCAATTAAATTACACAATGTTCTATGAAGCCCAATAAATTCCTTATACTATGTCTAATTGCATCACTATAGAAAACAAGAGCAACAAAACATGTCCCTCTCTTATTATCATACATAAAATATGTATATGATTTATATCAAACCAAAAATTGAATCTCAGACATGATCAAGGTCCTCCATCTGCACATTCTTGGCCATCAATGGCACATAATCTCCCAAGTAAACCCCGAGATGGTCGGAAAG
This sequence comes from Salvia splendens, assembly GCF_004379255.2. NCBI lineage: Eukaryota > Viridiplantae > Streptophyta > Magnoliopsida > Lamiales > Lamiaceae > Salvia > Salvia splendens. Next base: position 1,048,927 of record NC_056036.1, on the reverse strand, counting down.
CGCCGACTTATCGATGTTCTCGTGGTGGTAAGACTTACACACTAGGTAGAGAACAGTCTGCACCACCAATGTAAAGAGAATAGTCACCAACAACACAACCAGAAACAGAACCCCGAACCCTAAGCTCCGAGCCAGCCCGACCCTAAAGCTCCTGTACACCACGAAGATCTTGAAGAAAATGTTCAAGAAGAAGATCAGAACGTTGAGCTTCAAGAATATCGCCGCTGCCACCATCATCTTCCCTTGCATCAGCCTCTTCCCCTTCACCATCGCCGCGATCCCGGACGAATCTTCCAGAACCGTCACCACGCTCGCCAGCTGCCAGATCACCGTCAGGTACACGAAGACGGCGGCGTAGAGGATCAAGAACACGATAAGCACCACGTCCCCAGCCACGGAGTCCGATATCGTGACGCTCCACACGAACAGGGTCACAAAAAACCCGACGTTGTAGAGGAAGAAGGCGAAGAAGGCGCAGAGGAAGGTGACCATGAGCCGCCTCCACACCCGGGGGACGACGCGCATGACGGTCCGGAACGTCGCGTCGCGGCCGGCGAAGGCGCACGCGACGGTGTAGACGACGGCGGAGGTGGAGAGGAGGGAGAAGACGAGGACGAGGGCGAAGTAGGCGAGCTTGAGGAGGGCGTACTCGGCCCATTCCTTGGTGACGAGGTCGGAGAGGCGGTCGTGCTTGAGGGTCCCGGGCGGGGCTTCGTGGAGGAGGAACTCGTTGAAGCGGATCTTCCAGAAGAGGAGCTCGGAGACGCGCTCTTGAGCGAGGTAGATGAAGGAGAGGGGGAGGATGAGGGTGAGGGTGAGTTGGGTGAGGATTTTTCTTAGCTTGAAGATGAGTTTGAAGGTTTCTTTGTAGATGCCGAAGAGGCCTAGGAATTGGAGTTCTTCTTGCTCCATATCCATGGTGGTTTTGATTTGAAATATGAGAGAGAGAGAGAGGGGTGTTTGGTGATGGAATTATCAATATATGATTTTGAAGTCACCTATGAAATTGCATTGTTGAATGGGTTGGGTTGGGGGTGGACTTGACTCTTGTGGATGGGGCCAGTTTGGAAATTTCTATGAAATTTTCTAAGAATGTATGTATGTATGGCTTGGAAATTGGAAGTATAGAGAGAGAGGAGAGGATAATAGTCCACTTCTTGAGATAACATGCTACTTTTGTAATTTTATTTTATTAGTGCATCATGTGTATAGACATTGACCTAGTACTAGATCAAGTGACTATTTTTTTGGGTTTTAATTTAATAAATAATAGTACTCATTTGCATTAGCTGTTCATTATATATTAAGGGGCTGATGAACATAAATAATGCATTTCTACTCATTGGATTATAATTATATGATGTTCTATTATAATGTTATTTTTAAATATTTTTTAGTACAAGTATAAGTATGATTTCTGTTACATATTAAAAGATTTTTTTTTTCTAATTATGAAAAATCATACATGCACACATATAATTTTAAATTTTAGTATATACTAAAAACTATTCCGTAGTTTATAAACTGATGTCACAAATAGATGGCTGATTTGGGCCATACATAACAGAAATGGGATGAACTGCAGACCAGATTTTAACCTTCAACCATATGGGCTCGGGCTGGAAAAAAAGGAAATTATTTGGGCCGTATCAGTCCAAATTTTATTGTGGGAAAAGATACTAAAATGCATAAATAAAACATAATTGGAGGTCTAGATTATATCTATTTAATGTTTGAGTTACTAGATTGAATTCCGCAATTTAATCACGTATAGTAATCACAAGACAAGAATAATAGCAACTCCATCTAACAAAATTGATCTCATCTACAGATTTTTATTTTGTACAAACCCTTTATTTTTTTTATAAGAATTAAAGTTCTTCAATTAATGATTTGTAAGATTAAAGGTATTCGAGAAATTAGTAAATATTGTGTTTATATGTAGGGGTGGCAAATCGTGCGTGTCGGGTCGTTATCGTGTCAACACGATAACGACACGAACACGATAACAACAAACACGAACACGACATGTTAAGAAAACCTCAAACACGAACACGAACACGACCCGCTACCCTCAGACACGAACACGACACGAACCCATTAACGACACGAACCACTTCGGGTCAACACGACACGATAACAACACGTATTGGAAAGTGACTAAATATTTAAATGATTTAAATGAGATATAACCATATGAGACTATGAGAGTCAATTTAATAAATATTGAAAAATGAAAATAATAAGAATTAATAATATTAAAATATTATTTGTTAACGAATAACACGAACCCGACACGAATACGACAAGAACACGTATTGTTAACGGATAACACGAACACGACACGAACACGACACGAAATTTTCGTGTCCTTAATGGGTCGACCCGATAAGGACACGAACCCAATAAGCTCTGACCCAAACCCATTAATTTCGTGTCAGTTCGTGTCGTGTCAAAATTTGACAGCCCTATTTATATGTACATAAACCTTCATTCTAACTAAACGATTTCTTTTTTGTTATGATTCAATATTTATTTATCTTATAGTACTGTATATCATTATAATATTGTTAAAGCAAGTGAACGACATCTTAGAAGTCATACTCTTACAAGCTTTTATAATTCATGATCGAGCATGGACACTTGATACAAAATAAAGTGAAAAAAGGAGGCAGGACTAGGGCAAGTTCTGAAGCACATTGTAGGTTATTGTTCGACGTTTATTCAAGAATTGACCTCACAAGCTTCGTTTCCTAGGCTCCGTCAATATAATATCAATAATATCACACGCTCGAAATTAGCATGTCATTATTGTCATCCGACTAAGTATTTTACTTTATTTGATTTAGGAGTTTTATTGAAATAGTCCTATCGAATTACGCGTTTTGTAGGTACAATCCATAAAGCACCAAAGCACTATCATTTTAACATTAATGTATTTAACTACCACGAGTCATGTCACAAATTTTTTTAATTTTTTTACACTATTTATAAATATATATATACACATTTTGGATGTGGTTAGGTGGGGCAATGGGCATGTTGAAAATGAATTGGTAAGAGATTTTAGTGAACATCGCACTTGATTGTTTTGCAGTACAAATTCCACTAGTGATTATTCTTGTGTTTTTTTTCTTCCAATTTTTCTATTTTGGATAAGAAAGAAACGTATCTTGAATTGATTATTACGAAATTATGAGTCTTCATTTTTTGTTCAACCATACTGATGATTCCGCGAATTTTTGATGATGATAAATGCTCGTAAAAATAAATCACGACACAGAGAATTTTACGTGGTTCGATTTACTGAGGTAAATCTACGTCCACGGGGAGAAATGGGGGCAGGTTTGTATTGCTTGATCTGCCAATTACAGCTTACAACACAGACTTGCTATATGATTATTTCTCTAGAGAGATTCTAACCCTTTTCTACCAGATCTAAGTTCTATTTATACATTGGACTAAGATCGTGGCTTACATCATCACTCTAGGTCGTGGATGTCGTGTAGGTCATGGCCTAAGATCGTGGCCTGAGTTGACGCCACGTGGTAGTGGGTGTGTTGGAAGTTGTGGAAATCCTGCATGGGTCCACTAACTCCTTGTTCGGTCGAATACTGAGACCGAACTGCTTTGGTTGCCGATCTGAGAGTAGAGCTTGATGCCGACCTGAGAGCAGAGCTTGATTGGTTGGCTTTTACCGAGCTGTAGGCTGAGGCCGAACTCTTTGGTAATGCCGAACTCATACTCTTCCTTGGGCTTGTTTAGTTCGTACCCCATCACTACCCCCCCCGAAAGACGAAGTGAATCACTTCGGCGAAGCGAGTCACTTCGGCATTCTGGATAAAGGTACGGGGGAGGCTGACGTCAGGGGACGTGCCTTGCATGTGACTGCATTAAATGCGACAGTAAAATCCGGCCGTTGAATCCTGAAAAGGTGGGATTCGAAACGGTGCAACGATTTTGAAATCTTCGCCGAATCTGATAAATATGCTCTTTCTTCCTCATTTGAACACCTTTGCTGTTGCGTCTTCTATACTCTCTCTTTCTCGAGAAATTTTCTTCCGCTTTCAAGAGCTTCTTCAGACTTTCTTCACTTTCAAAAAGTAAGAAAAATGTCTTCTTCTTCTTCTTCGGTGTCGGGTAGCGGTAGGAAAGGGGATAAGGGGTCTTCTAGCCGGAAAGAATCCGGGGAGAAGACCGTAGAGTATTTTCACAGTATCTTGAGTAAGGATACTGTGATATCCCTTCACGAGAAATATTTTTTACCTGGGGGGAAGGCGGTGGTTCCCGACGATGATCATAGGGCTAACGACCCGCCGGAGGGTTATGCCACCGTTTACGAAGCCTGCTTAGAATGCGGGCTTCGTTTTCCTCTTCCCCCACCTTTTGTAGAGCTTCTTGATTTTTTTCAACTCCCTTTAGGTCAGGTGACTCCGAACTCTTGGAGGCACTTATCGGCTTTTGCTGCCGAACTGCGTAGGCTAGATAAGGATCTGTCTCTGAGGGCAATCCTTAATTTTTTCCAGTTTAAAAGGAAGGGATCTTGGTTTTACTTGATCCCCTTACAGCCTTTTAGGGCCTTCTGCAAAACCAAGTGGCCGAAATGGCAAAACCGTTTCTTTTTTTATAATAGGACTTCGGCTCCGGGCTTTCCTTGGAGAAGGCCGAAGTCCGTGATTCCCCATCCTCGGTTAGAACCGTTGGCCGAGCTCGAGGGCGAGCTCAATAAGATTCCTATGATTAGGAAACAGTATTCGGAAACTGAGCTCGTCAAGGGCGACCTCGTGTTCAATATCTCGTCTTCGGACGAAGAGGCCGAGGGTGAGGATTTCTCTTTATCTTTATGCTCTACTGCTTTAACGAAGAAAACTAACCTTGTTTTCTTGCCTTTTGGCAGTGTTCATGCTGAATAAGGCTATCCGAAAGTCCTCCGAGCTTGAGGAGCCGGAGAAAGAGAAGGCTACCAGCTCGGCGCCTGATGCCGAGAAGAATCCGAAGAGGCAAAAGACCTCTTCGGGTCCAAAGAAGCCGGAGTCGACTTCGGCAAGTAGGAAGGGGAGGACCCAGAAGCCCCCGAGAGCGCCAGAGAAAGACGTGGTCTTGGCGCCTCCTTCGGAGCATATCTGTGAGCCATTTTTATGGCCCACGGACTTCGCCGAGGTGAATTGTCTTCTTGATTCTTTGGCCTGGCTTCTGTCCTGTATTTTTGGTGCCCTCTGTTGACTTTTTTCCTTATCCATTTTCAGAGGAACGATATGCTCTCCAAGCTCGTCGCCGTCGAACTCTCCAAAGCGTCCAACGACTATGCTGAGATGCAGAGGAAATTGGCGGCTGCTTGTCACCGGGCCGAGCAGGCCGAGGCAAACTTTGAGAAAGCCAGAGCCGCTAGGATTTCGGCCCAGGATGAAGCTCAGTTTGCCAAAAACCAGCTCGTCATCCAGCGAGAGCAGACGAAACGGAGTGATGCTGCCGCCGTGGTTGCCCAGGGGGAGGCTCTCCGTGTTTACACGGAGAAACTCTTTTTGAGTAGCCAGTTCTCGGCTTTTGTCGGTAGTCTGGTAAGGCTAATTGCCGATAAGGGCGAGCAGGGGGCCGATGTCGTACTGCCTCTGTACAGCCGAGAGATAGCAGCTCGGCTTCAGAATCTGCCGCTCCTTGAGGAGCTCGCTTCATCCTCGGTCCTGCTTTCTGCAGACCGAGTCCGGGGTTGTCGAGCTGATCGGGACGAGAACCTGGAGGCTATCTTTGCCTCCGTGGGACCCGTTTCACCCGCTTCGACTTACAACGGAGAGGGTGAGGCCGAGCCGCTGGAGCGGGAGGCCGAAGTCGAGCGAGCCGGGCATCCGGAGAAGGAAGCCGATCAGGAGACGCAGCAGATCGGCTACGGTGGCGCCGAGCAGGCTGAGGAGAGCAAGGAGGCAGAGGCTGAAGCTGAAGCAGATAAGGAGAAGGAAGCTGAACCTCACCGAGAAGGTGGAGACGAAGCTAGCGAAGTATGATTTCGTCTCCCTTCTCTTAGTTTAGTTTCTTCCTTTATGTAAAATGGCCTTGAAGCCCTCCTTGTATAGAAAAATTTTTTTCTTATGAATGAAAAAATTCTTCTTTCTGCTCTTGTGTCTTCGTATAGCCTTTCGTACTCTCTTACTCCTGTTGTGGTTTACTACCTGCTCGGTAAGCTGAAATGCCGAACTGACGTAGCTGCTTTGTATTCTTAACTCTCAAGGAGCTGGAGGTACTTCACTGGAAGCGGCTGTACTCTTCGGCTTTAGACGAAGCTGAGAGAAGAGCTATAGCCGACCAGACGAAGAATGACGAGCTTCTGGCTCGTTTAGTGAAGCTGGAGGCCGATATCAAGGACTTAGAGTCCGATAAGAAAGATCTGGAGGCCGAGCTGAATACGGCCATTGCTGAGAGGACTGCGTATGAGGATTACATCCGTGTGCGCGGGGGAATGACCATATCAGAAGTTCAGGAACGAGTTGACGAACTGTGGGAGGAGTATAATGTACTCCGGAGGAACAATGCGCTGGAGAGCTCGGCTTGCCAACAAGCCGTGACATCATTGCGGCGCTGGGCTTCTCGGTACAACATTGTTCTTTCTCGGCGCCCCTCCATAGAAAGATTCCTTCGGCATATCGCGCCAACAGATGCTCGCACTCCAGATCAAACCTCTGGTTCCCTTGTTCAAAATCCTACTCCCAGCCAACAACGAACTCCGGAACAGCCGGAAACGTCAAGACGAGAACGGGCTCAGGAGCAACCGGAATCGTCAAGACAGGGACGGACTGAAATTCGCCGAGGAGTTGTGACTATGAGCGAGCAAGATCAGCAGATGCTTATTGCAGAGACTCTTCATCGCCGAGGTGTTAGGACTTCTCGAGCTCGGGGAAGAGGCGTTGGGTCGAGGATAGCATCTCGTCGACCTGCTTATTCTTCATCTGCTCGGAACAACCGAAATCGGCTTCCAGAGGATTTTGCAGATAGGTGGCTTAACTTCAGCAACCCTGGACAGTAGAATAGTCCTTTGTAATAGCGTAACGCCATTTTGTAGGGTAGCGGAGTTGTGTGCCGAACAAGATTTGAAAATGAAATTCTGTTTTTGTTTTCGCTTCTAACACTGTGTATTTACAGCTTAGCGAAAAAATTTCATCGTACTTGTCCTCGGTCTTATGAAGTAAACTTCTTTGACCGGACTTGTCTTTGGTCTGATGAAATAAACATCTTTGACCGGACTCGTCTTTGGTCTGATGAAATAAACATCTTTGACCGGACTCGTCTTTGGTCTGATGAAATAAACATCTTTGACCGGACTCGTCTTTGGTCTGATGAAATAAACATCTTTGACCGGACTCGTCTTTGGTCTGATGAAATAAACATCTTTGACCGGACTCGTCTTTGGTCTGATGAAATAAACATCTTTGACCGGACTCGTCTTTGGTCTGATGAAATAAACATCTTTGACCGGACTCGTCTTTGTGTTCTAATTTGGCGATTTTCGTCGCCGGGATCGAACTTTCCCTTGTCCTAATTCGGCGAGTTTTATCGCGTGGATCGGACTTTCCCAGTTAACCGAAGTGGTCTTATGCAGTAAACCTCTTTGACTAGACATGGTCGTCCTCGGTCTTATGAGGTAAACTGCTTTGACCGAACTTGGTCGTCCTAATTCGGCGAGTTTTATCGCGTGGATTGGACTTTCCCTTGTCCTAATTCAGGCAAGTTTTATCGCGAGAATCGGACTTTTGTTGCAGTTCGTTTCAGACGAAGTGCTTGATTCTTAAGCAGAATTGTGGTCTTGTATCCTCTTTAGAAGCTTTGACACACAATCGTGGGCTTGTTGCAGCTCGTTTCAGACGAACTGCTTGTTTAAGCTGAATTGTGGTCTTGTATCCTCTTTAGAAGCTTTGACACACAATCGTGGGCTTGTTGCAGCTCGTTTCAGACGAACTGCTTGTTTAAGCTGAATTGTGGTCTTGTATCCTCTTTAGAAGCTTTGACGCACAATCGTTGGCTTGTATGTTCTAAAAAGGGGATCAGCCTTTGAAGAACGAGATACCTCAGTTTTATTTGTAAGAGACGACACTCACATAGACAGACACAACGCACGTAGAGACAACAAGTAAAAAACAAAGAAAACACATAAGACTGACTGACCGGACTGTCTCTTACAAATGGAACTTCTTGAGGTTGGAAACGTACCATGTTCGGGGGTACTTGTGCTCCTGACGCGTGAGTCAATTTTTAAGACCCTTTGCCGAGGACTTCTGACACCCGATACGGACCTTCCTATGTGGGCTCGAGTTCGCCCAGCTTTTCTGCTCGGCTTACTTCGTTGTTTCTCAAGACGAGATCTCCCACTTGAAATTGCAGCTTCTTCACCCTTTGGTTGTAATACCGGGCTACTTGCTCCTTGTACTTGGCTGCTTTTATGCAGGCCAATTCTCTTCTTTCTTCGGCCAGATGTAGTTCGGCTCCGGTGTGACTTCGGTCATTTCGCCGGCCTCTGATTCCGGCTGCTGTGATTGCTATGCTTGATGGTGCCGAACTGATTGCTCGGCACTTTTAAGCGCAATCTGCGAACACACTTGCTCTTTTTCGATCACCTCGGATGACCGCTATCTCTCCTTTAGTGGAGAAGGTGTTCGGCGAGGATGCCTCTGATCGCTATGACCGGGCTTCTTTTTGTCTTCTCTAGATGAGCTGTCTAAAGACCGTTTTCGACGGTCTGCCTCATCGGCACGAGAAAACTTGTCCGCAAGGTCCCACATCTCTTGAGCTGTTTGCGGACCGCACTCCACGAGCTTTCTGTAGAGAGCTCCGGGCAGGATTCCATTTTGGAATGCCGAAATGACAAGTAGATCATTGAGATTATCTACCTGTAGGCATTCCTTATGGAATCTCGTCAGGAAGTCGCTGATCTTTTCGTCGCGACCTTGACGTATGGAAAGCAGCTGGGCCGAAGTATTTCGGGCTTCCGCTTTCTGAAAGAACCTCCTGTGGAAAGCATCCATCAGATCTCGGTAGGATCTAATGCTGCCTTGAGGAAGGCTGTCGAACCACCTTCTGGCGTTCCCGATGAGCAGCTCGGGAAACAGCTTGCACATGTGGACCTCGTTGAGACCCTGGTTCGCCATGTTATACTGATAGCGTCCCAGGAAGTCATGAGGATCCACGAGTCCGTCATAGGTTATCGACGGAGTTCGGTAGTTCTGTGGAAGGGGAGTTCGGGTAATATCGTCCGAGAACGGAGTCCTCAATACTCCGTACATGGCGAACCCGACATTTCTTCGGTATGGAGGAGATGGAGTTCTCCTGTGATTCCGGTACCGAGGATTCTTTCTTCTGGAAGACATGACACTACTGCGGTAGTGACTGTCTCGTATGGAGGGAGAGGGAGAATCTGCCGTTTTTGTCCCCGGCTGCTTTTGGCTTTTTTGCAGGAAGGTTAAGAATTCCTCCTGCTTTTCCGCCAAAAACAGCTTGACAGCCTCGTTCAAATCGGGCTGCTGGGAAGACTCGGTGTGACGGCTTTTGGAGCGGCTTGTTCCTCCACCATGAGAACTGGTGGTGGATTTATCCCTAGGCTGTTTTCCCGACCTATGGGATGGATTGGCTTCCTCCTGGTTCTCACGGGCAGGAATACGGGTACTCTGCGATCTGGTATGCATTTTTTGGGTGGAAAAAATGGATCAAAAATTCGCTTTATCACAAATTTTGTTCTCTGCTTCCCACAGACGGCGCCAGTGATGATTCCGCGAATTTTTGATGATGATAAATGCTCGTAAAAATAAATCACGACACAGAGAATTTTACGTGGTTCGATTTACTGAGGTAAATCTACGTCCACGGGGAGAAATGGGGGCAGGTTTGTATTGCTTGATCTGCCAATTACAGCTTACAACACAGACTTGCTATATGATTATTTCTCTAGAGAGATTCTAACCCTTTTCTACCAGATCTAAGTTCTATTTATACATTGGACTAAGATCGTGGCTTACATCATCACTCTAGGTCGTGGATGTCGTGTAGGTCATGGCCTAAGATCGTGGCCTGAGTTGACGCCACGTGGTAGTGGGTGTGTTGGAAGTTGTGGAAATCCTGCATGGGTCCACTAACTCCTTGTTCGGTCGAATACTGAGACCGAACTGCTTTGGTTGCCGATCTGAGAGTAGAGCTTGATGCCGACCTGAGAGCAGAGCTTGATTGGTTGGCTTTTACCGAGCTGTAGGCTGAGGCCGAACTCTTTGGTAATGCCGAACTCATACTCTTCCTTGGGCTTGTTTAGTTCGTACCCCATCACATACTATGATTGAATCCGATCGGTAATTTCACTATTATAAACACAACTAAATACTGTCACAAAAATATTCATTTCACACTAGTGGTGAAATGTGGGGATTCACTACAAAAATATCAAAAAATTGTCAATTTCCAATTTGTTGCTAATAGTATAAACTATAACAAGACACGCAAACTCAACTCGAACATACACAGTAATTTCAGGTTGGTTCGGATCGACATGTATTACTACATGTTAATAAGAAATTTTAATTATTTTTTAGTTCTTTTTTACTTTATTAGAGTTGGTTTTCTCACCACATCTATTAATTACATTTCACTTTTATCACCAATTCCGCAAGTTTAAGCTGCATCCAATCATTGTCATCACTGCCACAAACACAACCACCAACTGACATCGAGTCATATATCTATCTTCTGCAATATGCCTGAATTGTTTCGTGTTTTTATTATGTGGGCGTCATGTCACGTCGAGTTCATGTCATTGTTGTTTTGTTGTCGGGTCAGCTTGGCCGAATCAACACAAATAGAATCGTGTAGCTAATGAGATCATGTTTTGTGCAGATTTTGTTCAGGTTTGAACGTAACAAGTCAGGTTTGAGTTTGAGTTGAAGATTTTTTTAAGTTATTGTATTGAGGTTTGATATTAATGGATTGGATTGTTATTACTCAATAAATGACTCATCCCACACTATTTGTTAGCTCTAATCTAAACTCATATTTGCTCATATACATATATATTTATAGTTTACTTAGTAGTAGTACTACTTTTTATGGATCCAAATGTAAATAGTATTTACAAAATATTGACCCTTAAAAAACTACCATACCATACTTTACGAACATGATTTTGTCTTAACATTTGACTCCTAACAAAGTAGGGAAATTAGTTGACCAGGTCTTCTCTTTACATATTATCCTTTTCTAGAATGCCTCTGTTTTTGAAATTTCTGTCACGCGGAAACTGAAGACGTGTTTTTTCATCAAAGTTAATTTTTATGCAATCCAAATCATCAAATTTTGTACTCAATATTAGTAGTATTACATTATTTTGTTTGTATGCTAACATGTGTAATGATTAAGTTTGGCAATTTGTCACTCGATAATAATTACATTCCATAAAATAAAACGCACTTTGAAATCATATATGTACTTACTTGTATTGGCGTTAGACAATCTCCAAACTCTATTAAATTCAATTTTTGGTTCAAGCATCATTTTTACTTTACAATATCAACCTTATTCACTATATTTGATCCTACGAATTTTGTTCTGTTAATATGTATTTGACTCCTTTCTAATGCAGTTAATGGCATATGGTATCACATAAATAAAAATGGTTAAAAGTCTATAAAAATACACACAAAAAAGTCAATTTTGATTTGTTTCACGTCTCTTAAAATTTGAAAGATAAATTACGAAATTCTAAAAAATTTCAATTGTTACATCTACCAAATTTTGAGAAAATTGAGATCAATTTAAATTTTAGTTTCTTAGACTCAAAACGATGTCATTTAGTCATCCATGTTATCTTATTAATATACGTATGTCACTATTCGACCACATAACAAAATTTTACACGTGAATAACCCCAATATCGCATCTGCCCACAAAAAAAAAAGGTGAGACAATTGCAAATTTTAAAACCTCGCGATTCGTTAACAAATTTAGAAAGGTCCATAACGTACCAAAATTCGACCAAAATTCGTGATTTTTCAATAAATCAATCCCTCTATACAAAGTGATGATATTATGCTTATGTCATAGCAAGCATTTGGATGAAAATTCAATGGCCAAGATTGATCAAGTGGGGTCACCCCAAGTTTGGTAGACTAAACCCTAGCAACAATAAAATGGTAAACTTAACAAATCAAGAAATTCATCAAAATCACACAACTTTCTATCAAGAGAGAAACCAAGGAATGATAGTGGTAAGTTCTTCCTCTTCTAGAGGACTTTGATTTCTCTCTTCATGTCATAATCATATTTTATTATTCTTACATCATTATAATAATTTCTTCAGACTCTTCGCATCACTAAATTCTCCTTGCTTCTTTAACAAAGTTTTCTCCTTTTGATTATTGGTAATTTGATATTATTGCTTGGACTTTTTGATTTGTCTGCTTGTTGCTTTTCCACCAAACAAACCTCAAAATCCACGAATTTTTCGTTGTTGAAAGGTTATTATATATGTGAAGACCTCAAATCCAATTCTGAGCCCTTTTTTAATTTAGGGATTTGCAGATTTTTAATTGCTGCTGATTTGATCTTCTGAGCTTCCTTATCTCTGTGAACAGGTAAATTGATTATTAAAACCCCTCTTTTTAGCTTATAATCTGTGATTCTTTTGACTATTTTGATTGAGTTTGGTTTAGGTTTGCTTTTTAAGAAGTTAATTGACAATTATATGGAGCTTCTTGTTCAATTTTGAGTTTTTATTTGGTAGATGTATCAAATTTCAACACCTTTTCTTGCAAATTACTGCAGAAATTGTGTATTTGTTACTTTCTCCGTCCACTGCCGATACTCTTGGCAGTGGACGTCATGAGTTTTAATGCAAAATTAGTAAAGGGAAAGAGAGATGAAGAGAAAAAAATGAAAAAAAAGGTACTCTATTATTAATAGAGAATCGGCCTCGCCTCATAACAGAGAAAAACTTGCCAGAAATAGAAAGCGACTAAGTTTTGTATATGACCCAAAAAAGAAAAGAAAAAATTATATTATCTGTGTTTCTTTAGTCCAAAATTGAATTGGAACTCATTTGTGTATGTGTGAGATTTAGTGAAATTAAGGAATTTCATTAAGCATTTCAGCCATTAGATGTTAGATAATGTGTTTTCATGTTAACAAAAAGTGTTTACTTGCTTGTGTTAATATATTCTTCCTCTTCAGTAATCATATCATCTGGAGGAACATCTGGCACCTTGTTGAGAGGAGCTTAGTTTCTTACGTTGTGCAACGAGCTTCTTGCTGCTTTAGTTTGAATCGAGAATCGAACATGTCTTTGGTCGGGTCTGCTGCGTTGTATAGGAGCCCTGAGCTGTACTCACTGAAAGATGACAACGATAGCTCGGGGCTGTCAACATCCAATTTATACTCGTACACCAGTGACAGTTACGATCCGAAATATTTCCTCGATTCACCATCATGTTCTGATGTGATAGGCAATTCGTTTCAGTCCCCGTCTTCTCAGCGTACCTCGTTGGTGGAATCAACGCACAACTCGTATCAGTTTGATTACGCCTCTGAATTGGATAGTCCCCGTGATGTGGATTATGATGAAGATAAGTTGAGGTTGAAGCTTCAAGAACTCGAGAAGGCGCTTCTTGATGATAATGGTGCCGCCATGGAAATTGATAGTGATTGTTTTGACTCGCCGAAGGAATCTTCGTCCTCTGATTCTAATCTCAGCAGCACAACGAGCAGTAAGGATATGGTGATCTCCGGTCCACTGTCTCGTAAGCATATGCTTCTCGAGTGTGCTGCTGTCGTCCATAGCGGAGATTTCAAGCGAGCATCGAGCATGATCAATGTTCTCAGGCAGCACGTCTCGATCCAGGGAGACCCTTCGGAACGAATTGCAGCTTACTTGGTTGAAGCTCTCGTCGCTCGGATGGCAATGTCGGGGAAAGGCCTCTACCGGGCGCTGAAATGCAAAGAGGCCCCGTCGTCCGACCGCCTCTCAGCTATGCAGGTCCTCTTCGAGGTGTGTCCGTGCTTTCGCTTCGGTTTCATGGCAGCAAACGGTTCGATTCTCGAGGTGTTTAGAGGTGAAAAAAGAGTTCACATTGTGGATTTTGATGTGAACCAAGGCAGCCAGTACTACACTCTGCTGCAATTGCTTGCGAAAACTCCGGGTGACCGTCCGCACGTGCGGCTGACCGGAGTCGACGACCCGGAATCGGTTCAACGGCCTGTCGGGGGCCTAGCAATCATCGGGCAGAGGCTCGAACTTCTCGCTAAACAGCTGAAACTCTCCTTCGAGTTCAAAGCCGTACCTGCAGAAACCGCTCTCGTTTCGCCTTCCGCGCTCGGCTGCCGGCCCGGTGAGGCGCTCGTCGTGAACTTCGCCTTCCTGCTCCACCACCTCCCCGACGAGAGCGTGTCGACCGTGAACCTCCGTGACCAGCTTCTCCGGATGATCAAGGGCTTGAAACCGAAGCTCATGACCGTCGTCGAGCAGGACGTGAACACGAACACCTCCCCCTTCCCGCAGAGGTTCGCGGAAGCTTACAATTACTACTCCGCCGTGTTCGAGTCTCTCGACGCGACTCTGGCCAGGGACAGCCAGGACCGGATGAACGTCGAGAAGCACTGCCTCGCCCGCGACATCATCAACGTGGTGGCGTGCGAGGGGGAGGAGAGGATAGAGCGGTACGAGGTAGCCGGGAAGTGGAGGTCGAGGATGACCATGGCCGGGTTCAGCGCGTGCGGGATTAGTCGGGACGTGCGGGGCGAGATCGAGAAACTCATACAGCAGTACTCGGATAGGTATAAAGTGAAAGAGGAGAAAGGAGCGCTGCATTTTGGATGGGAGGAGAAGACATTGATAGTCAGTTCAGCATGGAGATAAATGGTTGTTTGGTTGGTTAGTTATTTAGTTAGTTACTTAGGTTTATGATTTTATGATATGTGTTGCTTTTTAACTATGTGTTGCTTTTTGCTTTTTCTTTCAATGTAATATTATTGTAAATAGTGTTTTATCTCGTATTTTGATATTGACTGTGTTTTTGTGTTTAAAGCACTGTTGTTAAAACAAAGATCCTCATAATATCTAATGTAGAGCTGAATAATTATTTGGGTCAAATAAGTTGATTTTAAAACAAAGATCCTCGTCAAATCTAATGTACAACTGAATCATTGTTTGGATAAAAAATAATAAGACTTTTTTCATTCAATCAATTGAACGAAAGTTCGAGCTATATGTCTAGTCCCATTTCAAGTTCATAGTATATCAAAATATTACGGGTACGTATGTAAAATCTTAAATTTACATAATCTTGCATGCTAGCTTTATTATTTTGTTCTAATTATGCAATAAATCATATTTTTGGCATTGACGTAGAGTAACTTTATTTACGTGGCAGTTGGCACTGTCGGATGTCAAATAAACGTCACATTATAGGCAACGAAATCACATCATCTTGTACTAAATTAAATTCATTCGTTATACTACTATCTTCACTCTTTTGTTTCTCCTTTCTCGTCTTCTTCCGTCTTGAATATACACTTTAATTAAACAAATGTAATTCTTCAATTTTATATAATCGATATCGTTCATTATCTACTACTATGTGCCATCAATTTGATTGATGTCAAAACAAATCAATTGGTTTAGTTGCAAAATCAAAATAAATCAATAATTATGAGTAGGACAAACCATATAACACCGCCACGTATTATATCTAAACCACTGAATTTTTACTCCTAGTTTAAGAGTCATTAGGTTCAACCAACTAGCTCAACTAAAAAAAAAGCCCCCAATAATAGCAGAGATTAGTAAAAGTATGGCTGAGTGAAAGATGATTATGATGGGAATAAAACTACTGTAAACAAATTCTGAGCAGAACAAGTATAAGAAAATTCTACAATAAAACTTGGCTTCAAGGCAATCCAAAACTATATACACTCACATGTTGGGGAAAGGGTGTGGGAGCCAAGGGGAAGAGCCCGCAACCGCACCGGGGTTTGGCAGACGCCTCAAATGCTGAGATGGCAATACAAGCACTTTCCGGTGGCCATGCGCCACTCCAGCTGTTTTTGCCCCGAAACTGTTAGTCGAGAAAACGCTGGGAATCACATGTATCATTCAATCAAGAAAACCTATGTCTTTACCATTTGCTTTCTTTGAGATTAGTACAACAACATGGAGGGAGGGAGGGATGCACACTCACAAACCATTTATCTTCTTTTCTCACTATACGGATATCCGATCCCCAACCAACGAATTCACTCCTCTACGCTGCACAAACAGCCGTTAGTCCAATGCCACAAAATTATGTAAGACTTGTCATGGAGATGCTTTCCAGTCAAATTGAAGGTTATTGAAACCATTAACTGCACCAAGACCACCGGCAAGCAGTTGGTTGCTCATATCCTGCTGTTGTGAATTCATGCCCTGCTCTCGTGCCATTGCCATGGCTACTCTCCCATTCATGGAAAGGGAGTTATTAGCAAGCGCTGCTCGGATCCCACTTACCATGGCAGATTGGCCGATTCCGTTGCCCATACTCCCAAACCCTGAAACACCAGTACCAGGGTTACCATTAGCTACTCCAGTTCCTACGAGTATATTGCCCCCACTAACACTGCCATTGCTGCCTGTTGAGAACATTCCATTCACATTTTTCACATCACCACCCGTCATCCCCAAGCCTGACATACCACCACCACCAAGCTGTGAAGACATCATCATGTCGTGTATAATTTTTTGGACGGAACTCTGTGAATCATTTGCATCTGCATCACCAGAAAGAGTAGGTTGTGGCATTGAAATATTTGGCGAACTCGCAGAATTCACATGACCACCCGATAATGGACCATGTGAAGCCAGTTGTTGATTATTAGACGACGGCGGTGTCGAGGAATGGAAAGGGGATAGAGGTGGTTGAGACTGTGGCATGGTGTTTGCAGATCCTGGAGATGGCATTTGAACACTATTACCACCGTAAGGGCTGTTAATACTGGACATTGGATTTTGCTGCCGAGAATTCATTGAATTTTGATGAAGGAGGCCGACAATTGTACTGGTAGATGCAGTAGCGGTAGCTGAGTTCGCAGGATTATTAACACCAGGAGTACTAGCAGCAGAAGCAAGTTGTGTAGCAGCAGCCGTAGCAGAACTATCGTTGTTTGAGTTTTGACCTGTTTGCTGCTGTTGCTGTTGTAGCCGACTGTCAGGCTGTGGAGGTTGTTGTCCTTGAAATCCAGGTGAATGATTTGTTCTTCGAGGAAACTTCGCCAGACTCTCTGTAGAGATAAAATAACAATATTACATATGAAGGGGTAAAAAAACAGCTTGGAATCCACAAGTAGACTGGGGATACTCTTACTTATCATCGAATTTCATGCTTCTAAGTTATACTGACTTACTGAGAACAGTCATCATTCAAGCAAACAAGATGAATTATAGGAAACCCACCAGGTTATGAAATCAAGCTTACGTTGTACGATTCACTTACAAGCCTAGATGATAAGAATCTTAGTATAAGGTAAACTTACCCATAGGACCTGCACCAGTTTCACGGCTATAATCAATAAGATCCTTCATGCTATTGACCACTTCTGATATCTGCAATGTTGAAGTGAACATAAAACATCGATAACGGGAAGTATATAGCAGCAGCTTTAGCAAATATCAAGCCTTAGGGAAACACAGAATTTAAAGAAGCGGCTCAACTGAACTTCTACCTCTTCTATCATAAGACATGCAACTTACTATTGCCTCTAGCAGATATAGTTATAATTTTCAATCACGGGAGAATCTTTAGTTTGCTCCTAACAACTAACAGATATAGGGTGTTGATGGCCACTAGCATTCTTGCGAGTGTGCTAAGTAATTAGAGTTAAACTCAACATGGTTTTTAACACTGAAACTGGAAAGGGTTTATTGAAAAAAGGCATATTACCTGCAAGCATCGCACATATCTCTTCGTATATCCCAAATCATTTACTAATGGAACTTCCAGAGCTTTGGCAAGCTGACGTGCAGAAGAAACAAACCTAAAAGGCAAAATTGCAGGTTGATTGATAACACATTTATATACTCCACTACAATATAGATGAAGCAGATCCCCAAGCACTACATTAGCAGTAATTCACAATAAAATCGTATAATGTCTTTCTCATAACCACAAGTTATAATTTCTTTGATGTGGACAAAATTGTTGATACAAAATTTGATGGGCAAGAATATGAAAATTTAGCTCAATGACCATTGGATTTTTAGAAAAGGATGTCAACATAGAAGTTTGTAACCCTTGTTTTAGACTATTAGTTATATGTGATTGATTGCAATCTTAGACTAATGGTTAATTGGTGATTTTTCTCACTTCCACACTTCTAAAGCTCCATTGGTGACTGATGGAGAAATGAAAACCAACTACACATGTCCAATGAGAAACATTGCTGGACTGCCAAATCCCATACCTTGACCATTTACATGAGCTTCTCTAGTAATTACCAAAACTATTGCCAGTTTAATTTGAGCAACTATATCCGCATCACACGAAAATCAGACGTTTCAATTACTAACAAATAGCAATCAATTCCTATTTTAGCAAATTCCATCCCATTTTATCATGGTTCTATATGACTAGGTGGTCAACACGACTTCATCTTTCCAACATGGGCACATAGTTCTTCTCTACCACTTCATCCTAAGGCTTTATTTATCATAACCATTGGAAGTTAGCAAGAAAAAGAAGTCCAAACATGAGCTTTTGTTTGAGGTCTGGAATAATTCTGGAAAAAATTAGCATAGCAACTTAAGTAAAAACAGATAACCTGAATAATGAAACCAGCTACCATCACGTATACCTTATAAATAGATGGAGTATTAAATATTACTCCGTATTTGTCAAGAAAATAGATAAATAATTTGCATTTAAAAGATCCTCATAAGTAAGGTATCACAAACTCACATGTTGCAATTGTTTTGTAGCTCCGAAAAAGAGGCACTAGTTGACACATTTTGAGTAGCAGCCTGGTACTTTTGGGCAGCAGTGCCAAGTTGGCTAACCTGCAGTTCAAATATATTAAGTTAGGAATGGCACATTTTACGAATCCAGATATATAAACCGTATTTAGAATTTTTTTTATAAATGACAACAAGTCAACCTGAGGAATCAGCAACCTTCTTGGGATGAGCTCTTCATGACGCCGAGCACAAAATTCCCAGGAGCATATCTGACAAAATTATTAGCAGAAAATAATGTATTTTACAGATATACAAATCAAAAGAACAAAATGCAAGATCGGAAGCATTTATCTAACCTTGAGATCGGGAGAGAATACAATTCGTAGCTGACCATCACGAACAACACGAAGTTGCTCAAAGACACTCTCTTGTATAGCTTTCGCGTAGTCCAGAACAATTTGCCCTGCAGGATTCTGATACTCCCTCGGCATATCAACATACAGCAATTCTTCTATAGTTCCACTTTCATATTTTATTTTGAATAGTCTGGGTAAAACCTCAACAGTTGCCTCTGGTAGTAGAAAACCAAAATTTTGTAGTTAGATATCATACTAATTCTTTCCTATCTGTTTTACATCTCAATAATAATGCCCTTCTAAACTTATGGAAAGTAGGTGAGGGTGAAAATGACATTCTTAAATAGATTCTTCAAAACAAAACCCAGAGATGACTAGTCAGATCAATTCATCACAGAGGAAACCATCCAACAAATAATGTTGCAGAACCTAGACATGAACGCACCAAATCCACGACCAGGCTTGCGGTTGCAAATTTCACAATGCCAAACATCCTGCATATAAAAAGATAGGGGCATATCACTTCAAAATAATAGATTAACAATGGCTATAGAAGCTGAGAAGCTATGGTCAAGTAATTTTATAAATAATTCAAGCTGACGTTTGAGTTCAGAAAAAAGTTTGCTATTCATCAAACCTAGTGACAATGTTCAAAGAACCAATAATGACACAAGTTGGAGTCAAATAGCCTAGGCACAGGTAAAATTCATCATTAGACCAGTAAAACCAACACACCTGAGGGAAAACTCCAGTAGTTTGGCGACCAGGTCCATACATTGAAACGCACCACTTTTTCTTGGCATTGGGTGCAAAATATTCAGCTACAAATTTCCTCCAGAACTCAATGCTGTTGTCCTACAAAATAATGTCATGCCAAATCATCAAATGAAAACTTACTTTAGGCATTGAAAAGGAGACTTTAGGCAAAAATTCAACAGAAACATCTTACTTCAGGTCTGTGTTGTTGCTGATACATGTAATGTGTCAGCCTCCGAGCACACATTCCAGGCTCATAGACAGGTTTTACAGG
The DNA here is from genome assembly GCF_004379255.2 of Salvia splendens. NCBI lineage: Eukaryota > Viridiplantae > Streptophyta > Magnoliopsida > Lamiales > Lamiaceae > Salvia > Salvia splendens. The sequence continues at coordinate 1,028,607 of NC_056036.1, read as the reverse complement.
GGACCTAACAGGCATGTTCGGTGGTTGAAACTGTTGTTGTAATGGAGATCTTTGTTGAGGCATAGCTTTTAACAGCTGCTGCTGCTGCTGAATTTGCATAATCCTCTGTTGATGCAAAATCTGCGCGGCAGCAGCAGCCTGAGAGGACTGTCGGGAAAGGAGGAGCTGCTGCTGCTGCTGTTGTTGCTGTTGATGGTGTAAAAATAAAGAAGGATCTGATTGCTGGGGTTCAATCTTGACAGTGCCTAAGCTTCTCATACTTTGTAGCTGCTGAGGTTCCATCTTCACTGAACTCAGAGTCCTCAAAGCTTGCAGTTGTTGCTGTGAGGCCTGCTCATTGGTCGTTTGTGGCTCTAGCTTAACATGTCCCACACCTCCTAGGCCTGCACGCATTGCCTGAAATTGCTGATGCTGCTGTTGCGAATTGGGTACAGAAAACTGTTGTAACTGCTGCTGGTTATGTTGAAAATTTTGTGGATCAAGATGTTGAGCTTGTTGCTGTTCTGGCAACATTTGGCTGCTGGAAGGGTTTGAGAATTGTTGCTGTCCTTGTCCGTGACCAGATGAGTTTGGATTGGCTGCAATAGTAGTTGAGATATTATAATAATATTAATAATTATAGTAAATTAGTGATAGTAATAGTTATACTAATAATCATAATAATGAGAAAAAGGAGTGTTGAATCCCATCCCATTTTCATTGCCAGGAAGTGAAACAGATTTGGGATTACCAACAAGTGCCCGTTGAAAGCTACCTGGACCAGATAAACCAGAACTTGAGCCTCCATTTCCAAATGACTGGTGAAGCAGAGAAGAAACGTTGGGAACATTCCCGAGCATATTCATGTTGTTTAACTGATTACGTGGTGACACTAGAGAAGGAAATGCATTCTGGGAGGGCATCCCACCTCCTTGCCCACCCAACAATGAGGAATTTGATCTTAACAATGACGGCGGAACCGGCTGCGCTCCACTATGCGGAGGGGGAGGCCCTTGTGGCACCATGTTTGCAGAAAACAGCACAGTCTATCCTACAATAGCCTTAGTACTCCTACCCCTAAATCACATCAATTAATCCAGAAACTGAACTTCCATGGATGCAAACAAGACTACAACCTAGTGAAAATATGGTACAATTTGACCACAGTTTAAAAACACAACCAATCATTAGAAAAAGCTCTTGGGTGTTCTTTTCGAGCAAAAGCAAGAGGATAAGCCTCGCAAATGAGGTTCTGGGAGTATACTATGCAAAATCCACGTCGATAATCAAAATCATCGAAACCAAAGAAGCTTGCTATACTGGTGAGCATCCTAACTTCTGCCTCCTCTTCTATCCAAATTGCAGTCTTTTGCCAGCTATCCGGTCAATCCCTGCACATGAAAAGTCGAATCAGATTCTTCTACTGCATATAAGCACATATAGCAATGCCAAAATCAGGAAGTATAAGCAAAATCCTACCAAACAATTTTTTTAGAGAAAAAATGACAAGTGTAAATGATAAGTATATATACTTACTTGAGAGAAAAGGATAATTAAATTAAATGCATCAACAAACAAATTACTAACAGCAGAAAACTACAATCTCAGAAATTAACAAAATTTAGCGTACAATAAACGAATTGACAGCAAAAAATCGATCGACCCCTAACTTCCATAGAAAAAGACAAACAACACACGATCTAAAGCCAAAAATGAAGCGATATTACCTAGGGTTCAAAACTCCAAACACGACACACACCACGACTGGGCGCAAGACACTCACACACACACCGTAAAAACTCGATTACTGACACGAATGCGAATTACACAAGTAAACAGTTCACACACTCACATAAGCAATGATTCCAGCTCGCAATCCGTTAAAACCTCGTAATTGAAGCTAAAACACACAATATGTTCCCTTTCCAGCTCTTTCGAGCACCAATATGGATAAATTCAGCTTCCTCCTTCAAACGAAAACCCCCAAAGTCAAGAGCACACAACTTGTGCGTTTCCAGTTTCTACAGTGTGTATCGAAAAAAGTCGTCCCCAAATCTTTCAGCGAACTAGAGAGAGTAGCAGACAGTTGATTTGAGCACAATTTTTAGAGAGAGATGAACAGAGAGAGGTGAGCTGAGTTTGGATGGGTTTTATTGCGGACGTCAAAATTCCATTTGATTGGATTGGATTTTTTCTCTCTCTTTTCCATCCTCTCCCTAAACGAAGTCAATCCTCTTCCTAGCTTATGCCTATGGTATGGATGTATCAATGGCCATGATTTCATGATGGTTGCATGTATGTGTCAAATGATTGCATGCATCATCATTATTAGCGAAGACAGCTCACCAATATTTGATTACCTCTTTGGCCATAGTAATTGGATTAATTTACAGAGATGCCACTACATTTTTATTGGATGTGGGCGCGAATTGCATACTATAGTGGAAGGCTATATTTATAAGGGCATCATTAACCCGTCCCTATTTCCGGCCCCAAGTTCCCTCCACGTCATCATTCCTCTATAGTTGTGGTCCAGACCCCAACTGCTGTAATCCTGCAGGTTGCAGCCCGGGCCGCAACTAATAAATGACACTATTCACAACTCCAACCTATTTAACTCGTAAAATAAAAAACGCTGGAAATTTAAACACGGAAAATTTAATTTCATCGAATACTGCAAAATTACAACATAGAAATTTTAAAACTGAAAATAAAATACATAAAAACATAACGTCAATTCTGGAAAACATTGGTGCGAGTCCAAATTTCTTCGATTAGATCGGCTTGGAGGCGAGTCCAAAGTTGAATATGAAGTTGAATGTGTATGAAAATTGAGTAGTATTTATAGAAAAAATTTTCGAATTAAAAAAAAAAAATTTGGTTGCGGCCCGGCCCGAGGAGCGTGTAACGCTGGGCCGGGACTCTACAGTTGCGGCCTGTCACCGTGCAACGCCGTCCCAGGCCAGGACGCGGGACGCGCGACAGGCTGGGAACGCGGCCCCGGGACGGGCCTGGGCCGTGACTCTCCTCCGTGCAACGCTCGGGACGGGCCGGGACTCGCGAGATGCGGCCTGGCCCCTTGCGTTACAGATGCTCTAAGCGTGATTGTTTAATAAAGTTTTTATTTTTATATATATTGGTAGAGAATGATTTTATACTATTAGAAAGAGAAATTCACCAAAATAGAAACTGATTATGATCCGTTTATATGAATATTCTAAAATAAATAAGATTATGATTGTGACATGTTTTACAAATAAGATAAAAGTTGTTTGTAAATCGATACTTGTTTATGTCTGATTCGAATCTTTTAACTCATTGGTTAACGAACCGTTTTAAATCGGAAAAACTTATCAGTTTGTTGTGAACCGCTAATCAATTCAATCATGTTTTATTTTGCAAATATTATTTATAAAAAGTTTTAAATTTGTTGGTTTCCATATTTTGACCGGTTTGTTATGAACCGTAGATCAATTAAATCATTTTTTATTTTACAAATATTATTTATAAACAGTTTTAAATTTGTTGGTTTCCATATTTTGACACGTGGTCAAGTTGTAAACACATCTATCATTATACCAAAAATACTGATTTTTAATATTTTATATATGATGTATACTATAATAGTTAATAAATATAAGAAAAATAGGTTATGTATTTTTAATTATATATATGTGTGAACTAGTGTATTTTGGTTTGACAAGTGATCAAACCAATTCGATCGAGGAAAACATGCTTGACAACAAAAATTACTTGAAAAATGATAACTTTGGAAAACGTATAAATTAATTGTAACTGGGGACCAAAACCATTCAAAAGTTTCGATTAGGTACATATTTAATGTATCACAATTAATTACACCAACTCTATGTAGTTTAGAATTGCTACATTACTAACCTATATTTGATGATTATCCCCATGCTACAGTGGATTCCCAGCTAAGTTCGATTTTTTTTACTACATATTAATTTGTTACATCACTTATTTAGCTAAGTATGCTCGAATATATTGATACAATATAGATGTGTGTATATGTAGGTATTGGTTATACTACCAATTACTATATTGTTTTTAAAATGAGAATACTATAACAATTATAATGCAATTGTATTTGCAATTAAAATGAGTTATCCATACCAACTGGTTGTAGCGTAGAGTTGTGGCGGGTTCAAACTGCGTCACTCGTTGGGAGACTTTCGGCCTAATAATAGTTTAACTATATATTTTTTCTATTTTTAATTTTATAATTTAGTGAAAAAATATTGGATGGATGAAGTATTAGGTAACTATTTATAATTATAGAGATGACTAGTATTGAATGATTGTTTTCTAGATTATCACATCATTCATTATGTATTTATGTTTGAATTCTTGGTTTCACTATTTTCAAATGGCATGCGTATAACGTTGATGGTGTGTCATGTTTGGGCAAAGAGACACGTGTTTTTTTTATTTGTGTTTGTTACAAAATTGAATCTAATAAAGTTGATCACATTATCTTTCATATACTATTAAACCTGTCTTTCTGATTTTTGCTCCTTTGGCTATATTAATTGAGTAAAGGTATTTCTTTTTGAATCGTTATGAGTATTTAAATTTTTATATGATAAAATTCAAAACATATAATATCTCTTGTTTTACTATTTTGATTTACTTTCTTTTTAATTATTTATTTTATTATCTTTCACATTATATTTTGCTTTTAGTTATCTATTTTATTTACTCTCGTATATTATTCTCACCTCATTTAACTCACTAAATATTTATAAATATCTCTATTGTAATGCGATAAAGACAGTACTACTATTAATCAAAGTAGTTCTCTCACAATATACTACTCCTACTTAATATTTTGACATATAGATTGACACAGAAGAGTAGTAACGAGTATTTTACATCAATTAACATGATGAAATTTAGATCTCGAAAGGTGATAATTTGAAAGCCTGGTCATTGAATAAATGGTAACTTTTTGTTGCAAACAATGGAAATTTGAGTACTTAATTTATTTTGTTCTTCAAGTTGACGGAATAATTACTAGTATGTTCCAAATTATGTTTCAATTGATTCTTCCCTATCACATAATGATCGAACACACCTCTAAAAGGAAAAGTATAGTAATATTTTTATTATGTTTTCATATTTCAAGCTTTTAAAATAATTTTTAAAACTGTCATAATCTCAATTCATATTGATGGGAGAGGATATCTAGGTAAGTATGTAAAAATATTTATCCTATAAGTAGCAATTATCACGGCTTGTTGCATGTTTGGCTAACAAAGCAATGAGGATTCATGGTGTGTTCAGTGGAATGCATAACACTCAACCGAGAAGCTATGAAGTTTGAAAAGCGGTTGAGGCTAACGGCTACTAGCCGTTGAGTTCTTGTTTAGTTAGTAGAAGTTGTAACTGTTTCAAGTGATCTTCTTGATTACTCTTTAGTTAGCTGTTAGTATAAATAGTAGAAGAGAAGATCTTGTAGTTGTCGATAAAACATTCATTCAGCTCAATAATATCCACGCAAAATTATTCTCTTCAAAAACCCTTTTTTCTTTCTCTTCTCACAATTAAGCTTCGATTTGTTTCGTGTTGATTGATCAAGCATTTCTACAATTGGTGCCGTCTGTGGGAATTCTTGAAGGTGCTTGATCGTTCTGATTCGCAGCTATGGCCGCCAGACTTGATGTGGATAAGTTTACCGGAAAGAATGATTACGGGTTATGGAAGATGAAGATGAGAGCCGTTTTGGTGCAGCATGGCCTATCCGCTGTTCTTGCCGCGGATGATTCGGTTGAGAAAGGGAAGGCTGCTGCGCTAGATGATAAAGCTCAGGCGAAGCAGGATGAGATGCAACTCAAGGCTCATAGCGCTCTGATCTTGTGCCTGGGTGACAAGGTCTTGCGCGAAGTGCAGGGTGAAAAGACTGCTGCGGGCATCTTGAAGAGGCTTGATGACGTTTATCTGGCCAAGTCCTTGGCTAACCGCTTGTATATGAAAAGGAGGCTCTACTCTTACAGCTTCACAGAGGATAAGTCAATTATGGAACAGTTGGAAGACTTTGCTAAGTCTGTGGATGATCTAGAAGCTGTACATGTGAAGATAAGTGATGAAGATAAGGCTATCTTGGTCTTGAATGCTCTGCCAAATTCCTACGATCAGCTTAGGGATACACTTCTTTATGGTAGAGATAAGGTGATTACCTACAATGAGGTTCATGCAGCTCTAATGGCAAAGGAACTGCAGAAATGAGGTAATAAAAGTCAAGATCAACATCAACCTGAATCGCTTAATATCAAGAAATGGAGCAAGAAACCATTCAAGAAGAAGGCCGAGGATTATAAGCCCGATGGTCCTGCAGCAAAAGAAAAGAGGTCTTGCCATTGGTGCAAGAAACCTGGACATTTGAAGAGAGATTGCTATGGATGGAAGAAGAAATTGGCCGCTGAATCCAAGTCCCATTCAAATATTGTCAACAGTGATGGGGAAGAGCCAGCTGAAGTGATGAATGTAGTGGACAAGATAGAAAGGGATTCATGGATCATGGACTCTGGATGCTCGTTTCATATCTGCCCCTATGCTGAGTGGTTCCAAGACCTCAGACACTGCAGTGGGTCAGTCATACTGGGGAATGACAAAGCTTGCAGCATCAAAGGAATTGGTGAGATTAAATTGAAGCTCAGAAATGGATCTGTGATAATATTGTCTGATGTGAGGTATATACCTGAAGTAAAAAGGAATCTGGTGTCTCTTGGAACTCTTGAGAAGAAGGGCTACTCGTTTCTTTCTCAAAATGGTGTCATGAAGGTTTGTAAGGAACAAGATGTAAAGATGGTGGCAGAGAGGGATGGAAGTTTGTATTATTTACAGGCCACTGTTATAATGGGTGAAGCTAATGCAGCTATCCGACCAGATTTAATGGCTTGGCATCTCAAGCTAGGACATCCGGCTGAAGGGACTCTAAAAGCAATGGTGAAGAAAGGGATCATTGACATCAGTGGCATGGATAATATGAAGAAATGCCAAGATTGCTTGCTGGGAAAATCCAAGAAGAAATCATTTCCAGCAGGTACTCATTCATCATCCTCTCCATTAGACTATATTCATTCAGATCTTTGGGGGCCCTCACCTATTAAAATTTGGGTGGAGGGAAATACTATATGTCTATAATTGATGACTTTTCAAGGAAGGTATGGGTCTTTATCTTAAAGGAAAAGTCAGAGGCATTCATCACATTCAAGAATTGGTGTAAAGAGTTAGAGAATGAAAGGGGGATTATTCCTAAGGTGTTAAGAACTGACAACGGTTTGGAGTACTTGTCCAAGGAATTTGACCAATTTTGCAGGGACAAAGGAATAAAAAGGCATAAGACAGTGCCTGGAAATCCTCAACAGAATGGAGTTGTGGAGAGAATGAACCGCACACTCCTTGAAAGGGTCAGATGCTTATTGTCTTCTTCTGGAGTAAACAGAAATTTTTGGGCAGAGGCTGTGACAACAGCAGCTATTTTGATCAACAAATGCCCATCATCAGCAATTGGAGGTGCAATACCTGATGAAAAATGGCATGGAGTAAGGCCTGACTATACAAGATTGAAGCCTTTTGGGTGTAGAGCGTTTGCACACTTCAAACAAGGGAAGTTGAATGCTAGAGCCTTGCAGTGCATTATGCTTGGCTATGAAAAGGGGGTCAAGGGGTATATATAGGCTATGGTGTACTGAACCTGGGAGGCAAAAGGTGCTGATCAGTAGAGATGTGGTTTTTCTGGAGGACAACATGCCTTATCTGAATCAAGGAAATGTCAAAAATCCAGAATCTGATTTCAATGAGTCCAGAGCTGCTATGACATATGTGGGTATGGATTCTAATGATGAAGTAAGTGTGGAGAACTATGAGGCAGGTGGAGGAATTCTAATGGATCCAGATACTCAATCAAATGAAGCTGTGCCTCAAGACTCCACACCAGATGCACCAGAACCTTCATTGGCTAGAGAAAGGCCAAAGAGAACTATCAGACCTCCTGCAAGATTTAGTGATTATGAGATGTTGTATTATGCTCTACATGTTGCTGAGCAAATGGATGCTTCTGAACCAGGCTCCTATTCTGAAGCTGTGAGTGGAGCAGAAAGGGACCAATGGATCAGAGCAATGAAGGAAGAAGTGGATTCTCTGATTGCTAATAAAACCTAGATCTTGGTTGAGAAGGCCGAATTCAGAAAGCTTATAGGGTGCAAGTGGATGTTTAAGAAGAAGCTTGAAACAGCAGACACTCACACAGTCAGGTTCAAAGCAAGGCTTGTTGCAAAGGGGTACAACCAAGAAGAAGGAGTTGACTTTAATGAGGTGTATTCCCCGGTGGTGAAGCATAACTCTATTCGAGTGTTATTGGCCGTGGCAGCAAGGAAAGGATGGGAGCTGGAGCAGATGGATGTCAAGACAACATTTTTAAATGGGGATCTTGAAGAAACAATCTACATGGCTCAGCCTCAAGGCTTTGAAGTACCTGGCTCTGAGCATAAAGTATGCATGCTCAAGAAGAGCATCTATGGGCTCAAACAATCAAGTAGGCAATGGTATTTGAAATTCGGTGAAAGTCTGACAAGGCTGGGGTTTGCTAGATCCCCTTATGACAGCTGTGTGTTTGTGAAAAGGCAAGCTAATAAGAGTCCCATCTATTTGCTCTTGTATGTCGACGATATGTTGTTGCCAGGTGAGGATATAAGGGAGATAAAGAAGGTGAAAGAACAGCTGATGAGGGATTTTGAGATGAAGGATCTTGGAAGTGCAAGTAGGATCCTTGGCATGGACATTATCAGAGACAAAGGCAGCAAGAAGCTTTGGCTTTTTCAGACAGATTACATCATTAAGATGTTGAAGAAATTCAGACTTGACAACATGAGAAGGACTTCAACACCAATGACTATACACTTCAAGTTGTGTAATGATCAGAAGGCTAGAACTGAAGAGGAAAGAAAGGAGATGGAGTTAATTCCCTACTCTAATATTGTTAGGAGTCTGATGTATCTTATGATATGCACGAGGCCGGATATAGCCCATGCTATCAGCACAACCAGCCGCTACATGGCTGGGTATGGCAGACAGCACTGGAATGCCTTGAAGTGGTCTCTGAGGTACCTAGGTTGAGCAAATAAGCTGGGGGTTCTGTTCTCAGGTGGAAGTGAGTTAGAAGAAGAGCCTTTGGTGGGATATTGTGACTCTGATTATGCTGCAAATATTGATACAAGAAGATCCCAGACAGGCTACATCTTCACTCTTTTTGGATCTGCAATATGCTGGAAGTCGAGCTTGCAAAGTATGGTTGCATTAAGCACAACTGAAGCAGAGTATATGTCCCTCACATCGGCAGTAAAGGAGAGCAAATGGCTACTGGGACTCGTGGCTGAGTTTGGAGTTGTACAGAAGGGAGTGACTGTCTATTGTGACAACAGTGGAGCTCTGTGCCTTGCAAAACACCAAATGTTTCACGAGCGTAGTAAACACATTGACGTGAGGTTACACTTCATCAGAGATGAGGTTGAAAGTGGTAGAGTGAGGGTGAAGAAGATCGACACCGCTCACAACCCGGCTGATATGCTTACAAAGCCTTTGAACAAGGAAAAGTTCGAATATTGTTGTAGGCTGGTAAGTTTGTGCTCGGTGGAGAGATGAGCATTGCCTTGTAGCCAAGGTGGAGATTGTTGCATGTTTGGCTAACAAAGCAATGAGGATTCATGGTGTGTTCAGTGGAATGCATAACACTCAACCGAGAAGCTATGAAGTTTGAAAAGCGGTTGAGGCTAACGGCTACTAGCCGTTGAGTTCTTGTTTAGTTAGTAGAAGTTGTAACTGTTTCAAGTGATCTTCTTGATTACTCTTTAGTTAGCTGTTAGTATAAATAGTAGAAGAGAAGATCTTGTAGTTGTCGATAAAACATTCATTCAGCTCAATAATATCCACGCAAAATTATTCTCTTCAAAAACCCTTTTTTTCTTTCTCTTCTCACAATTAAGCTTCGATTTGTTTCGTGTTGATTGATCAAGCATTTCTACACGGCTCAAACAAATTATTCTCCGTTCACTCTTGTGACTACTGTGACTCGAATCTCAACTAAATTGTACCGACTAACGTGATAATATTCATTGAAATTAAAAATCTTACTAATCTTACTACACGTCTATATAGTAGTAGTAGTATATTACATAAAGTGGGATATGATGTATGATCATATCAATGGATTTCTATATCAAGCCCACGGAATAAACTCCTTCAATTTAGACATAAAAACTTTAAAGCTTGTGACACCAAAAAAAATCTAGCCAAAAATCTAGGCATAATCCTAAATTGCTAAATAAGGGGCAACACCTTAGTATGTATCACATGTTGTTGTCCACTTGGTGAAAGTACTAATGCACATTCTCTCATTTTTATTGACCTAAAATGAACCTTCTTACCAAAAAAAACATGAAAGGAATAAATTTGAATATAGATATTAACTGAGCAAAAAATTAGTGATCCAAAAGTACATTGTTGCATTGTATGTTTAGCCAACCACAAATATAGAATTACAGTCACTGTTGGTATATACTAGAAGCAAATTATTCAATAAACTTTATAATATGGTAGTACTACTTACTTTGGTAATCAATAACAAAGAGTTCATCAAAGAGTCAAATAAGAGTATATTAGTAAATGAGATAAAAAAAAAACTGTTATTTTATACAGATAAAATTGTATATTTGGGACATTAAAAAAAAAGAAAAACAAGCATAATCTAATTTAGAAAATGAATGGATTGATAGTTTCTTATTTACCTTATTGAGATTAAAAGTTAAAACTAGTTTCTGTGCATTTATTATCAAACATAAAAAATCAACCAAAAAATAACAAATAAAGTGACGTTACTTAAATTTCCTTAATTATTGATATGGCTGGATGCCAAAGAATACCGTAGCCAGATATAAATAACCATAAAACAAAATAATAATGCTTGTATAAAGCTGGAATTTATACATGATTTTCTTTTAATAAATAACATTATTTAACTAATGCTAATGCATATGCATATGCATATGCTTTTTCACCACAGCATGCATACATAAGCAAACCCATCCGCATGCATTGATGGCAATTGACGGAGTGGGACACGTGGCATTGAGTCACGTGTCATTGAGATCGACGGAAAAGCAGAAACCGTTAAGGGAAATAACGGCCGTGAAAAGCTATTTGGCTCTGCTGACAGTTGGGTTTTTGGCTCTTAACTGGTTTCTAAGGGAGATTCTCTTTCCTATTTAATATGGCATTTGGGGTCCGGTTGCCTGTCGCTCTTTCCACCGCAATAAGATGCACCCTCATCGTTTAGCGTGTATGTGGCTCTGTTGTGATGATTGGGCAGTTTGAGTGGCTGAAAATCTCAATCAGATCGAGCTCTGTCGCACATGATCTTGGCTGTAGATTATCATTATCTTTCCCATAATGGCACTGTTTAATTTCTTTAATAGTGCTTCAATATCAGATGGGAATAATTTTAGTTTTATATGTTTGGATGACATTTTAAAATTTTTGGTGAGAGTATCAGGTATATTTAATTCGATGAAAAAATACAGGTTAATTGTCAATTAATAAGACGTTTCATCTCCGATTAATATATTAGATGTTCGAATCTTATAGATGTAAATTTCTTTAATTAATATCTTGAAACCATCATTATTTTCATATGTAATGTTCTATATTCACTCCCATGTAGAGAAGTTTTATTCTAGAGGGTTAAATTTTTTTAAAAAGTGTCTTAAATATTTAGTACTTTGATCATGTTCCAAAGCAGACATTGCAATTTTTTTTAGTTTGTTTAAAAAAAGATGTAATAATACTTTCTTTTTTGAAAAAAAATTATATCACATCATATTAAAATATATTTTCCCCTTCAATTTAATATAATACTAGTATAAAATAAAATTTTCTAAAATTTTAGTGTGAAGTAGATAGCGTTTTAAGGTTACCTTAAATGTTTGTTTTTTTATTCAGCTACGTATGGGCCTAAATATTTCGGTTATATATGGGTTAAGTATTGAAAATTTGCACAAACATCAGATCATAAAGCCCATTAAAATTCACTATCACCTTATTACTGCCTTTGTCCTATAAAATAAATAAATTTACTATCACCTTGGCAAAGATGAAAAAATGCATGGAAAATTATAATAAGCGTGTGATTGTTACTTGGGCGAATTTCATTTTAAGTTCGTTTACCTAAAACTAGTGTGTTATAAAAAAATAACAGAAAATTATAATAAATGTGTCATCGTAGTTGACAGCTTGGAGTTGTGGTGACCTTGATGTCATGGGTTCAAACCCCGCCATCCATTGAAAGATTTTGGGTCTTAATACTAGTATTTATCTTTAATTTTAATTTTTAGAAATGTAATTACCTAAAAACTTTGTAAAATTTTTTTGACTATATTATAGTGAGATAAAAGAATCATAATAAAATATTCAATATTTCTCTTCAGTTTTTATATTTAAAAATGATTACGCTTGATAATTTTGATACATGTAAATATTGGATGGAATTGATACAATTAATAGAAATTGACATAACATTAATAAGCATCAAAATTTAAGATAAAATTGATAAAAATCAGTAAAAGTCTGGAAAAGGAAAATGAACACAAGCTCAGAGACAAAAGATTAAAAACTTATTAGTTCGATTCAGTGCAAAAATGTAAGCTCAATTGTTTGATTATACATACAAGAAAACCCAATTAGTCTTGTTAGCGATTCCAATGCCGATTCTTACCAACCATTTCAATCGAACGGCCGGAAAGACGTCGAAGCTCCGGAGGTATTATCGCCGGCGGAAGATGCAGAAGCCCCTCCGTCTCTGGAAATGGGATGGCTACATCTATTATATACAGGTGAATAAAGTCCGTTGATTTTTTTTCAGCCCCTTAATACTGCTTCTCCATGCCCTCTATCTGTTTGACGAAATGCCCAAATGACGATTGTGTTAATAATGCCTGTGTCCTGCTCTTGATTTCCTCATTTGCTGTGTGCAATGCGCTCTCCTGAATTAACTTGGATTGTTGGTCCTTTGTAGTGTTGAATTCTTATGTTAATTAATGAATCCAATGTCTGCTCTATGAATCAGTATAACTATTGTTTGAAGTGGCGGTGCGACTTGCTATTTTAACATCTCTCATGTTTTTGAATGTGGATAAGTTTGATTTGATTAACTGAATAAAGTTTCGAATTACTGTGAAATATGATGATCTTTAACGGAAATGGATCACCTGCTGTGCACAGCAGGTGCTGTGCCATTTTTTACACAAACAATAAATAAAAGAAAAAGGAAAAGAAAAGGAATAAAAACAAGTAAGGCAGCGTTTTATTCACAAACTGCTGTGTTTTAAACACAGCCCCCTGCTGTGCACAGCAGGGGATCCTTCCCCGATCTTTAACACCTAGGGAGTGTGTCAGTGCTTGTTTTCAGCTGCAAAGGAACACATAAGTACTGTGGTTTATGTCGGATTTTTTGTGTGGAAGTCGTAGTTTTAGTTGTAGAAGAGTTTGCTGTATAAAAGAAATATGCTACAGATAACTTATAAACAAGATGATTAAGATACCTGTGAGGATTGTTACTCTAACAGATATAACACTTCCAAGTGTAGGTAGAAAAACAAAACAATCATGGATTCCTATCACGATCTTCGGGGAACATAGTCTAAACAATCATGGTTTGCTATCACGACCTTTGGGGAACACAATGTAAACATTTCTTGGTCTAGTGTATTCTAAAAGTAGCGAACGCAAACAAATTCATTTGGGGGGCTATTGTTCAAAGTTCATATATGGGGTATATATTTTTCTTGTTCAAGTATAGGTTTTTTGATAAAAGGATTAATTTGTTTGGGGAAGGAGGGGGGGCTTCAGCCCTCCCCAGCACCCCTGGTATATTATTTTCAAGCAATCCAACTGAATTTATGGAATCCATTCAATACCTTGTTTTTTTGGAGAACTAATCATCTGTACCTCTATTTTAATTGGGAACCACACTCAAGAATATAATTTTTCAAACGGTTGAGAATGAAAAGCTAATTGTAATAATAAACCATAACTAACATTTTACTAACTAAAAAATGAAAATATAAAAATAAAAATGTTTACAAAACATTTACTATGATATAAATATTGAAAAAAAAGTTGAACAAGTTGATAGTGGTAGAGAAATGATACACCACAGCTTGGTATATAAAACAAAAGATAGGAAAAGAAAAACAAAAAAATGTACCAGCACACAGTTTCTCTTAAGTCAAAATATATGATTCTTTTTGCATTTACAAAATTACTTCCATATTGGCCCATGGTGCTATCAAAACAGGGTTCGGATGGAACTGAGTGAATTTAAATCTGCTGGGTTAGAATACTGTGCACTCAACAATCTTAATCTGTTTCGTAGTTAATGATAGTTTCATAGAAGATGTAATGGATGCAAGAAAGGGCTGAAACTGGCCCAAATCATTGATTATCAAAGCAATGAAATACATGTATATATTCATCAGCTACATTATAAATTTGTGATATATGTTGCCTAATCTAATATGTTTAGAATTAGTAGGTGATTGCTTCTCATTGTTCAAGATTGCTATGACTTATTATTGTTTCGTGCGAAAGTACTCTGCCTCGTTCATTAGTAGTCATATTAGTCTGACTCTAAAATAATATAATGCATATTATTTCTAATATTTTCTCAGACGTTCTGCTTGCAGTATCCAACTAATAATTTTGTTTGGTATCAAAGTAAATTCTTATGTTCTTTAATCAAATATCACATATGCGATAAGTTAATTACACGAATACAATAATAAGAAAATACTAGATTACAGAGGTGGCCAAGTGGCTTCTGAGCCGCTACGCATTTAAACTTATTCCGAATTAGAATAGTGGAAAATAGCATTAATCACACCTTACTTATAAGTTATAACGCTTGCTCAAATGCCTGCATACGTAACATCTATCCTCACACGTCACAAGACCTTTATGATGGCACCTACACTCACAATATATACGTGTGAACGAGTGCATATCTTTTATTAAATCAACTATGATTGTAGGGATTATTACAAAACAAAAAGATTAAGAAAGCCAGGTGGCTGTTAAGCGATACCACTGGCCGCTTATTCCAGTCCAATCAACTTTACTCCATGTAACAAAAAGGATTATTACAAAACAAAAAGATTAAGAGAGCCAGGTGGCTGCTAAGCAATACACACAGGACAAAAAAAGACAGTAGGCTCATTTAATTTTGTAGCGCACGCGCACTAGCTTGGATGCGCAGCGCCTATATAAGAAACACAGGTTAGTCCATTGTCTATCCTTCTTCAGAGTAAATGTACTATAAATCTAGAGGGCTGAAATTTCTCAGAGAATTAAGCATATTTTCTAAGGATTTGGAGGCCAGTTGTCCTTTTTGGTGCAGTCTTCGCCAAGAATTATTTCCTTGAAGGTAAATCTGTTGTTTAAAGAATTTTAATTACATAGCTATACACAAATGAAGAAAAAATTGCATCTTTTTTATATATTTTCATGAAGGTATAAACTTAATTAATGGTTTAGTTTCTCCGTTGTGTAGTTAATGATAGATTATATGTTTGAAATGACTTCTTGTTGAATTCCATAGAAGGGAAGAAGATCTAATTGTCTGAATCTATGAAGTTCACATTAATGCTCTAGCAAATAAAGTAAGGGAGAGAACACAAATAACTACAGAAAAGTAAATGTGGAGCAATCGCTGAAATTGAGATTCTTGATTTTGTTTTTGACAACATTTCTGAGTATTTTAAGTTCATATTTTTGGTGATAATTCTGTATTCATGTTTGCTGTTGACAAGTTTATTTTCAAAATGATGTTGCAAGGATTAAGTTCATGAAGCAGTGTTCTTTAAGTTGAAGTGCTTGGATTTAATGGTGTCGCAGATGCGAGTGTGGGACTTTTTATTTGTCTCAAAAAAAATTTTGGATTCTTCAATTGTATGCATATTTTATACTCTCCTGCTTGTAAACAATTCAGGGATCAGTCCTTTATTTTACTCATTTTCACAATAATTTTTAATGAGTAGCAGTTGATAATTTTTACATTTTAACCCTGTTTGGGTAATCACTTCTGTCATGTCATGCTAAGTATTTCGAAGTATTTTTATTTTACAAGTTGTCATAAAAAACACCCCATTATTTTCACTTCTGTAATATATTTTGTTTTGCATGTATGTGTATATAAAACAAAGACACACATCTAAAGTGCACAGATATTTTAGTTCTTCGTGAATTCTTGAGGTCCTAAGCAAGATGAGATGAATTTGATGCTAGTTTTCTCAATAAAATTTGATGAATTCAAAAATGTACAGCTCAGCATTCTCTGTTCTCAGTCAAGCTTTCCCAGTTGCCTCAAACATGAATTCAGATCGGACATCCAACAACTGCTTCTGGACGATGGGGGTGGATGATGCTGCATCAAATGATGCACGCACATCTTTGAATTGGACAAGCGAGGAGGACAAGGCATTCGAGATTGCTCTCTTTACCCACTATAATCATGCTGATATGTGGGGTAAGATCGCATTGGCAGTTCCTGGGAAAACAGTTCAAGATCTAAAACTTCACTATGAAGCCTTAAGTTTGATGGCTTTTGAGTCTGGCAAGATGCCTCTGTCCATTTATTCGAGAAAAGGCGATGTTCTAGAAGAGAAGAAGCTGAAGTCAGAGCAAGTGACACGAGAGTCTTCTACAGCTAGAACCGGAGAATTGTTTCCTGGAAATCTCGAGAGAGCAGCAGCGCACGCTGGAACCCAACTGCTGTCAGGATGCGCAAAGGTAGCTTCAGGTGATGCTTTCGGGAAGCGCGGGCGCCCTAAGAAAGCTGTGTGTACTAATGAAAACAAGCTGGTGCTGGGGGCAAGGTATCCCAGGAAAAAGAAAGCTGTTGCATGTAACGAGGGCAAATTGCTGCCCGGGAAGCTACTGCGGTCTGGGTACCCTCAAGAAGCTCCAAAGGATATCGGATATCAACTGCTGTCTGGATACCCTAATCAACTGGGCTTCCCATCTGGTTCACTCCCGACTCCTTCTTATGGGACTGTTGGGAATAGCACAGGTGCAGCAATGCGGGATATTGATGAGCTTGCTGATGGTCGATATGATATCGGTTCTAGCACCGATATTTTGGATGATCTTGATATCTCTTTGTTCCCTTATTTTTGGGATTGAAATGGTTTCAAGGAAGTTAATACATTTTTCTTTTGGAAAAGCGTACTTTTGATGGGATGGCTTGTAATAAAGTTTGCTAATGTGTACAATGTTTTATCTTCTTTAATAAAGTTATGTATTTGGTTACTTATTTCGTATCTTCACCTTTTTTTTGTTTTTGTTTGCTTAGAGATAGTGTAAATGTAATATATAGATGACATTCATTATCCCATTTGTTTTTTTTATGAGGTTTGTTAATATGGGGATGAGATTCATTATCCCATTTGTTTTTTTAAAGGTTGTTAATGTGAAGATGACATTCATTATCCCATTTCTCTTTTGATGAGGTTTATTAGGGTAATTGTAATGTGTAGATGACATTCATTATCTCATTTCTCTTTTTAATGATGTGTTAAAGGATCCTCTAATGTGAGTCTTCCACAACACTTGCTTATGCACATAACTACACTGTTTCATTATTTTTTTTTTATAAATATCCTTCTACTTTTGGTATATACTTAAATAAACAATACTTGGTATAGAGTTTATGTATAATACATTATTGTAATTATTTTTGTGTCCCCAATACCCATAACTAGTTTATTATTGAACTTATTTTTATGTGCACTAAAATTATACACTGTTTTATTCAAATTCCTTTTTAAATTATATAATCCTTACAATAATAAAATAAAAATGTCATGTAAATAATATAATTGTTTGATTTCATTTATGTAAACAAATAAAACATCTTAGTTATGTCAAATTTTCATAACTAGAGCTCATTGTGGTATTTGATTTTTATTTTTATATTATACAATAATTCATTTAATGTATAAATAAATTTTCATTATTATAGTCAGATCCAGGATTTTATTCTTACTCAATCTTTCTCCTCTATCAGTTTACAATATCCTTAAACCATCCTAACACTTTATATGCACTTTATATAATGCATATAAAGGAATATGAATAAAATACAACACGATTTTAGTGCACATACAAATAAATTTAATAATAAAATTTAGTTATATGAACAATAAAATAGTATTAAAAATGTTAAAAAAACAAAAAAAAAAACTAGAACAACTAATTTATTAATGCAAGTGATGATGAACAAGTGCAGGCGTCAATATTGGTGCATGTAGAAAAGAGTTGAATAAAAAAAGATAAATGGTGGTGATTTGTGCACAAAGCTGCACAAAAAAAGATAGTGAAGGAGTTATAAGCACAGCCATGACCATGAAGCCTTAAGTTTGATGGGTGTTGAGTCTGGCAAGATGGCTGTGGCTGTGTCCATTTATTTATTCGACAAAAGGCGATGTTCTAGAAGAGAAGAAGAAGCTGAAGTCAGAGCAAGTGACACGAGAGTCTTCTCGGAGAATCGCTTCTTGGAAATCTCGAGAGAGCAGCAGCGCACGCTGGAACCCAACTGCTTCAGGTAATGCTTTCGGGAAGCACAGGCGCTCTATGAAAGCTTCCAGTACTGACGAAAACAAGCTGATGCTGGGGCAAGGTATCCCACAAAAAAGGATAAGGAAAACTCTTTTAATGAGGTTTGTAGGAAATGATTCTCTAATGTGCAGTTTTGTGCATAACACCATGTGATGTGATGTGCACAAAACTGCACTGTTTCGTCACTTTTATATTTTTTTTTATTTCCTTATACTTTTTTGGGCTGTTAGTATGTACATAATAAATGCTCTATACTAAGTAGTTGTCCTTGGGTTTATGTATAATCCATCAGGTTCTTCTTCTAAGGCTTATAACACCATAATCCAAAACTAAGACTAAATCTACGCCCTTGGATTTTGAAATGAATGAATGGGATTAAAGCTCACAAATTTCACTAAATAATAGACAAAATATCAACAAAAGGGTAATATCGTCATTATGTTATCATATGATAATTTTCGTGGGTATTTTTTATATCAACATAGTGTATTACAAATATCAACAATATGACATGAGAATATCAACACAAGTACAAGGAAATATCGACACTGATATTTTACCTACACTATATTGAAATTTTGCATACACTATGTTGATATTTTTTTTTGCATTTGTTGATAAAATCTGCTTATCAACATGTACGAAAATTGAAATATAATTTATCAAATTTCATCACCTGAACATCTGTCGGAATATATGCAATTGAGACCTCGTTGGAATCCTTATAAAATTATCTTTAATTTGATATATTTTTTGCGAAAAAATAATTTAAATCAAGAGAGTTACGTAAATTTAAAGCTTTGAGATGATTTTGATGAGAGATAATTGACATTAATACTCTTTAAGTTTATTTAATAATTTTTTAATTTAAAATATAATGAATGTGACATTATTTCAACCACTAGATCTCCTAATCTAATGACTAAGATTTAGTCTTAATTTATAATTGTTAATTAGTTTACAATTGATCACTCACCTAATCCATCATTTTTATTATTCTAGTGTTCCTTTAATTAGTTTATTATTAAATTTATTTTTACGTGCATCAATATTGTGTGATGGATGCATTGATTTCTACGAAGAAATGTATCATCTTAGCCGAGACGAGAGAGTAGTATTACTAGCATAGAAATAATCGAGGATCTAATTTTTTGAGATTTTTAGTTAACGAGATATCATTTACTTGCACAACACTAATAATAGGCCTAGCCGTCGATTATCATCTTCCCCATAACGACACTGTTTAATTTTATTAATAATGCTTAAATATCATATGAGTATAATTGGAGTTTTATATGTATGGATAATTTTTTAAAACTTTTGGTGAGAAGGTTAAAGAGTGTCTTTAATAGGAGTATAATTTAAAGTTATCTTAAATGTTTGTTTTTTAATTAGGCTATGTAATGGGTCTAAATATGCTGATATATATGAGTCCAAAAATGATTAAAAATATGCAAATACATCAGCCCACTTTAGCCCATCAAAAAATCACTATCACCTTCGACAAAGAAAAAAAAATGTATGGAAAATTATAATATGTTTTTGTTAGTTGGACGGATTTCATAAAATGTTCATTTTCCTAAAATAAATGTGTCATAAAAAAATATAATAAGCGTGCCATAAAAAAAATTCATGAAAAAATAAGGAATGGATCACTGCTTTTGAATATGGAGCAATTTTAATCCTTATACCCGTTGTTCTATCATTAGAAATGCCTATAAATCATCACGAAGGAAAAGTAATTAAAATGAGATATTTGAACTATAATAAATATTAATATTTCTCTTTAGTTTTGTATTTTTTAAAATAATTACCTAAAAACTCTTGATAATTTTAATACAAGCAAATATTGTGATATAATTGACACAATTAAGAGACATTGACTTATAGTAATTAATAAGTTTCAAAGTTTAAGATAAAATTGATAAAATCAGTAAAGGTGTTGAAAAGGAAAATGAACACAAGCTCAAAGATACAAGATTAAACACTTGTAACAGTTGTTGGATTCATTGCAAAAATCAAGCTCGATTGTTTGATTATACATACAAGCAAACCCAATTAGTCTTGTTAGTGATTCCAAATTTCCAATGCCGATTCTTACCAACCATTTCAATGATTCAATCGAACGGCCGGAAAGACGTCCGAGCTCCGGCGGTATTCTCGCCGTCGGAAGATTGGATGGCTATATCTACTGCATACAGGTGAACAAATTCCGTTAATTTTTTATTCAGCCAATTAATGCTGCTTCTCCATGCTCTCTATCTGTTCGATGAAATGCCTGAATGACGATTTTGCTAAGAACTTGGATTGTTGGTCCATTGCAGTGTTGAATTGTTATGTTAATTAATCTATATTTTTATGTACAAGTTCAATTCAGTGTCTGCTCTACAAATTAGTATAACTATTGTTTGAAGTGGCGATGCGTTGCTGTTTCAATGCCTCACATGTTTTTGGAATGTGGATGAATTTGATTTGATTGCTTGTTCTTTGTTATCATCTTAGCTCTTTGGAATTACTGAAATAGAATATGATGATCTTTAACACGTAGGGAGTGTGTCAGTGCTTATTTTCAGCTGCAAAGGAACACATAAGTACGGAAGGGAGTGTGTCACGTAGGAACACATAAGTACGGAAGTTTATGTTGGATTTTTCGCGTGGAAGTCGTAGTTTTAGTAGTAGTAGAGTTTGCCGTAAATAATAATAAAAGAAGTATGCCACATAGCTACAGATAACTAATACAGTAAACAAGATGATTAAGATACTTGTGAGATTGTTACTCGAACAAATAAGGAACTTCCAAGTGTAAGCAGAAAAACAGAACAATCATGGATTCCTATCACGACCTTTGGGGAACATAATGTAAATCTTTTTCTTGGTCTAGTGAATTCTAAAAGTAGCGGACGCAAACAAATTCATTATGGGGATATTGTTCGAAGTTCATATATAGGCGTATATATTTTTCTTGATCAAGTATACATATTTTGAAAAAATGATTATTTTGTTTGGGGAAGAGGGGGGGGCTTCAGCCCTCCTCAGCACCTCTGGTATATTATTTCAAGCAATTCAACAGAATTTATGGAATCCATCCCATACCTTGTTTTTTTTTTGGAGAACAAATCATCTGGACCTCTATTTTAGTTGGGAACCACACTCAAGAATATAAATTTTACCAACAGTTGAGAATGAACTAATTGTAATAATCAACCATAACTCACATTTTACTAACTAAAATACGAAAATATAAAATTAAAAGATATTTATAAACACTAACTATGATATAATAAACCCTAATTAGAAATTATTTATAAAACCAAAAAACAAAATACTTATCATATGATATATTGAAGAGAAGTTGAAAAAGTTGATAGTGGTAGAGATATGGTACACCACAGGTTGGTATATAGAACAAAAGATAGGAAGAGAAAACAAAAAAAAGTACCAGCACACAGTTTCTCTTTCATCAAAATATGTGATTCTTTTCACATTTACAAAATTATTTCCATATTGGCCCATGGTGCTATGAAAACAAGGTTCGGAAATCTGCTGGGTTAGAATACTGTGCACTCAACAATCTTA
Organism: Salvia splendens; assembly: GCF_004379255.2. Lineage (NCBI taxonomy): Eukaryota > Viridiplantae > Streptophyta > Magnoliopsida > Lamiales > Lamiaceae > Salvia > Salvia splendens. Next base: position 1,006,365 of record NC_056036.1, on the reverse strand, counting down.
ATCTGTTTTGTAGTTAATGATAGTGTCATAGAAAATGTAATGGATACAACAATGGGCTGAAACTGGCCCAAATCATTTATTATCAAAGCAATCAAATACATGCATATTTTCTTCAGCTACATTATAAATTTGTGTTATATGTTGCCTAATCTAATATATTTAGAATTAGTAAGGTGATTGCTTCTCATTGTTCAAGATTGCTATGACTTAATTATTGTTTCGTGTGAAAGTACTCTGCCTCGTTCATGAGTAGCCCTATTAGTCGACTCTAAAATAATGTAATCCGTATTATTTCTAATATTTTCTCAGACGCTCTGCTTGCAGTAGATTGTCCAACTAATAACTGGTTTTTGGTATCAATGTAAAAATTCTTATGTTCTTTAATCAAATACACATGTGCGATATGTTAATTACAGGAATACAATAATAAGAAAATATTAGTATTAGATTACAAAGGTGGCCAAATGGCTTCTGAGCAGCCACACGTATACTTATTCCGAAATAGAATAGTGGAAAATAGCATTAATCACACCTTACTTATAAGTTATAACGCTTGCTCAAATGCTTTCATACATAACATCTATCCTCACACGTCACAAGACCTTTATGGCACCTACACTCACCATCACTGACCCTACAATCATATACGTGTAAAGGAGTGCGTATCTTTTAGTAAGTCAACTGTGATTGTTAGGGGTTATTACAAAACAAAAAGATTAAAAAAGCCAGGTTGCTGTTAAGCGATACCACTGGCCACTTATTCCAGTCCAATCAACTTTACTCCATGTAACAAAAATGATTATTACAAAACAAAAAGATTAAGAGAGCAAGGTGGCTGCTAAGCAACACGCACAGGACAAAAAAGACAGCTGAATCATTTAATTTTATAACGCATGCGCACTAGTTTGCATGCCCAGAGCCTATATAAGAAACACAGGTTAGTCCATTGCCTATGCTTCTTCAGAGTAAATGTTACTATAAATCTAGAGGGTGGAAACATCTCAAGCATATTTTCTAAGGATTTGGAGGCCACAGCATCCTTTTTTCTGCAGTCTTTGCCAAGAATTATATTCTTGAAGGTAGATCTATCGTTTAAAGAATTTTAATTGCATAGCTATACACAAATGAGGAAAAAATTGCATCTTTTTTATAGATTTTCATGAAAGTATAAACTTAGTTAATGGTTTAGTTTCTCTGTTGTGTAGTTAATGATAGATTATGTGTTTGAAATGGCTGCATGGGAAATTCCATAGAAGAGAAAGTAGATCTGGTAACTTGATTTTGTTTGTGAAATAAATGTCTGAATCAATGTTCACATTAATGCTTTAGCAAATAAAGTAAGAGAGAAAACACAAATTACTACAGAAAAGTATATGAGGAGCAATCGCTGAAATTGAGATTCTTGATTTTATTTTGGATAACATTTCTGAGTATTTTAAGTTCAAATTTTTTTATGATAGTTTTGTATTCATGTTTGATATTGACAAATTTAGTTTAAAAATAGTGTTGCAAGAATTAAGTTCATGAATTAGTGTTCCTTTTTGCTGCATTATTACACAAAATGTCGATTTTTAGTTGGAGTTGGATGTAATGGTGTCGCAGATGCGAGTGTGGGACTGTTTTTCTTTTCCCCAATTTTTTTTTGGATTCTTCAATTGTATGCATGTTTTATACTCTCCTGCTTGTATATTTCCAAATAAACAATTCAGGGATCAGTCCTTTAATGGTAATTGGATGCAAAATTCTTCTATCTCTACTCGTTGTCACAATTAGTTTTAATGAGTAACAATTGATAATTTTTACATTTTAACCCTGATTGAGTAATCATTTCTGTCATGCTATTACTTCTGTACATATATGTTTGACCTGTATGTGTATATAAAACGTAGACACATCTAAAGTGCACACATATTTTAGTTCTTTGTGAATTCTTGAGGTCCTAAGCAAGATGAGATGAATTTGATGCTAGTTTTCTCAATGTAATTTGATGAGTTAAAAATTTTACAGGTCAGCATTCTCTGTTCTCAGTCAAGCTTTCCCAGTTGCCTAAAAAATGAATTCAGATCGGACATCCAACAACTGCTTCTGGACGATGGAGGTGGATGGTGCTGCATCGAAGGATGCACGCACATCTTTGGATTGGACAAGGGAGGAGGACAAGGCATTCGAGATTGCTCTCTTTACCCACTATAATCATGCTGATATGTGGGATAAGATCACATTGGCAGTTCCTGGGAAAACAGTTCAAGATCTAAAACTTCACTATGAAGCCTTAAGTTTGATGGCTTTTGAGTCTGGCAAGATGCCTCTGTCCATTTATTCGACAAAAGGCGATGTTCTAGAAGAGAAGAAGCTGAAGTCAGAGCAAGCTACACGAGGGGCCCATTGGACAGAAGAGGAACACAGGTAAAGAGCGTTTAGCACAGCTTACTTGCATGAAGACATATTATATTTTTGCCAAGATCGCTAAGTGCTTTATACTGTTGATGTGCCTAATGTACAATTTTTCTCAATGTCACGCCTGTTGAAAGGCATTGCCTGTCCAAAGGCATTCATCATAGCCAAGTCATGGCCTCATATAATCATGTTCTGCATCTTCACTTATAAAATTACATTTTGATTCTGATAAAAACTGAAATAATGCATATTTGAGAAGCATCGTTTGTTGGAACAGGTTCAACTAATGAAATGACCACAAATTCTGTGTTTGTTGCAGGCAATTTCTAGATGGTTTGGAGAAGTACGGTAAGGGTTCTTGGAAGAACATTTCGGAATATTGTGTGCATACTAGATCAAGTACCCAAGTTGCAAGCCATGCTCAAAAGTACTACAGAAGGCTGAGTTCGACTAAGAAAGAGGGTAAAAGGCTCAGTATTTATGATATCACAACTCTGAAACCCGAGAAATTGTTACCCTTCGAGAAGGCAACGGCAAGCTGCATGCCTGAATGCTGCAAGGGAGAGTCTTCTACAGCTGGAACCGAAGAATTACTTCCTGGAAATCCTGAGAAAGCAGCAGCGCATACTGGAACCCAACTGCTGCCTGGATCCGCCATGGGAGCTTCAGGTAATGCTTCTGGGAAGCGCGGGCGCCCTAAAAACGCTTCGAGTACTGATGGAAACAAGCCGATGATGGGGGCAAGGTATCCCCAGAAAAAGAAAGCTCTTGCATGTAACGAGAGCCAATTGCTGATTAGGCCAAAGAAAGCTCCATCTGATGCTGGGAAGCTACTGCTGTCTGGGTGCCCTAATGAAGCTCCCAAGGATATCGGGTATCAACTGCTGTCTGGATACCCTAATCAACTGGGCCCCCCATCTGGTTCTCTCAAGATCGCAGGCCACCCGACTCCATCTGGGATGGTTGGGCGTAGAAGAGGTGCACCAGTGCAAGACATTGACGTGATTGCTGATTGTCTACTCGATATTGGTTCTGACACCGAAACTCTAGATGATTTGGATCTGTCTTTGTTCCCTCATTTTCTGGATTGAAATGCTTGTGAGGAAGTGTAATAAACTTTCCACAATACTATTTCCATGCTAATGTCTATAATGTTTCTATCTTCTTTGATAAAGTTAATGTGTTTGGTTATAACTCCTCTACCTTCATCTTCTTTCTTTGTTTTTATTTGCTTAGAGATTACACTTATGGTTGAAATAAATGTGAACATGTTAGTGTTTTATGTGTACCAAAATTGTGCAATGTTTTATTCAAATTTCTTTTTAAATTTTATAATCCTTACAAAAATAATATAAAAATGTCATATAAATAATATAATTGTGTGATTTCATAAGCATATTAGTTTTCTCAAATTTTCAAAACTAAGCTTATTGCGATATTTTATTTTCATTTTTATATTATGCAATAATTCATTTAATGTATACATAGATATTCGTTATTGTAGTCCGATCCATGATTTTTTCCTTACTAAATATTTCTCATTTATCAGTTTACAATTTCTCGTTATTGTAGTCCCCAAACCATCCTAACACGTTATACTCCATAATGCATATAAAGGAATATGAGTAAAATATAACACAATTTTAGTGCACATGCAAATAAATTTAATAATAATTTTTAATTATATAAACACTAAAATAGTAAAAGTGTTAAACAATACACAAATTAGAACAACTATTTTTATTGATGCAACAACTATTTTTTATTAACGCATATGCCAAAAAAATAAGAGGAAATGAAAAAAAAAGTGATGATGAATCGGTGCAGCCATCAGGCCATATTTGTACATGTAGAAATAAGTTTAATAAAAAAAGTAATGAACAGTGCAGTTTTGTGCTGCTATTGTGCACAAAATTGCACAGTAAAAGATCATTTCTAATAAATAAATGTCACCTATACGTTACATCTACACTAACATATTCACGTTTATTTCATCTTAAAGTATAATCTCTAAGCAAACAAAAAACAAAAAAGAAAATGAAGATGGCGAAGGAGTTATAACCAAGCACATGAACTTTATTAAAGAAGATAAAACATTGTAGACATTAGCCATGAAAATAGTTATTAGCCATGAAAAGTAGGGTTTTCCAAAAGGAAAATTTATTAACTTCCTCACAACCATTTCAATCCAGAAAATGAGGGAGATTCAGATCATCCATGATTTCGGTGCTAGAACCGATATCATATTGACCATCAGCAAGCACGCCAATATCTTGCATTGCTGCACTTGTGCTATTCCCAACAGTCCCATATGAAGGAGTCGGGTGGCCTGTGATCTCGAGTGAACCACCCAGTTGATTAGGGTATCCATTGGTACCCGATATCATTTGGAGCTTGAGCAAAAGTAACGAAAACGGTGCAGTTTTGTGCACAACATAGGATGACTCCACAGTAGAGGATCCTTTCCCGAGATGGGGTCGGTGTAAATGTAATGTATAGATTACCCCATTTGTCTGTCTTTTAACGAGGTTAGTGTAATTTATTGATGACATTCGTTGTCTCATTTGTCTATTAATTAGGTTTGTTAGTGTAAATGTAATGTATAGATGATTTGTTTTTTAATGAGGTTTGTTGGAAAGGATCATTGAATGTGCAGTTTTGTGCACAATATGTGATGTGCACAAAATTGCACCGTTTCATTACCTTTTTTTTCAATTCCCTTCTACGTGCACGGACATGGGCGGACACACATATGATTAAGGAGGGGCTTAAGCCCTTCCCCAACTAATTTTTTTCATTATTTTAGCTATATAATATTATGATTTTGTTAGTATTTTGTGTAAAATAAAGTGTAAAAGCCCCCACCAAAATAATAAAATATAGAAAAATTATTATCTCATACAAAATTTGAATATATAACCCCTAATGTTACATTTTTCCGTGTCCGCCCCCGTGCACGAATATTATACTATGACTGCATTGTTTCATCACCACTTTATTTTTCATTTCCTCTTATTTTTGGGTAGTGTAAATGTAACGTACGGATGGCATTCATTAGTCTTTTGAGTTTAATGATGTTTGTTGACATAAACATCTCTATCTTCATTTTCAACACAATAGTCTTTCAGTTACAATTCTCTCGTTCCTTCTCTAAATGCCATTTTCAACTTTATGTTCAAAATTTTAAGTCGGATGTGAACAAAATAATGTAAATATGTTGTGTGTTTTTCATTTTTATTTGTTTCTAAGGATTAATTGCAATATTAAGTTTAAAGACGACCCAAACTTTGTACTTGGGATTTAGGGGTGACAGAGAACACTGAAAAATCAATATATCATCCTTACCGTATTAATAAAAAAAATTAAAAATCTTGACTCTCGGCATTTTTGGTAAAGTATGATACTATACCAGTAAATTTTGGCATGATAACAATATCATTTTCCTAATAGTATACAATTATATATTGTTACTGTAATATAATAAGCTTTAAGAAAAACGGTATATACTGTGATATATAGTACTACTATTATTATTACTAGCATAGAAATAATTGTAGATCTATTTTATTGGAAAATTTTAATTAACAAGATATCATGTACAACGCTATAGTAATAATATACAGCCTATGTTGTGTTTTTCACAACTTAGTTTATGTGGGTCTAGCCCAATCAATTTTCACAACTTATATCTATGACTATGAGGACCTAATTTTCAATAACCAAATTGATTTACTTATAATATTTTCTTATTTTATTTTCAAAATAATTTAGTAAAATTCTTGATATGTATACTTAATCATGATCTGATGTTAAAACCATTTTGTAACTACATCCTTTTAATATCGGAAGACTTGGGCAACAAAATCTCATGTTTATTATAGTTAAACTACACATAAGAGACATTTTATAAGAGTACATTCTGAGACATTGTTTATTTAATTTATTGATATTCGAAGCTCGATCAATCGTCCATGGTGATGATGCAGCGGATCGATTCGCCTCGGAGCATATAGTCGAAGGCCTTGTTGATCTCCGAGAAGGGGACGCGGTGGGTGATGAACTTGTCCAGCTCGAGCCCCATCTCCTTCAACGCCAATCAAAATCAATTTAAATTAGCCTGATTGATGAACGAGGAAACGTCTTATCAACTGAGACATGTTTTCATCACTAACGTCTAGATTTTACCTTATAACGTTCAACGACTACCGGAATATCCGTGCGGGGCTTGTAATTGCCAAAAAATGTCCCTTTCAGAGTCCTCTCATTCAGCAAATTCATAGGATGCGTTTTGAAGGCGTCGTCTTTGTTAGGAACCCCGACCAGCACGGCCACGCCCCAACCCTGCCAACGACCCGACATATCAACCATAGTACGAGACAACATTATAATACGAGAGTATGAGGTGCCAAAGTTATACATCATGAACACATTCAAACGCGGATATCATCGCGCTAACGTTCCCCGTGCACTCTATGCTACGGTCGACTCCACCATCGGTCATCCCGATCAGGACCTAAATAATCCACCAATAACATCTTAATCATCAAATAATGTTCAAAGATTGAAACAAGGAACCAATATCTACCTCCTGAATAGGCTTGTCATGATCTTTTGGATTCACGAATTCGGTGACACCAAATTTCTTCGCTGCGAGAAAAAAAAAACGCAACAGTAAATTTCAACAATCGTTACCAAACGGAACGTGCTTCGAAGATGGATTATGACGTACCTTCGTTGAAACGGTTCGCGTTCAGATCAACACCGATGATCCTTGAAGCGCCAGCTATCCGAGCCCCTTCAGCAGCCTGAAAAATCGACGTTTTAATAACACGTTTAAAAATTAATAACGTGCTACAAAAAATGTGGATTTGTGACACTCACGGCAAGGCCAACTGCACCCAACCCGAATATAGCAACGGTCGAGCCTTTTGTCGGTTTGGCGACATTCAGAGCCGCACCAAGTCCTAAAATCAAACCACAACTCAACATCGACAAACAAATAACCAATAACATAACACCCTCAAATCAAATCAAATCAAATCGAATCGAATCACAACGAGCAAATAATCGATAAGACAACATCATCTTCATCAACATTACGAGTCGAAATCAGAGGAAGCCGACCTGTGGAAATGCCACAGCTGAGGACACAAACTATATCCAGGGGGGCGGCCGGGTTGATCTTCGCGAGGCAACCAACGTGGACGACCGTGTACTCACTAAAGGTCGAGGTTCCAACAAAGTGGTATATAGGCTTCCCGTCTTTGGAGAACCTCGACTTCCCATCCCCGATCATCACTCCCCTGTCCGTGTTTATCCGGAGGAGGTCACACATGTTGCTCTCGGCTGACTTGCAGTGACGACACTCCTTGCACTCGCCCGTGAAGACGGGGAGGACGTGGTCCCCTGGCGCGACCTCGGTCACACCTTCACCTACACTCTCCACAATTCTATATACAGCAAACAAATTAAACACATCATCATAATCAACAAGAAACACTACTTCAATTGTGTGTGTATTTTTTATATGATCATACCCTCCGGCTTCGTGCCCAAAGATTCGAGGAAACAGAGGTGTCTGTCCCTGCACAATTATAGACGAAATAAGCTCTCTCCCCTCCTCTCTATAGAGGAATCTTTCGGGATAAGTTCTTTGATTTACAATAAGTGGTGACCGGGTAAAGAAACTAGCAGTGACCAACAAGGACGTTTGGGAGAAAATAAATTCTCGTTTTGTAAGTAATTTTATCGGAGGGCCTAACGGCTTGGTGTGATAATCAACGTGGTAGCGACCAACGAGTATAATAATATTAAATGGATTATAGACTACACAGCCCCTGTATTTTGGGATGAGTTCTCGTATTTTCGTATGTATAATAAAGCATGTAAATAATGTAAGTGTACCTTGGCCTCCCAGAAATAGACATCAGTGTGGCAAAGGGAGGTGAACAGAATCTTGACACGGACTTCCATTTTCTGCGGCGGCGCCACCTCAACTTCCTCGATCACCAAAGGCTTTCCGGCCTCCCACGCCACCGCAGCTACCACACAAATAGTTAAACATAAATCACTTAAAATCAAATTCAACCAACAAATCCTACAAAATCATGTACTATGTATTAAAATGAAAAATACACATCCAAATTTGGGTAAAATAGTGAAAATTGTGATCAAGGAACCACCTTTGCATCGAATAACTTGGGAATTAGTGCTAGACATTTTTTTCTTTTTCTTGATTGATAAGTTCTGATCGGTGTAGATGAATCTTGAAGGTATGAATATATATATAGTAAGGAGTAGTTATAATTTATAAAGGTGGTACGTGGAAGCACTATGTTGCATTGCGGTTATTAAAAAGAGAATGGGAGAAAATCAAGAAATGAAGAATTGGAAAGCACAATCAAATCCCAATTTGGATACCTTGGTGAAAAAGCTTACTGATGAATCGGCGAATTTTTGATGGTGATAAATGCAAGTAAAAATACGGATCACGACACAGAGAATTTACGTGGTTCGATTTACTGAGGTAAATCTACGTCCACGGGAAGAAAGGAGGGCAGAGTTGTATTGCTTGATCTGTTTTCTACAGCTTACAAATACAGACTTGCTATTTTATATTTTTATCTCTAGAGAGCGAGAGAGTCTAACCCTATCTATCTGATCTAGGTTCTATTTATACATTGAACCAAGATCGTGGCATGCAGCACCATTTACTAGGTAGTGGATGTCGTGGAGATCGTGGCGATCTTGCATGGGTCCACTATCCTGCATGAGTTAATGACTGCTTGACACCACTAAATAGATCGTGGGTGTAGTGGAGGTCGTGGAGGTTCTGCATGAGTCCACTATCTCCCAGTTCGGTCGAATACTGAGACCGAACTGCTGAACTATTGCCGAGCAGCTTTTGCCGATCTGAGAGTAGAGCTTGAATGGTCGGCTTTTACCGAGCTGTAGGCTGGGGCCGAACTCTTTGGTAATGCCGAACTGATTGGTCGGCTTGTACCGAGCTGTAGGCTGGGGCCGAACTCTTTGGTAATGCCGAACTGATACTCTTCCTTGGGCTTTGGGCTGATGGGCTGTCACTGCTATTGGGCTTGTTTAGTCCGTACTCCATCACTACCCCCCCCGAAAAGCGAAGTGAATCACTTCGGCGAAGCGAGTCACTTCGGCATTCTGGATAAAGGTGCGGGGTAAGTTGATGTTTGTCCTCGGTCTTATGAAGTAAACTCTTCTTTGACCGGACTTGGTCCTTGGTCTTATGAAGTAAACTTCTTTGACCGGACTTGGTCCTTGGTCTGATGAAATAAACATCTTTGACCGGAATCGTCTTTAGTCTGATGAAATAAACATCTTTGACCGGACTCGTCTTTGGTCTGATGAAATAAACATCTTTGACCGGACTCGTCTTTGGTTTGATGAAATAAACATCTTTGTCCGGACTCGTCTTTGGTCTGATGAAATAAACATCTTTGACCGGACTCGTCTTTGGTCTGATGAAATAAACATCTTTGTCCGGACTCGTCTTTGGTTTGATGAAATAAACATCTTTGACCGGACTCGTCTTTGGTCTGATGAAATAAACATCTTTGACCAGACTTGGTTTGTGTCCTAATTTGGCGAGTTTTGTCGCTCGGATCGGACTTTCCGTTGTCCTAATTTGGGGATCGGACTTTCCCTTGTCCTAATTCGGCGAGTTTTATCGCGTGGATCGGACTTTCCCTTGTCCTAATTCAGGCAAGTTTTATCGCGTGAATCGGACTTTTGTTGCAGTTCGTTTCAGACGGAGTGCTTGATTCTTAAGCTGAATTGTGGTCTTGTATCCTCTTTAGAAGCTTGGACTTCACAATCGTTAGCTTGCAGCTCGTTTCGGACGAACTGCTTGTTTAAGCTGAATTGTGGTCTTGTATCCTCTTTAGAAGCTTGGACTCACAATCGTTAGCTTGCAGCTCGTTTCAGACGAACTGCTTGTTTAAGCTGAATTGTGGTCTTGTATCCTCTTTAGAAGCTTGGACTCACAATCGTTAGCTTGCAGCTCGTTTCAGACGAACTGCTTGTTTAAGCTGAATTGTGGTCTTGTATCCTCTTTAGAAGCTTTGACTCACAATCGTTGGCTTGTATATGTTCTAAGAAGGGGATCAGCCTTCGAAGAACAAGATACCTCAGTAACATTTGTAAGAGACGACACGCACATAGACAGACAAAACGCACACAGACAAAACGCACATAGACAAATAAAAAAGACAAGCACAAAGACTGACTGACCGGACTGTCTCTTACAAATGGAACTTTTTGAGGGTTGGGAATGTGCCATGTTCGGGGTACCTGTTCTCCTGACATGTGAGTTAATTTGCAAGACCCTTTGCCGAGGACTTCTGACACCCGATACGGACCTTCCCATGTGGGTTCGAGCTTGCCCAGCTTTTCTGCTCGGCTTACTTCGCTGTTTCTCAAGACGAGATCTCCCACTTGAAATTGCAGCTTCTTCACCCTTTGGTTGTAATACCGGGCTACTTGCTCCTTGTACTTGGCTGCTTTTATGCATGCCAATTCTCTTCTTTCTTCGGCAAGATCTAGCTCGGCTCTCAGTCCGTCGTCATTCATTTCTGCTGAGAAATTTAGAGTTCGGGGACTGGGTATGCCGATCTCCACCGGAATCACGGCTTCAGTGCCGTACACAAGACTGTACGGAGTTTCACCGTTGGAGGTTGTGGGTGTAGTTCGGTAGGACCATAGGACTTGAGGGAGATTTTCTACCCAGTCCTTTGGCTTGTTCTAACCGAGCTTTTAACCCTTTCACCAGGATACGATTTGTTACCTCCGTTTGTCCGTTTGCTTGTGGATGAGAGACCGAAGTGAACCGCTGTTGAATATTCAGCTCTTGGCACCAATTCTTGAACGTCTTGTCGGTGAACTGAGTCCCGTTATCCGAAATGAGGATGTGGGGTATGCCAAATCGGCACACTATGTTCTTCCAGACGAAATCCAATGCCTTCGAGCTCGTTATCGTAGCTAATGGTTCAGCTTCCACCCACTTCGTAAAGTAGTCCACGCCAACGATTAGGAATTTTATTTGCCGAGGAGCTTGTGGTAGTGGTCCTACTATGTCTATACCCCATTGCATAAAAGGCCAAGGGCTTTGCATAGTGGATAGATCGGTCTGCGGCATCCTTGGGATATTTGCATGGATTTGGCACTTCGGGCATGTCTTGACGAGCTGCACTGCCTCTTGTACCATGGTTGGCCAATAATATCCCCATCTCAGAACTTTTTTAGCTAAAGCTCTGGCTCCGATGTGGCTACCGCACGATCCTTCATGAACTTCTCTGAGGATGTAGTCCGTCTCTTCCGGCCCTACGCACCGCAATAACGGCTGGAGGTAAGACTTTCTAAAGAGGACTCCTTCATGAAGTTCGTACCGAAGTGCTCGGCACGTGATCTTCCGAGCTTCTCTCTTATCCTCGGGCAATTGTCCTTGATCCAGATACTGCAAGATCGGCGTCATCCAGTTCGGCGAGCTGGATACTGAATGTACCTCGGCTTCATCAATGCTTCGATGCATTAATTCTTCCGCCTTTGAGCTCGGATCTGAGGCCAACTTACTTAAAGTATCTGCTCGGCTATTTTCCGCTCTGGGAATGCGGATTATCCGAAAATAGGAGAAACTTCGGCTGATGCTTTGCGCTTTGTCCAAATACTTCTTCATTCTCTCGTCACGAGCTTCACTTGTACCCAACATGTGATTCACTATGACTTGTGAATCACAATGGATTTTGAGAGACTTGATGAGCAGACTTTGCGCTAGCTTGAGTCCGGCAAGGAGGGCTTCGTATTCGGCTTCGTTATTAGTGGTTGGGAATGAGAACCGAAGTGAATAGGTTACCTCGTGTCCATCGGGAGCGATAAGCAGAATACCAGCTCCACTTCCCGTTTTATTCGAAGCTCCATCTACGAATCCGCTCCAGCAGTCCGGCGGCTTTTCTTCGGATTCCAAGGGCTGTGCTAGTTCGGCATTGGCAGAATTTTTCTGTTCGGCAATGACAGGGATTGCTTGATCGAACTTGGCCTCTGCAAGAAAATCTGCCAAGGCTTGTCCCTTGATGGCTTTTCGAGGTAGGTACTCGATTGAGTGTTCTCCCAGCTCTATGGCCCATTTGGCGATTCCGCCTGATGCTTCTGGCTTGGTCAAAACTTGCCGAAGAGGCAGATCGGTTAAGACGCATACCTTGTGAGCATAGAAGTATGGCCGCAGTCTCCTTGCTGCATTTACTAACGCCAGAGCAATTTTTTCCAGAGGTTGATACCTTGTTTCTGGACCTCTTAATGCTCGGCTTGTAAAGTAGATGGGAAACTGCTTTAGGCCTTCTTCTCGTACAAGCACCGCGCTAATGGTTTGATCAGATGCCGCTAAGTATAAGAAAATCACTTCGGCATCTGTTGGAGCAGAGAGAATTGGAAGCTCGGCTAAATAACTTTTGAGCTCGTCAAAAGCCTTTTTCTGCTCTATGACTTCAGAGACGATTTAGTCTTCTCGGCAGGGAGAGCGTCAATAGTTAGGATTACTCCATCATATTGCGGCTCGTTATCGTCTTCGGGATCCCGTTGCCTTTTCGGATCCTGAGGAGCGCAGTTCGCACCTCCCTGCTTTTTGTTCCTTTTCGGCTGCTTGCTTTGGTATTTTTTTAACGTCCCTGCTTTCACAAGGGCATCAATACCTGCAGCCAAATGTTGGCACTCCTCGGTATCGTGACCGTAGTCTTGATGGAAGGAGCAATATTGATCCTGAGGTCGGCGCGCGGCCGATTTCGTCATCCGCCTTGGCTTTTCGAACATATCGGAATGTAGTTCGAAAATTTCCGCTCTTGACTTGTTTAAGGGTACGAACTGAGCGGGCGGCTTCTCAGGATTGAGACGTGGTCCCAATCTGCCTTGTACCGGTGCCCTTTGAATTCTTTCAAAAGGAGTTCGGCGAGGAAGCCTCTGGTCGCTATGATCGGGCTTCTTTTCGTCTCCTCTAGATGAGCTGTCTAAAGACCGTTTTCGACGGTCTGCCTCATCGGCACGGGCGAACTGGTCCGCAATGTCCCACATCTCTTGAGCTGTTTGCGGACTGCATTCCACGAGCTTTCTGTAGAGAGCTCCGGGCAGGATTCCATTTTGGAATGCCGAAATGACAAGTAGATCATTGAGATCATCTACTTGTAGGCATTCCTTGTGGAATCTCGTCAAAAAGTCGCTGATCTTTTCGTCGTGACCTTGACGTATAGAAAGCAGCTGAGCCGAAGTGATCCGGGCTTCCGCTTTCTGAAAGAACCTCCTGTGGAAAGCATCCATTAGATCTCGGTAGGATCTAATGCTGCCTTGAGGAAGGCTGTCGAACCACCTTCTGGCGTTCCCGATGAGCAGCTCGGGGAACAGCTTGCACATATGGACCTCATTGAGACCCTGGTTCGCCATATTATATTGATAGCGTCCCAGGAAGTCATGAGGATCCACCAACCCGTCATAAGTCATTGACGGTGTCCGGTAGTTCCGCGGCAAAGGAGTTCGGGTGATATCGTCCGAGAACGGAGTCTTTAATGCTCCGTACATGGCGAACCCGACATCTCTTCGGTACGGAGGAGATGGAGTTCTCCTGTGGTTCCGGTACCGAGGAGGAACAGGAACATGTCGGGGTTGAGGATTCTTTCTCCTGGAAGACACGTCACTACTGCGGTAGTGACTTTCATGTCTGGATGAGGAGGGAGAATCCGCCGTTGTCTTCTCCGGCTGTTGGCTCTTCTGCAGGAAGGTTAAGAACTCCTCCTGCTTCTCGGCCAAGAACAGCTTGACAGCTTCATTTAAATCGGGCTGCTGGGAAGACTCGGTGCGATCTCTCCTGGAGTGGCTTGTTCCTTCTTCGTGAGAACCGGAGGTAGATGTCTCCCGAGGCCGTTTTTCAGACCTGCGAGCTGGACTAGCTTCCTCACGGTTATCACGAACGGTATTATGGGTGTTATGTGATCTGATATGCATTTTTTTGGGGTGGAAAAAGGGTCAAAAATTCGCTTTATCACAGATTTGGTTCTCTGTTTCCCACAGACGGCGCCAGTGATGAATCGGCGAATTTTTGATGGTGATAAATGCAAGTAAAAATACGGATCACGACACAGAGAATTTACGTGGTTCGATTTACTGAGGTAAATCTACGTCCACGGGAAGAAAGGAGGGCAGAGTTGTATTGCTTGATCTGTTTTCTACAGCTTACAAATACAGACTTGCTATTTTATATTTTTATCTCTAGAGAGCGAGAGAGTCTAACCCTATCTATCTGATCTAGGTTCTATTTATACATTGAACCAAGATCGTGGCATGCAGCACCATTTACTAGGTAGTGGATGTCGTGGAGATCGTGGCGATCTTGCATGGGTCCACTATCCTGCATGAGTTAATGACTGCTTGACACCACTAAATAGATCGTGGGTGTAGTGGAGGTCGTGGAGGTTCTGCATGAGTCCACTATCTCCCAGTTCGGTCGAATACTGAGACCGAACTGCTGAACTATTGCCGAGCAGCTTTTGCCGATCTGAGAGTAGAGCTTGAATGGTCGGCTTTTACCGAGCTGTAGGCTGGGGCCGAACTCTTTGGTAATGCCGAACTGATACTCTTCCTTGGGCTTTGGGTTGATGGGCTGTCACTGCTATTGGGCTTGTTTAGTCCGTACTCCATCACTTACCTCACATAGGCGAATTCGTGTCGCTTAATTAAGGCAATAAATATTTAACTCAAATATCAAGAAGTTGAACGTTTACATTATTATTTTTTTTAAGAGTAAAAAGTAAAAAAAGGTCTGAGGTATGATAAAATTTTAAAGATGTGTACATAGTCAATGTTAACTTGTGAATTGTCGATTTGAGTCGAATTAGATTGGCGATCAACGGTTACTAAATAATTGACCAAGGTTCTAAGCCGAATTGAAATCATATTAAGAAATTGAACCCTAATAATTTAAGACGATCTAGTTACAGTTAAAATTAATTGTAACCATGAACCGACAGTTCACATGCTTGTGCTTTTCCTTCCCCACTTGCTTGTAAACTTGAAAATTGAAATTGTGAATTCGTAATTATAAGTACTACCATAATGTATAAATTGAACATCATTTATGTGATTGCGAATTAGATATGCAGTCATAAATAGTTAGGACAAAAATATGGTTGTTTCTCTTCACAAGCCCAGCAGTATGTAATATAAAAGGGTTACTGGCAAAGAGACCAACATTCCAAAAATGACCCTGCATATATAAAAGGATTATTGTTAATTATTTTTGGATAGATTCATAATCATATTATGGTCCACTCAAATAAAATGGGAAACTAGAATACTAAATTATAAAACTTAAGTATTCAATTGTCTCGTCTGTGTACGAAACAATATCTTTGGAGAGGTTAAAAAAAACATTCTTTCATTTCGTATTCTCACCAAATCCGGCCATTTTATAAGAATTAATGAGACAGTTGAAAAATAATGAAATTTTGTAGTTTAATATTCCGTTTAAAAACTTTATATTATAACCGATAAATTTAACTGAAAATCTTGATTTAAATTAGAGTTTACCCAGTGCTTAGTATGTCAGGGTGTAACCCATACTCTCGTGCAAATACAAATGGGACAATTCCTTGCGGCAGAGCTGCCTATATTTTGCGAGAAAAAAAAAATTAGTCCAACAAATAGAAATAAAATCATGACTAAATTAACTAGTACAAAAAAGAAATCAATTTGATATTGGAATGTGAAAGAATTCATGCATATCATATCACATACAATTTCATAAAATAACGATAAAATTCAAACTACTAGATTTTTAGGCTGATTTTTAAAATAACGCAACTGAATATAATTAGATCAAACGGTATGGTTTTTTTTTCAGTTTACCATTTTCATATACAGGTTTATTGGTAAACCATAATAAACACGCAATAAATAGATAATTGACGTACCTGAACCATCGCAGCATGAAGACGCGTGCCTCTCAGGCCGACAGCAACGGATGCAGCCGACATCACCATGGGGCCGGTGATGAACCGAATGGCCATGGATATTGCCGCCATTTTTGCCCCACAAGCTATTATCCGAGGCTGAAGGGCCATGAATAATCCTGCAATACTAATTTTTTTTAACTCTTTCACTATATATAGAGTTAACAACAAGTATCCATTTTATTTGATAGATTTTGGTGACATAATTTAGGCAGCTGTGATATTCTCTTTTGACTTAGTAATAAAATGAAATAGAAATAAATGCATACCTAAGCTGAACATGGCCATCCCAAGGCCAGCATCAGAAATGATTTTGATTGAGTATTTCACCACACTTGGCATCCCTATATTCCATCTGTAATTTGATCACACATTAGAAATTAGTTAATTTATTTGATCACACAATAGAAATTAGTAGAACATGCATGCTTCTTCATTTAATACCTTCTTGTATTTTACTAATTTTACATTAAAACTTATATGATCTATTATCTGTATTATATCTATATATCCTACATCTATAGGCAAACATAGTAAGAAGGGTTTTAGTGTTGGATTAATTTTACATTAAAACTTATATGATCTATTATCAGTATTATATCTATATATCCTACATCTATAGGCAAACATAGTAAGAAGGGTTTCAGTGTTGGATTATGTAGTCTAAAAGGAAATAAAGCAGTTCACTGCCACTACTTTTCTCTATATATGTGATCTCTTATTGGAAACTATATTCGAAAATTATATACTCAAAGTCATGCATTGGCATCACTTCTGATGTACTAGATATACATTATATCAAATTAGATAAACAATTCTTTGAGTTTGTCGTTTTATATTCATAATTACATTTGTAATTATTTTCTAAAATTCAGTCTCTACCAATTTTTTACTACTTTATAATATGGGTAGTTATTAAAAGGGATATTGACACCTAATATCATGAAACTTTCAAAAAATTGGGTTTTTCCCACGAACTTTGAAATTGACAAATAATATCACGAACTTTACCCTGAGTTTGTTATTTTCCACGAGTGAAAAAAATTCCGGCTATATTAATAAATTGAAGAACAAATTTGGAGGGTGTGCTTCAAGAAAACCTATTCTCAAAGATTGAAAATCTTGAAACTCTCGAAGTTGTTGTTGAGAAATCACGAAAAAATCCGTATCATGATATTATTTGACGGAATTTTTTCATTGGTGAAAAATAACAAACTCGGGGTAAAGTTTGTAATATTATTTGCCAATTTTAAAGTTCGTGGGAAAAACCCAATCTTTTGAAAGTTCCATGATATTAGATGTCCATATCCCTTATTAAAAATATCTTTATTTCTTACCAAATTGATATCTAGATTCTAGAAAACTATACAAATAATGAAGTCTTTAGTGGTAAGGACTTACTTGAAAGAGATTAGAGACCATAATAGGCCTAAAACACTTGAATAAGTATTTGGATTACGAGAAAGCTTCCTTCCAACCATAGTCAAAATTAGTTTTAGCATAACCAGAGCACGTGGCATCTCTTGATTGGTTGCTGCATCTCCCTCCCTCACTTCAATCTTTGCGCAGTCTCTGAAGCTAAGATCCTTTTCTGCATTAATATCAAACAAAATATTTTTTCTTAAAAAAATATACTTAATCTATTAATGATTAATTAGATTTATTTAAACAAACTACAAAAATTCAATTACAAATTAATGAATTATCATCATTCGAAAACAGAAAATGTATGAAGTTTAATGTTGAAAAAAATTTCAAATAATATGATGAAACTTAAAGAAATAAAGTAAAAATGGGAATGACACAATAATTACTAGAATTGACAAAGAGGGACAAACCAGTGTAGTGGGAAGATCATCAAACTGTCTTTACTACATAATTCAAATGGGGAAATAATTGAATCCCACATATCAAATCCCAATTATAACACACGTGCTTTTATGTAATAATGCAATCCATTAATAAAAGTTTTTCAACATCATTGTTTCATCTCCAAATCCAACCACTAATTAATGGACTAACCCCTCACATTAAAAGGAAATAAATTATAAATATAAGGAAACAAAACTAAGAAGATGAAGATAGAGTATGCGAATAATTTTCCACCATTTGATAATTAAACTATTCAACCACATTAAAAGAATGTTTTCTAGTGGATACAAATAAATGATAACTTAATTTTAATAATTTAATTATCAATAATTTAACATTTTTCTAAAATTTAAAATTTAAAAAGTATTTATCGACAGTCATAATGTTGTTGAGACCAAAACTACTAGTCCCGGCACAAAATATGAGAGATTAATCACTTTTTTGGGAAAAGGGAACAGTAAAAATAACTTTAGAATATATCAATAAATAAAGAATGGAACATGTGCAATTAGTATGTAATTAAAAGTGAAGAACCTTTATAATTATCATAAAAGAATCCTAGAGCATTGTGACACCAAAACTTTATTGGTTTTGCTTCAGTTACAAGCTAACTTGATTGCAATTATAATCTGTAGGTTAACCATCCATATTCTTTCACAAACCCCTTACACTATAGTATCATTTATTTATAAGGATTACCGTTTTAATTTAAATTCAAATCTTCTTTTAACAAAAATAAAACCCTTTCAATTAAGTCATACGAAGGGATTGTATAAGAATTTATATATGCTCCTTCAATTTCTTTAATTTATGTATTTTCGCATAAAAATCAACACATTTAATTTAATCTCTTTCTCCTAAATAGAAAAGAGGTACTAACATTATTATTAGCAAAACAAATGAGGCATTGAAAATTGAAAGTGGTAGAGTCAATTCCTGTCTGGTTAGACCAAGTATATGACAGAATGAAAACAGAATCTTGTGACAAAAATATACATGCAAAACCCCATTTGACAGCTACACCTCTCTGCATGAACATATATAGCCTCTGTTCTTGTTCCCCTAATTCATTTTCTTTTTGAACATAAAATATTCAGAGTAATTGCACATAAGTTTTGCAATTGTTCAACAATACTTAAAATTAAAATATATGTGAGTCTAATCAGATATAATGTGACAACAAAACCAAGTTATTCATGATTAATCGTCGTCGTTTTAATTAACACACAACATAGTATGACATAGTAGTATTTTTTTTACTATTGTAAGACAATTGCTACAAATAAAAAAAATGTGATTTTAATAAAACCTGTCTTGTTTAAAAATTAAAATGACTAATCAAGAAATTTCAATTTTTCATAATTGTCTCAACGATCACGACGAACTAAAATATCGCAATATATCATTCCAATTTTTAAAATTACGAATTCGACAACTAATAATTTATTCATGCAAAATGATAAAATTCGACGTACCGTAAACATCGCCGCTGAATCCATGCGCCTCCGCCGGCGACTCCCACACCATCTT
Organism: Salvia splendens; assembly: GCF_004379255.2. Classification (NCBI taxonomy): domain Eukaryota; kingdom Viridiplantae; phylum Streptophyta; class Magnoliopsida; order Lamiales; family Lamiaceae; genus Salvia; species Salvia splendens. The sequence continues at coordinate 986,551 of NC_056036.1, read as the reverse complement.
CACCGACGGAGACGCCTGCCGAAACACCCTCCCCGTCGGCGGCGGCGGGCTGACAGCCGCGGCGATGTCGAACTCATTGAAATTAGACGCTCTCGGTGTGGGCTGCAGCGAGTAGGCGTCTGACGAGGCATAGCCCGACAGCCTCGGGCTGACGGGTCGGAGCCCGAACCCGAACTCGTGGGGCGTGTTGATTGAAAAAATCTCGGCGTTGGAGAGGTTCGACGCCCTGGGCGTGATGCCCATGGAGGAGGACGGGGCCGCGGACGACGTGGACCGTCGGATCCTCACGCGGATGCGGCCGTTGTCGTCGATCTCCGAGTCCGTACAGAGCGGGTCCCGCCCGTCGAGGGAGATGACGTCGTTGTCGATTTCGAATCGGGTTATTGCAGCGGCGGTTTGGCCCGGGAATTGGGTTTGGATTAGGGTCTTTGCGGCCCGGTACTCGAAAAGGAAGAGGAGTAGGGTGTACCTAAGAATTAAAATTAAATTAAATTAAATTAAATAATCTCAATTTCTAAGAAGATTATGTTCGAGTAAATCATTAATCATTGATCTTCATTTTAATTTGATTTTTAAAACTAGGACTAATTCATTTAATTTATAAAATAATTACTTTTGAGATAACTTATTTAATCTATAACATGATGACTAGTTTGTTAAAAAAGAAATTTTTAATAACGAATTGACTGATCTATCGTAAGAGACAACTCATTTAATCTATAAAATACAGATCGATTGTCTTATTACTATAAGATAATATTATTTTATAAGGATTATTGGATTAATAATGTATTATTCCAAAAATATTGGTATGATTACCCATCAATTTTTATGACATATGGTGCAGGCTCATAAATAGAGACCTATATAGTAAACAAAATTTATTTTTTGGACATTTAGTTAGATTTTTAGCCAAATTCAAAATCGACATCTCATTTTTATCAATGAACGTGTGACAGATAGTGACTCTACATTATAATAAACAATTTGCGAAATGCAATAAATGTCATGTGACAAGTTTTTCAAATCAAACAAATGATGATTAAAGAAAAACAAAAATGGTGCAAGATTTTCTAAAGTTTGAGGAATCCAAAGGTGAAAGCGACAGTGTAAGAAACATATGTGTAGAGTGGTCAAAAGAAAAATGAACAATCACATTCCTACCTTCACAATTATGTATCTTGTATTTTTAGGCCAAAAAAAGTTTCACTATATGTTTGACTTATGTCCCCCCTACTCACTTTTGTATTAAGTTTTTCACTTAATAACAACAAAACTCTTAAACATCCCAAACTCCTTCAAATGATATCATTAATGGTTTTGTTTTATTTATCATTATATATTTATTAGAAAATTAAACAAACAAACACTATCATATATAAGTCACAATTCATGAAATTCATAAAATTCTATCATAATATCTATCATAATATCGGATTGGGTCATCGACTAACACAACCATATAACGAAGCCGAAACGCACATTAATATTTGACCCAACAATAATTTGGTTAAATTTCAATGGATGACGAATGAAACAAACAAATACTATCTCACATTAGATGTAACTTTAGAACTTGACCAGAATCATTATATCAGCCTTAATCAGAAAAAAGTCTTTAACTGACTCAACAATATTGCTGAATCAAAAGAGAAAAATGATTGACACAACAATATATATTCAGTCTAGTTTGACTCGTTCAATAAAAAATCCAACCCTAACTCGAAGTATTAACAAAACAAACAAATATCCCACACCAGTGTAAAGAGAGAACGTACCAGATAATGCATTGGAGAACAACAAGCTGAACCATCAATGTCTGCGTGAACTCCCCATACATGGCTTTAAGCAAAGGAATTCCCATCACCAAAGTGTTAGGCAGAGTCGAGACGGAAAACAGCGTGATGAGCCACTCGAGCCGGCCTCCGAGGAGGAAACACCAGGCCGAGAGAAGCGCGAGGACGAAGGCCTTCGAGAGCGTGTCAGCGAGTATGAACTTGGCGTCCATTTGGTAGGGGTTGTTGTGGGCGATGAAATGGAAGGAGAGGACGGGAACCGCGAAGACGGCCACGAAGCGGTTCACGCCCGAGCACTGCTCGGGGGTGAACATCTTCCACCACTTGACGGAGGCGTAGGCGACCAGCATTGCCGAGTACAGCGGCACCATGGCGCACATCACGCTGTAGAGGTCGTCGCCGCTTATCATATTGAGTGAGTGAGGAGTGGTTGAGAGGGAGGGGGTGATATTATAGTTTGTGGGATTGGGCGAGTTTTGTTTTTACTTTATACTCCCTCCGTCCACGAAAATTAGATAGGATTGTGAACGGGACATATTTTAATGTACAATTGGTAAAGTAAGAGAGAGTGAGGGAAAAGGTAGATGAATGAGTGTTAGTGGATTGTGGGGTCCATATTTAGAATGATGTGTAGGGTTAGTATTGGTTGAAAACTTTCCTTTTTGAACCTTGTCTATTTTTCATGGACGGACCAAAATGACAAACTTGTCTATTTTTCGTGGACGGAGGGAGTATTATCTAAGATGTAAGTTAATAGTATTTCATAAACGATACTTTTTCTATCTGGCAAAATATGTGTTCTACTTTGATTCTGACATGAGCTTTAATAAAATGTAAGTTAAGAAATTTAGAGGAAAGAACTTCATATACTCACTCTCGTATTTTAAGTGAAACAATTTTTTATTTGACACGAGATTTCATGTGATTTCAGTTTGTGAGTTGGGTGGAAAGAATAAATATTCATATTTTAGGAAATGTGTTATTTAGAGAGTGATGGAATGAGTTTAGTTTTATAAATAAATGTAAATAAAATATATTTGTGGAATGAAAGAATGAGATACGTATTAGTTTTATTCAAAGATAGAAAAAATAAGACACATGCTACTAGACAATCTCTATTTATGAATTATATGCTTGATGTGTTATAAATCATAATAGAGGATCTTGAATACATATAACCTCCTTTTTGGAGTTGACTCCTATTACAATTTTTTTTTTAATAAAGAACATAATACTCACAAAAATGCATTAGAAAAAAGAGTGAAGTATTGATAATAGAACATGGCCGGATTTTATTGCGCCATGATTTGTTCGTGCGTTTGTTGTGTGTTATATATCATGAAAAGCTTTTTAGGCGTGCAAAATCATGAGGTCTGAATATTGTATGATGAAAATATAGCCTCAAATTCAATCATTGTTATCAAACTCATATACTTTTACCTTTTCAATTTAACCCCCCACAAAAGTTGTTCTATCTTTGTGAATTTTCTATTTTTTTTTTGCTAGCTATCAGATCTCTATGATGAATGATGTTGGAAGATAAAATCAGGATGAGTTATGTCATTCGCCTCTACTGTTTTTGTCTATTGATTGATTTCGGTATTTTTGCATGCCAATTTTTGGCCCTCTTAATCTCCATGGCTTAAGTTATAAGTTAGGTCGGTGAAATATACTTTATCAAAATTGACTATTGATACGAGTAAAAGCAAATCGTTACTTTATCAAATTTTTCAATAATACCAAAAATTTTATATGATCAACTTAAATACTGATATCATATGGAAATATCGTTATATCAAAATCTTATTTCATACACTTATATATATTCGGTGTATATTAGTACGATGGTGTTTATTGTACTATTGCAATATATATCGAACTTTAATGTTAAAAGTGGGTGGTTTTAGGGTTCGACACAAACAATAATTAATGTAACAATGTGTAAGTGTAGGAAATAACCGGCAAAGTTTGCTTTTAAAATCCCGGTTCTGGCGAGAATCGCCCCCTAGCACCTTTACTAGGATTTATCTTGTCCTTCGTAATTGTTCGAGTGCTCTATTGCTGATCGATAGGATACAAAATCCTATCAAAATCCTCCGAAACCATCACTCACAAAAGCAGTAAATCCTTGGACTCAATCTACATCCCCAAACAAATGAATACCGTATGGAGGTCCATCCATACAAGTTAAAGCCCAGATTCAAATGATCCAAATAGCAGAAATTAATAGAGAGCATTATAGATAACTTGAAACTGACCTAAACAAATTAGAAAGCTAAAACATGATTGAAACTGGCCTAAACATATCAGTTCTTCTTCTTCTCCTTCTCTTTGGCTTCCTTTTCTTCGTAGTATAGTTTCTTCAATCTTTCTAAGAGATGCTCATTCGTCTGCTTCTCCTTCCTTGGACATGGGTGTTGCAAGGATCATCTCCATGCTTGTAGTTGCCACAGTGCTCGCAGAAGTCCTTGTCGCTGTTGCTCTCGACGCCGTGAGTTTTCTTCCAGTGAGTTTTGATCGACTGTGCACTATTGCATCTGAGTTTGAGTGGGCAGTCCAGTTTTTTGCACTTGTATAGGGGTGGTTCGGTACGGTATACCGTACTATGAATGTCATACCGTATACCGTACCGAAAATTACGGTATGACAAAACACCATACCGATACCGTACCAATTTTTTTGGTATACCGGAGTTCGGTATACCGGAAATTCGGTAAGGTAGTTTTTTATACCGTTATCATACCGTATTTTCGGTATACCGTACTTTTGCGTTATATCGAACTGCGGTACAACATACCATTATACCTGTTATACCAGGAAAAAAAAATCTATTATACCCCAAATATTCAAAAAAACAATTCTAGTGTTCAACTACTTCAAAAGGTCCAAAACAATTAAACTTCGTTACAATCAAATCTTGTTCATACAGTCATTCTTTTTAAAATTTAGTATAAATATAATATATTATATATGTATGTATGTTTATATATATAATAATCAATTGATATACCGGTATACCACGGTATACCGAAGCATCGGTATAGGAAATCTAATACCGTTATCGTACCGAATCTTTCGGTACGATATGATACCGTACCAAAAAGTACGGTATACCGAAAAATCTGTATTATCAGTATTTTTTCGATACGGTAAGTCCGGTATTCCGGTATAATTCCCCACCCCTACACTTGTATCTCCCTTGTTTGAACTTTTTTTCCATCGATTTCTCCTTGGCAACAGTCACAGAGAAGGTGGAAGAAGGAAATTTTGCTAGCATCCATTTCTCTCAATTATGAAATCTGGAAATTTTGATTCAAATGAAATGTGGGGGTTGGCTGTGGGTGTATGAAAATCTGACATTTTATGAGACTACATCCATATCTATACTAATATAAAATGGCAATTGTGTTAAATGAATAGGGGTGTTTAACCGGAACCAGAATCGACGGTTTAATATTTGGTTCCGGATTAATATTCGGTCCCGGTACCTGTACCGGATTAATATTTGGAACCGATTACCGGTACCCGATTAATATTTGGTACTGGTACCGGATTAATATTCGGTTCCGGTATTTGGTTCCGGATTAATATTCAGAACCGACCGATTAATATTCGGTTCCGGTACCGGTACTTAGATTTTAATTTAATTTTCAATTTATATTTTATAATTTCATATTAATATAACTTAATATACTAATACTATTATTCAAGTTTTCTTAACCCTATTTTATATTTAAGGCATTGACTTATCGAATATTTTTAGGTGTTGGACTTTTTAAAGTATTTTATTGTTTAATTTTGTAGGTATTGGATGATGAATATTGTTGCTTTGTTAGTTTGTATTTGACTTATGTTTATTTGTATTTTTAATTGTTTAATTGTTATATTTTTAGATGTTTGATTATTAATTTTTTTCATATTAAATTATTTAAATTTTATTCAGGTAAAAATTTGAATTAAAATTAGATTACAAACCGGTTCTTCGGTTCCAAACTGGAACCGGCCGGTTCTTAACCGACCGATTCCACCGGTTCCAGTTTCGGTTCCTGAATTTAGAAAATGTTCTAACCGGTTAACTGGTCAATCGGTCTGGTTCTAACCGGAACCGGCTGAATAAGCAACCCTAGAAATTAATGTTATGCTCTTTTAGGCGGGAAATAGAAAGCTGATTGTGTAATTATTTTTTTTTCCTTTTTTACTATTATAGATAATATACTGCCTCTTAAATGCAAAAATCGTGTGCGCACATGTGAACTGTGAAAAGTTTGAGGACAATAAAGTAATTTGAGTGAGTTATCATGATTAAATTTTATTATAGATTAAAGCAAGACGAATCTAAAGAATAATATAATAATTTAACTAGCATGTCAAACAATAGGTAAAACTAGAATAAATACGATCAGTGACATAGAATTTGGATTTTTCATTTCACGATTACATTTTCGAAACTCACATCAACGTGGTAGCTAGCCGCACGAAGGATGTGCTTTTATTTTTACTCCATCCGTCCCATAAGAATATACAATCTTTCATTTCCAGCCCGTCCCACAAGAATATACACTTTACAATTTTAGAAACTCTTTTCTCTCTAAAATGTGAGACCCATTTCTCACTAGGAATGCTTTAATTACTTTTTTTCTCAACTTCTCTCTCACTTTGCCAATTTTACATTAAAATCTGTTCTAAACTCAAAGTGTATATTCTTTGGGCCTTTGGGGACGTAGCAAGTATTAGTTAAATATAGTTGTCATCTTATTAAATAAGTGTCTCATGTAACTACTGCAAAATCAGTTGCCGTACGGAATAATTGTAAATTGTATGGAGTACTAAAATTATGATCTAATTCGCATTATTCAAAAGTTACTATAAAATATTAAAATTAACCAAAAGTTATAATTTAGATGAAAATTATAGCTATACTAGTACTCCATATTTCTTCAAATAAGGGCACCAGCTTGTCGGTGGGTCCGAATACTTAAACTCCCACAAATTTATTTCAAGCTGCATGCCAAACATCACCACTGCCCTTTTTCTCGTCATCAATATACTACCACAAAAAAATTCATGCATTATCATAGGAAATCATAATTTATATTTAAAGTTTACCCCTTTTACTTTCTTGCAAAGTATCTCCGGCGCCGCTGCCCCACGGGATCTTCTCCCGTGGGGGGGGCAGCACTCATGGACCTGCGAATGGGGTTGGTCAACCCAAACAGACCCTAACGATACAAGCCATCCACAAATAAAGGAGGTTTTAATACACAAATGAACATCTACATAATTATTACGTTACACTTGAACCACATTTTCCAGTTTAATCATAAAAATCGAAAAAACAAGAACTAGCATCACGAAACTGCACTAGAGAATTGAAATTAACGATTTGGCTTAACATCATACACCAATTTCAGCAGTCTTTGCTACAACTTCGTTTTGAAGAGACGGGGCGAGGAGGAGAATGAAGAATTGGAAACACCCCCCCGGTCGAGGAGCAGTACTTTCAATTTTGGCGTATCTACTCTTTCTTCTAAATGTCGCGTAAGTTTTTGACCATCTCATCAACAGTCTCCATTAGATGTCACAGCAAGGACGATCAAGGTCCAAAAACGAGCTCCTTCAACGAGGTGAAGGGTGAACTGAGACCATGCGCTTGTGAATCCCTCGAAAACGTCAGCACTGAATCAACGTCAATGTGTCAAATGCAAAATTTTACTAAGTTGGGCTTAGGAAAAGCACATGAATTATCTCCTCGAAAATATAGCCTGTAGCGAATTTTAACCTTTCGTACAAGCTGGATCGAGAAATGGACCTTAGCAAGATTATACTCATCTACTTGACAAGCATCAGCCCCAATAATAAAGATAAGATGACTCAAAAGCATTGACAGAAACTCGAGACGAACCTATCCACGCGAGGAAGGAGACAGTTGAAGCTATGTAGAATCCGGGGCTGATACATTTGAAGCTGAAATCATAGAACTTCCCTGTTAGCCAAAGAGAAATCTATGCAATAACAAGGCTGGATATATCGTTGTAAGCAAATTACCAGTATAAACACGTAAGATTTCCCCATCCGTAGAAGACAGATCCCCATGCTGATCCAACAAACCTGCATACAGATTTTAATTAACTATCCCTTTTCCCATTCAACTTTATGTCATGTAAGGAAAATATTTGCTTCTGAGACTTGATCTTTAAAATCCCGAAAACATCAAGTATACTGCATTTCTTACTAAGATAAGACTCCAGATGAGTTCGAGGGGAAAAGTACTAGACAAAAGGGCCAGTAGAAACAAACATACCACATAAAATCCCGAACAAACAGTGCACGTGGAATCATAAGCCCGTTGCCAATCACGGCCAGCAGCATTGAAATGGCTGATAAACCTTTTATGTTGTCAGGAGTCAGAAGATTTGTCCACTGAAACAAATTTGAATTTCCTATGTTAGAAGAAAGGGTTAGGAGGTGATTGGTACTAAGGAATGCGATCATTGTAGGAATGAAGTTGTTTTTAAAAAAATTTGAATTACAATTCATACAGATCTCATACTCACGCACCCGAGGTGAATACGGAAAATAAATATATGTAAAAGAGGATGAAAGAATAAACCATTTGTGCAACAGCCATCCACATGAAAAGAACAGTAGCGGTCCACCCAGATATCGATCCAAGAATTTTGACACCTTTGTCAGAGAGCTTGCCCATGCGACCCTGAAATTTTTCACGTAAATACAGAAGATTCTCAATTTCGGATTCTGTTGCAATCCAAACGACCACCAGTGTACACTAATACACATATTCTATGAAGCATGAAAGAAACCTATTGTGATATTCAAACATAAGTTAGAATGCATTTTCACTTTTCATTTGCCACCTAATAAAGATTATAACTCTATCTCTGTGTTATCTCTCTATTTGTATTCTCACCGTTTAGTTTAGGCATGTTTCTTAGATCTGGCATGAAAGTCATCCCGAAGCCCTATACAGAAGTTCTACGATGCTAGTTACTAAACCTATAGGGACAGCTTTTCTTGAAGAACTCCTAAAGCAGAGCAAAAGCAGAGATCATCTCAATAAACGAAAAAAAAAGATTATTTTCGCCCTTTGTATTTGACAAATAAATGAGGTATGGAGCCATCATCTCACCATAAATACAGCAACCAGAGAGGTAATGAAGGCGATAGTTCCCGGCAAGATAGTGTTTGGCACATAAGGAATGAAAGTCGACCACATGACCTGCAGTAGCCACAGGAAATTGATGTCAAATGGTCCGAAATAGCCTATGAATCATCTTGAGTACAGCAGTTATTACTTGTGGGAGAACGGAGAGCCCGGCTACGGTAACAAAGTCTTCCCAAAAGCGCCAGATTTCGGGGTGGAGCCAGTCGAAATATTTCAGAAAGTTTAAAGTCATACCAGAAGCGACCACGATGGAAGTTGCAACAAAATGAGGGAGAGGCATAGCTCTACCCATAGCCAGCTGCAACAATACCACATACGTTGATATTACTCCTAAGCTCTGCACTACAACTGCTTCGGTCTCCTTCTTCTTAATAAAGTACGAGGCCAGGCAAAGATTTCCAAGCAATCCCGTAAGCATGCCCTGCACATAAGAGGATTTAATATATGCCACTTATAATTTTCATTCCCGAGCAACAATAAGGCCCAACGAAATCCCTAACCAGCCATGGAACAGCCAGAAGTGCAGAAGTGTTCCCCGACAGAAGATTCCTCGTATTGAGTATGATCTGAGGCAGTTGCAACAGCAAGAATGGCAAATTTGCAGCTCCAGCAAACTTTGCTGTCATTGAATCCCATTGCTGAAAGCCTTCGCCTTTTTCCACCTCGACTGATTCCTTCATATAATTTTATTTTGTTAAACACCAACGGTAAGAGGAACAATAAATGAACAAGTTAACATTTAGACATAAAAACCTGACTGCTCGGATGCAGATCATCTGAGCTAGAACACGAAACAGTCTTGTCCCTATAGCAACAGAGTGATTGGCCACGAAAGAGAGCCTCCTTCAAGGGAAGCTTGTTTTTCTTGATGCCTCGTCTCAAGTGTATCGAAGGAGATGAGACAAACTCCAAATTTCGTGGATCAGAACTGAACGAGCACCTGATTGATGGCCTAGGCGTGTGCAGCGGTATCTTTCCCAAGATTATCATCGAACCCGCCATTGATTAAGAAAAAGCAACCGCAATCCTCTATTTGCAGTGCTCCAATAGTCAGAGTTAACTGGTCACCTTTACACTCACAATTTCAGAATTCAACACTTCCCAGCTAAAACCTATTGACAGAGCATTGATAAAAAAACAAGACTTCATTTTTAAGAACAAATTCCTTCAGGTCAAATCAAGAATTATATCCACAGCGAAAAAGATGAAATTTTGGCATAATGTAATCCGTATTCAAGTGTATAACACTCTTTTCTACTGCAATGCCAACTACATACAACACAAAACCAGCAAAAACAATCAGATTTCAATAATTATGCATAACCCTTTTGGGCATTTCATCAAGCAGCTGGCAACTTCAGTAAAATGGAACTCAAATCAATCATCAGTCACAAATTAAAAGGCCCAACTTACAAATACAACCGCTACCACTGCCCGCCCTCTGGGATGTATCATCTCTTCTTCCCAGATTCTTGAATTTAAGTCAGAAATCAAGTGAGTTCTTGCCAAAGATTGTTTTTTTAGGAAATTTTTTATTTTTAAATTTCCCGAGCTATCGTTGTGGTTGCGCTGTACTAATTTGGAAGGAAACAAGCGGTTCGGTAAGCAAAAAAGGTGGTGCTTTGTCTGTTTTCTACTTGCAGAAATATCTCAAGATTCACGATCTTTTATTTAATTTTGTGGGTAAAAGGAATTGAGGAAGATAGCAAATTAGGAATCACGGTTTCTCACTTTTTTCGTTTAGCGATCCAATGAGAATTAATTGGGAGTAAATCTCAATTCTCAACTGACGATCTAATTTTTTTCCATATCCACTTTTTTAAATATGGACACAAAATATGCAATTTAAAGAGAATTTTTTTATGTGATTCCATTCTTTTGAATGCAAATACAATTGCGTCTCAACCACACACAAAACATTACCTATTTTCGAGATATTTTTTGATAATGTAAGTAACTTTTATTCTAATTTATTAATTCAATATACTTATAATTACAGTAATACATTTGAATTTCTTTCTTTCTTGAGATAATCACCTTTTCCGACAAACTTTGTCAATGTATCCAAAAAGACGGTGCTCTTATTTAGAAAATAATATTGCAAAAAATGATATTGTAATTATATTAATTGTTAAAAGCATCCAAGATCCAAGACCTTTTTTGTTTATAACTTTCATTTACATTAATTTATGAATAAAAGAAATACTAAAACTTCATTAAAGAACAAAAGTTATACTAACATAAAATAAATGAAAATTCACACAATACACCTTAAAATAAAAAAAAATTGGGGGATGTTTTATAAATGAAAAAAATAATAATAATAAAACCTATTTTTCTAATTATTAAAAATTATAATGACACATGGCATGCTTTGATTGGATAGCAGATAGTCTCTTACATGGACCACTGTGCGAGCACAACGTACTCAACTGTCTGCCGGCACGTGCTCAAAATGATTGTAGTGCATGCGGCTATGGTCGCTCTAAGATTAAAAAACTTATGTAAAAGCTATAGGTTCAAATAGAAATAGTGTCAATCATTCATACATAAGTTTGTTAACCTTGAATAAACCCTACAATTTTTTATTATACTTCACTATTGCTGCCTTCAATCAGCAGCTATATTTATAACTTGCTATATTTCTTCTAATAAGCAGAAATTTATCTACTTTGAAGCAGAAGAAGCTCCTTTCTCAATATCAACACAATACACATCATCCTTCTCCTTCTTGTTGAAATCTTTCTCAAACCTCTCATCCTTTTCAATGGATATAGCTTTGGCCTCACTTCCATTAGGCCATTTCACAATATCCTCCTTCACCCTCACATGCTCGTCCCGATGTATCACCCCAGCCTCCTCCTCGGTCTTCTTCTCCCCCTTCTTCCTCGTCAGCAAGTGCCACATTGCTAGTAGGCACAGGGCCAGAAGGACGAACCACCCGAACGAGACCACCACCACGATGAAGGCAATATGAGCAGCCATTTTAGTCATGATAATGGTGATGATTTGAGTTTGTTTTGTATTTTAGTTTGGGAATGTTGGTGAAGAGAGATATGGTTTTGCCTCTCTTTATATTGGGATGAAATGTTCATGTTTTTTATGCTTTGAAGGGTTGAGAGACTTAGCTCCCATGTTAAGGTTTGCTTTTGATTGAAGTGGAAAACACCTTTTATTTCATTCACAAGTTTTTTGGAAAAAAAATTGTTTGGGGTGTTACCTACTACCAATAGATTGTATGAGTTTAGGGGCTTATGACAATAATTTTATTTTAATTATTGGTCTTGACATGCTACCACAATTTTAATACAAGGATGGTACATCCAAGTCAAATAGATAAAGTATTGTTATTTCCTAATTTATTGCTACATTCATATTTATATTCATACTCAACAATATCAACAAATATTATCCATATGTAAGGGTAATTCTGTTCATAGTCCTCACTTTACTTACTAAAGCATCTAATTAAAAATGAGGGTGATTTGAATTTTTAAAATTTTCATCAAATTTGGATTGGTATACTAATTTTAAAATATACTTAGAAATTATAATTAAACTATTGATTTATTTAGATTTTGTTATTAATCAAGATTCTCGTGTTGTCATAGTTCTACGACTTACTTGCTTACGTACCACTATCGGATGTCAATATTATTCCTAAACTCTAGAAGGAGTATATATTTTTAATTTAACGATATCGTTTTGGTCTAGTTAGATATTTCGACATGCCACATCAGACCAAGATGGCATCATTTTGAACATTTCGGTATGTCATCTTCAACTCGAGGGAAATTCAATTTTATACTAGGAAGTTGACTACACATTAAAATTTATGTATATTTCACCACATTCAAAGTTGGTGATAGAAGATCTTATTAACCCATAACGTTTGTATTTTTTGGCTATTAGTCCAATCTGAAATGTTGAAATAGTTGTAAATTTCTAAGTCCTTCGAATTCAAATTTGAAGCAAATTTACTTAGGCAAGTGTGCAAATGCATATAACCAATTTAATTGACTACAAACGCTCGTCTTTCAATTCAATTTAACCTCTTCATTTAATTCAGTGAAACAGTAGTGTTTCAGTATCTAATTTAATTTACAGGAAACTGTCAGTGTCTCAATTCAATTCAACATGACCCATTTTCAAGCTTATTTAAGGGATATCCAAATGCAAAATACCATAAGCTAAGTTAACAAAAAAAATGTCTTCTACTACAGTGAAACTATTATTCGCCACGGCATGCTTTACTTTCGTTTCGATCGCAATCGCGCTCGACACCCCTAACGTAGGTGATGGCAGTTTAATCCCGGGACTGCCCATCCCGGGATTAGGTGATGGCAATTTAATCCCTGGACTGCCCATCCCGGATTTGCCAGTCATCCCATGCCTAACCTCGGTGACAGGTGTCTCAGTGTGCATCAAAGATTTGATATCATCCGTTTTGAGCATCCAGTTGCGACCCATTAGTACAGCATGTTGCGATTCAGTGTTAAAAGTTGAAGATAGCTGTTGGCCGAAAGTTTTTCCTACCAACCCGTTGATTCCGGTTGTGATAGAGAGCATTTGCTTGTGGAGTCAAGCTCATCCGTTCCCGTTCTCGACCTCGGCCTCGCCACCGCCCCCGGAACCATCAGCATAGTGGTGGTGCCGATGATTGTTTTAATATTGCCGTTGTGATATGTATTATGCAATAGGCTAAGGATTCGGCCCTTTTGTCGTTAAAAAAACGTTATTAATCGAATATTAGTATTTCACATGTTCACAAGTTTTTTGGAAATAAAATTGTTTAATTTAGTATAATATCCTAATTTCACATGTTCACAATTTCAAATTGAGGAAAATTCAATTTTGTGAGAAACTGTCAAAGTTTATGTACTAGTCATATTTGAAATGATGTAATAGTTGCACATTTCAAGTGCTTCAAATTCGAATTATTAGAAACTAATTTCTACTTAGGCATGTGTTGAAATGTGTTTGCATTTACTAAGGTTTGAATTCAACCAAAATGATGCATAATTAATTTAATTGACAAGAAACGGTAGTGTTTAAGTTCAATATAAACTCAGCTTCGGTTAAGTATGTCTAATTTAATTTACAAGGTAATGTTTAGGGGTGAGCAAAAAAACCGGAAACCGAATATCCGAACCGAACCAAACCGAAATTTTGAAATTCGGTTTGGTTCGGTTTTAAAAATAAAAAAATTTCGGTTTTTTCGGTTTGGTTCGGTTCGGGCGAAGAAAAAAACTGAAAAAACCGAAAAACCGAATTATATATATATTCTATTAATTTAATATATTCTACTATATAATATATATTATATGTATTATTAATTTTATATTATTTATAAATATTCTATTAGTATATATAAAATAAAATAAAATAAAATACACATATATAAATATATATTTATATTATATTCATTTTTCGGTTTTTCGATTTTTTTTCGGGTTTTTCGGTTTTGTTCAGGTTTTTCGGTTTTTAAAGTTCGATTTTCGGTTTTTCAGTTTCGGTTTTTCAGTTTTTCGGGTTCGGTTCGGTTTGAATTTTGAACTAAATTCGGTTTTTCGGTTTTGGTTCGGTTTTGGCAAAAAACCGAACCGAAACCCGAATGCACGCCCCTAGTAATGTTTCAATTCAATTTAGCTTGGCTCATTTAAAGCTTATTTAATTGACATCCAAATGCAAAATACCATAATCTAAGTTACAAAAACAAATATTTTCCAGCATGGTAAAACTATTATTCACCACATTATGCTTCTCTTTCGTTTCAATCACAATCGCGTCGGACATTCCTAACCTGCCTGGCGCGAGATGGTGATGTCAATATTTTTCCGGGACTGCCCATCCCGACACTCAATTTGCCAAACATCCCATACCTAAACTCGGTGACAGGTATCGCAAGTGTGCATCAAAGATTTCATATCATCAGTTTTGAGCATCGAGTTACGACCCATCAGTATAGCATGCTGCTATGCAACGTTGAGAGCTTGAGTCCAAAGGAAGATCCATATTTCAACATGAGTAAAGGCCAAAATTGGTCCTGAACATATAGCCATTTTACGATTTTGGTCCTAAACATTATCTTTTGGATTTTTTGGTCCTGCACATATGGACATTTGATCATTTTGGTCCTGCACATATGGAAATTTGATCATTTTGGTCCCCCGTCAACATTTTCGTTAAAAACTAACGGTCAACATTATCTTTTGGATTTTTTGGTCCTGCACATATGGATATTTGATCATTTTGGTCCTGCACATATGGAATTTTGATCATTTTGGTCCTCCGTCAACATTTTCGTTAAAAACTAACGGTCAACGGCCGATTTTTTACTAAAACAATGGGTTGGGTCAGGTCGTGTTTGGGTCGGGTTTGGGTTACACGTTAAGAAAAAAAATAATTATTTTTTATTAATTAAAAAATTATAAAACTTTAATTTTTAGTTATTTTTGTTGATTAAAAATATTATAACGACTAAAACATGATGTTATTATACGATTTAAACATGATATTACACAATAAAATAAAAAAATTACCAAATTAAAATAATTATTTTTTAATCAAAATAATAAAATTAAAGTATATTAATATTAAATCTATATAATAAAATTAAATAATTAAAAAATTATTTTTAATAAAATCTAAGCATAATATTTTCTTCAAATTCATGAAAAAAATTAATTAAAAAATACTATACTTTAATTTTATTAATTAAAAAATATTAATTAATTTTTTAAGAATATTATGCTTAGATTTTAACGAAAATATTATGCTTAGATTTTAAGAAAATATTATTTTTTTCTTAACGTATAACCCAAACCCGACCCAAACACGACCCGACCCAACCCATTGTTTTAGTCAAAAATCGGCCGTTGACCGTTAGTTTTTAACGAAAATGTTGACGGAGGACCAAAATGATCAAAATTCTATATGTGCAGGACCAAAATGATCAAATGTCCATATGTGCAGGACCAAAAAATCCAAAAGATAATGTTGACCGTTAGTTTTTAACGGAAATATTGACGGAGGACCAAAATGATCAAATGTCCATATGTGCAGGACCAAAAAATCCAAAAGATAATGTTTAGGACCAAAATCGTAAAATGGCTATATGTTCAGGACCAATTTTGGCCTTTACTCTTTCAACATTAATGACTTACACGACTTACTTACATACAAGACGTCAACCAAAACGACACCACATCAGAGGCAGCAAAACAATGTCGCTTTATATCAAATTAAATACTAATTTTATTTGTTAAATTAGGATAGATAGTATATAAAAGAATGAGATGGGAGAGAGAAAATGAAAATCAAGAAACAAGATGGAAGGGATAAATAAGTTCCAGAAAAGTTTTCCAGAAAGGCTGTGCAGTTCCAATACACACCCAAAAAAAAGTTCTAATAAAAACAATAATTATAGTCCTAACTAACTATGCTAAATGTAACACACATGCAATACACAACTGTATAATTGAACACTTCATCACAGTCTAAGGTCTATAAAAAGAAAAGGGAGAAGAGAAAAGGAAGTGATTCAAGAATCGAAGGTCTATATAAAGAAAAGGGAGAAGATAAAAAAAAAAAGAAGTGATTCAAGAATCTGTCTTTAGACAACGGTCCACATAAGCCTGCAGAGAGAGAACACAAGTTTGTGTGTTAGCACAAGGAATCAAATTGACTACAGATTTTGATGATAAATGAGGGATTTGGAGGCTGAGATCACAAACTGAAAGTAGCAATTTTTAGTCATAGGAAAAGAAAAATATCAAGCAAATCTTTCAACTCAACTAGAACTGATTGGATAGCACAGAGTTTACTTTACCTGTACAAGTTTGGTGATTTTGGGTTCGGAAAATGAGAGATACTGCTCAACTTTCTCTTGCGTCTTTGGAACGTGTTCGGTTTGAATAGAGCTTGTTATTTTGTCCACCACCTTTTTCACGATAGTTTTGTGAACGTCTCTGCTCATCCGGCCTTCCTTCCATTTAGGCTTCAGTTTGTCCTTCACAAACTCTACCAGAGAATTTTTAAACAGACGCATCCCTTTATCATCCTTGTTAGCAGTACTTTCATCGGCTTTCCCATGGTCATCCAAAGTTTCAGATTGCTTGCCGTCTTGAACTCCCTTACTTTGCTCCCCCGTGCCCACTTTCACTTCATCTGCTTCTGGATTTTCGCGTGCTGTCTCTTGCGGCTTATTTGGCCTTCCGGAATGATCTATTTCTGAGTTATTTGCCGAAGGTACTTGATTGCCTTCATGCTCATTGCTATTTCTACCATTCTCCACAGAACTGACTGGATCATGAGAAACTGTAACTGGATTGAGTTGTAGATTGGTCGTGCCGTCAATTGGAACGTGGCCAGATGCATTAGATGTAGAAAGCACCATCCCTGTAGAGTTGGAAACTTCTTCGACTGGAGGTTTTGTAGCATGTTGATTCTCAAATTTTTTATTCAGGACAGGAGCAACGTGCTGAAGAGCAGCAGATAGAAGTGTGTTTGCATATTGAGCAGACTGCTCGCTGGTTAAATTTGGAAAAGGTAACAAGGTGCTCGTCTCTGTCATCCCAGCCATTTGGATAGCGTTTTGAAGTTTCTGAACCTGAGAGAGATTCAAATTAGCAACCTGGTGCATCTCAGCCCCATTCAAGGCTGGCATCTCTTTGCTAACGGCTTCCTTCGGAATAGATGAATACCCAGCAGGAAGTACACTTTCTCCATTTTGATGCGAGTTTTGCGCAGAGATAAAAGCTGGAACGGTGGCATTTCTGGTCTCTTTCACCTCATCGATAATGTCAGAATGGAATGAACTTACTACGTTGTTTTCTACTACTCCAAGGTTCTGATGTTGAATATGTGAAACTGGAGGAACATTCTGCTGCCAGGCATTCGAGGGAAACATTTGCTCTACCTGCAATTTGTTCGTACCATCTTGATTTTGCAACTGCAAATCATGAAACGCGAGGGCATCCTGTTTGGCCATAATATTTCCCTCTATATTAGATTCAGTAGTACCTACATCTCCATCATAACTGCCATTTCCTGCACGATGTAGAGGCGCTGAAATATTCGTGTGTTGTGGAAGTCCCCAATTTATAGTCTCATTTCCCAAACCGTGGCTCATTCTATTGTCAAGAGTGCTGTCGGTAACAGTAACAGCAGAACTATTCCCACCAGAAGGCTTCATATCATCTGAGATTCCACCTACCTCGTCCCATGGTTCCCATCTCGGGTCATCCCTCTTGTTAACCTTGTCATGTAAGCGACGGTCATTGTCACGTGAACCACGGCCATTGTCACGTGAACCACGGTCACTGTTGACTTTACCCAGCCTGCCCTCTAGACGATTAAAATTTGGATCCTCGTGAGAGAATTTGCAATTATCCCGATCACAATTCCCCGCTAGAAAATACTTGCAAGGTGGGTTCCTATTTCTGTAAGTCGAGGAGGAAAGTTTAGTACCTTCAACAGAAGTTTCATCATGGTGAGAAAATTTGCAACCGTCTCCCCACCTACAGCTACCCTTGACAAAGTTTCTGCACAGCACTGCACTTCTACTTTTATGTTGGAATTGCTCATCCTCTCCAAGATATGGATCAGAAACATCACCCCTTAATTCAATCCGAGGACCTCTGCTGTAAGACTGTTTAGATTCATTTCCATGATCTGCCCTATTTCTCCGACTCTCTGATATGTCCCCTCCCCCAAGGCCGCCATCCCTGTGACTGGTGTTTTTTGGATGGAAATGTTTGCTAAAACCGTCTCTTCTGCCCCTTCCTGAAGCAAAATCGCCTTCAGTTGCCATTTCAGGTAGACTTCTCCTGTCACTCCATCCAGAAGCTTGATGTTTGTAATCTCCTAAAGGGCTACGACTTCTTGTCCAACCCCTTGCTTCGCTGTCACTTCTGCTTCTGCTCCTTCCCCTCACTCTTTCCCTTTCCCTTTCCCTTTCCCTGTCCCTACTCCTGCTCCTACTGCGACACCTGCCTCTACTCCTGCTTCTGCTCCTACTTCTTCCTGGGTATCTACAATAATAAGACAACAATCAAGCATGCACAATCAAAAGAATGCATCACAATCCCGACATTTCATATTTCGTTTCAGAACATCTTAAAATGAGACTCCACTCCACCATATCCCACCTTAGGACTAAAGGTAAGCTATTTTGTTATATACACAACAAACCACTGTTTAAGCACTCAGTAACATTACATTATAGCTTGAATTGCTGCAGTGAAAGATTATTTAGAGTTACAGATAAACTTGAGAGAAACTAGAAGAGGGGGAGGGATATTAGAAAACAACAGTCCACGTGTCGTAATCTTATTATGTGATGCCAAAAAAGGTCCACGATACAATTATAGCCTAGATTTACAGATACTACTGCTGTACCTGCGAGAATGGCTTCGGTCATCTTCAGGAAATTGGTTGTATTTGAACTCAGGAGACATGTCCTGATAATAACTATTTTCACCGCCTATACCCTTTTCTTCATATGCGCTCTCTCTACCTTTGGGATAGCTGTCATTCATCCAAGCAACTGGGTCTTCATGAATTGATTCCATAGGCGGGTGACCAGAATGATACCTGAACTTCGGCACTCCGTGGGATCCAGATGCAGGAAACTCGTGATTATGTTCACTATCATGACTGGGATAAGTAAAAGGTTTTGTTTCGGCTTCCTCACTCCACAATGATTTGCGTTTTCTGCGCTCACCCATTAGAGAACTCTGGCTACAAAAGCTTGCCGTATATTTGTTTCAGCTCATGCAGCTGGATCTGTACAAAGAAAGCAATATAGCTAAACTCATCATTCTTGCACCATTTCAGGAATCAGGCTTACCAAATGCTTTCTTCTTGAAAAATTTACTCTACCATGTTCTCAAATAAGAAGCACAATTAATGAAACATTCTTCAAAAAAATGAAATGTGCTCGTCTCTGAGCATGAGCTATGATGAGCATAGACTCTTTACCAATCAAATTTTGTTACACAGTAGTAGACATCATTATGCTCCTCCTAGGTAATGCAAGCCAATTCATTCATGCAAGAAATTTATTTTTCTCTCTTTTCTCCGTGCGCGCCTATGCACACAGGGGAAGGGGGGACTATACTTCACAGAACCACAACCACTGAGCTCCTTCCATTCATGTTCTATACATGGTGATTTTCTAAATATATCCTAGAGGTTAACCATTTCCAGCAAAGATCAAAGCATCCTGTTGATTACAGTTCACCTATGGAGTACCTTATCGAACCCAACACTGTGCCTACACTATCCATACTTTGTCGATGGTGCATACTCCAGAGTAATTAGAGCATACAGTGTCTAGAGTTGGCCCAGCCGCTCAGATGAAAAGAGGCTAACTTTTCACTTACGGACTACGGTCAAGTGGAAATATAGACTGGATAGCATTCCAATCATATGTGGTCAATCATACCGAAGTTATACACTGGGATATTTCTTTATCCTGTAGACGCACACGTGCACTTTGTTGTTAGCTCTGTTAAATTACTGAACCGTTAAGCAGCAGATAGACATACACAATAAATGGCTTCTCCAAAAGCTTCAAATGATAAGTACTAGTAAACAGTCAAGAGATACCATAAAGAGAACAAATACGACCCGAGAAAAACCACTCGAAATTTAGCTCCATCAATGTCAGAAACACTAGTCCGAAAACTCTCGTTTCGGGTAAACGATACATTTAGTAAAAAAACATTATGCTGCAAAAATTAAGCCCGAAAAGCATTGGAAAGTGAACACATGTGACTTAGGAACCAACCTTCTACTTGTGTAAGAAAACAAATGCAGAAAAAACGAATCAAACAACTATACCAAATTAATCAATATATGCAGCAATTCATCAAACAGATAATCCCCAACAAACAACTCAATTATTTCCAAATCTGGCTCAAAGTTCACAACTTTTCAGCTACACCTTCAAAACACCTAGCACTCGTGAGCTCAATTTGCAGGAAAACACATGATAAAAAAAAGGTTCGAGCTAAACACAGAAATCAAATAACCAAAAACTAATTGAGCAAAAGCACATCCAAAAAAGGGCGAGGACGGCGAAATTAAACCTTTGAATCGAATCCCCAAACCCTCGTGAGCGAGCTAGAGAGAGAAAAGGGTGCGGGCCTGAGATTTACAGAGAGAATTGACTCAGTGAAAGTCGTTTGGTCGCAGGTTTTATGCCAATTTAGTATTCCAGAAAACTGTAAATTTTAATAATAAAAAAAGATCTAAACTTCAAACCATAAGGTAAGGTAAATTTCCTATTAAATCTAATCAAATAAATAGCCTTTGAAATGTGAGCATTTGTTCCAATTGAATTAAATCAAATTAGGATTTAATAATATTTAGATATAGTTTATGGATCCCTACTTATGTCTATTGATGGTAACTATAATCTAATTATGGTGTATGCACAAGTCTTATGGTCATAGATAATTGTCTACCCATAGATATTTAGGTATCTAATTGAGTTGGGATTTTAAAATATTATCAAATAATAAGAATCAAAGAAAGCAAACCAAGATTTGGATCGGCAGTAGAACTCACAGGTAGAAGATTGAATAGGCTGTGCAAGAGATTTCTCTTGAATATGCGGCGGTATACATAAAATTTCTCTTGAAATTGTTGCAGCGGTAGTGTGCCCTACATGCAAAAGTTCGCTCTTTCATTTGTTGATAATTTGGTAATTAATGATTATTTTTGGGATAATATTTTCCGTTCACAATTTAAACATGAAATCCTATATACCAAATAAGAAAGTAAATTATTTGCATCATTGATCTAATATACCAAATACTAACTCATGATAATTTAGTCATCTAACAAAAATAATTTTAACATGATTTTTAACTATTGAAGTAACCTTAATAGTACATACCAAACAAATCCAATATAAGTTATTTAGTTTTGTGTGAATAAACTAGCATAAGTAGATATTTTGTGTATTAGATAAATAAAATAGCTATTTAAATTCAATGATGAATATATTAGTTTGGGGTAGTGATCAAGATATAACTAATCTTAAGTGTATAACTAGAGAACAAATCTCAGCCACACATCTTAATGGAACAAATAATATTTATTTTAATATTAAAAAATATGCTGAGGGTATTTATGGAAATTACTTTATGAAATTCAAAATCACATTTCCTTCCAGATTTTCAAATTTCCTTCCAAATCTTCCTCGTAATCTTAGGTCTCGAAATTCTCCAATAGTTCGAAACCACAACGCCACCTTTCTCGGCCTTCTCCTCCGGCGACTCGCTGTTCTTCACCGATGAAGGCGGCGACGATGTAGGCTCCGCCGCCGAACTCATCATCCGCCTCCACCCTACCAACACCGCGCTCAAACCTTCAACCTGTGCAGCGGGCGCCGAACTCATCATCTGAAGCGTGATTCGGAGTTCTCGCTCTTCGACACGTGCTTCGATCTATCCGGAAAGACGGAGGTGAAGGAGCCGACGGTGGTGCTGCATTTCAGGGCGCGGATGTGTCGCTGCCGGCGTCGAATATTGTCACTACACAGCAGTTACGTTGAATATTGCTCATGGCTATGCTTTTATAATATATACAAAAAGTAGGGAATGAATATTGGTGTGTAAATGTAGATGAAGGGAATGAATGTTGTAAATGCACATTGATCGAGAAATGAGAGTTGGTATTTTTGATTATCCGTAAATTTTGTTATTGTTTTTTTTTGTTTCCTATAAATCTTTCGGTTAGATTCATTGTAAGATAAAGAAGAATAGATGTATATTAATATGAGCACAGTATGTGTTTGATGAAATGTCACAGTGAGTTCATTATTTGATGGAATTTGGGGGTTTTAATTTTACAAAACACATCACTCTTAGCATGATTTTACTTCACTCTTGTTTACAAAATACATCACTCTCATTACGATTTTACTTCACTGTTGTTTACAAAACACATTATGATTTTACTTCATTGTTGTTTACAAAACACATCACTCTTATTATGATTTTACTTCACTCTTGTTTACAAAACACATCACTCTTATTCTGATTTTACTTCACTCTTGTTCACAAAACACATCACTCTTACTGTGATTTTACTTCACTCTTGTTCACAAAACACATCACTCTTACTGTGATTTTACTTCACTCTTAGCATGATCTTACTTCACTCTTGTTTACAAAAGACATCACTCTTATTATGATTTTACTTCACTCTTGTTTACAAAACACACCACTCTTGGCATGATTTTACTTCACTCTTGTTTACAAAACACATCACTCTTAGCATGATTTTACTTCACTATTGCTTACAAAACACATCACTCTTAGCATGATTTTACTACACTCTTGTTTACAAAACACATCACTCTTAGCATGATTTTACTTCACTCTTGTTTACAAAACACACCACTCTTAGCATTATTAAGGTAGTGATGCATGAGATTTCTGTGCATTCAATGAAAACTTCTATTATCTTCGATAAGATCAAAGCAAGCATTATTAATTCATATAGATGGAGCTTAGTGTATTATTACAGTGGGTGCACATAAACTCATAAAATTACAATTTCTGAAAAATAAATCTCATAAAAATTGTCTTCCATTCTCTTATTTGTACAAACACTGAATGTACATGGTCAATTGTAGTATTTCGTGATAATCTGTATCCGAGATGCCAATGTATCGATCATTCATGCCTCATCTGAAATAAAGGAGTTATACAAAGGCATATCAGCAGGGACCGAAAAATCATGTTAATCGAAAAAAAATTGGCCGACTGCTCTGATCTTCACATTGTATGTATCTCCTCTTATAAACCGGGAACTCTTCCCCTTCCCCGTCCCCTTCCCTATGGCTGGATGCAGTGTATCTGATCTTCATGCTGTTCAGATTAACTGACGCCGATTGTTGGAACTCTTCCTATATATGCTCATAAACTTTGCCACAAATTCTGCAACACCAAAATAAACCATTTGATTAATTGCTGAGCAATCCCTTCAATTGAGCTCCCTGCCACCACCTCTTGCCCGTAGTGGACCACCACCTTCCCGTCAACCTCATCGCAGCTGCACGGCAACGGAATGGTCAGATTCTGGCCCACTTCGGTTAAATCGGCATTAGGTATCCCGTTGGCAGCCTGAATTTCGACTGCGGTGACGATGTTGGAGAAGACCTCGGCGGCGATGTGCCAGAGACCACGGTGTAGACGGGGCGGCCGTTGGAGACGCCGGTGCCGTTGCGGAAGATGCAGAGCAAGGGGATTCGAAGCTTTTGCTGGGCGACCTAACCTCATTTTGGTATCAATCTTTTACAAAATTACCATAATACCCCCGCCTTGTTATTATGGAGTAAATTTGTGATGGATGGAACTAATTTCTCTTTAAATTAGAAAATTAATACTAGCCCTTGATTTTTTTGATCTTGTGGCTATTATTTGTTCTCTAGTTATATGGTTAAGAGGTGTTTGTCATAGATCATGACCCTATTAGTTTGTATTTAAATATAAATTATAATCGCACAAAAAACGTCCTTGATAAATTACAAAGGTGAAAGCTTTGAAAGCAATATATGATAATTTGACACGCATACCAAATATTAGTTCACTAGGATAAACAATATTTGTGTGTGAATAAACTAACATAAGTACATACCAAACAAATCCAATACTAAGTTAGTTAGTTTTGTGTGAATAAACTAACATAAGTAGATATTTTGTGTATTAGATAAATAAAATAATTATTTAAGTTCAATGATTGATATACTATTAGAGTATTAGTTTGTATTTAAATATAAATTATAATCTCACAAAAAAGTCTTTAACAAATCACAAAGGTGAAAATTTTGAGAGCAATATATGATAATTTGACACGCATACCAAATATTTGCCCACTAGGATAAACAATAATTTTTCTTGGATATTAAATTTTTCAAAATTTCACTAAAAAATAGTACTACTATATTATTGCATTTGACTTTTACTATATTTGACATGTTAATTTTATTTTATAGCAACTTATTATATTATATTTTACTATACTATATAAAGATGGACTATATTCCACATATTTTTTTAATATTTGATGTGCTACTTTCTTTTTTACATTCATATTCATTAGAATCCGGCTATTTCTAAATCGGAAAATTAATGACTGATTAAATTTTATGCAAATGTCTCTTTACTCCTATGGAACTCAGATCATTATATGAATACGGGTTAATCGATTTTCAATTGTTCGTTTTCAGTAAAAATTCAAAATGATTTTAACCTCTCAAATAGCAACATACTATCACTGCATCGTTCCATCTCAAAAATAAAACAAAATTATACAATAGCTGAAATAGAAACATACTCTCACTTTATCGTTCCACTTCAAAAATAAAACAAAATCATAAATATATTTGTTCCAAATTCCACAAAATGAGTTATTCATCACAAACACAAACAACACTCAGAAGCATAAAAAAATGCAGCAACTTAACAGTCTCAAATTGATGCCGATTGCAAAGTTTTGCTGCTCTCTGTATCTCTCTCCTCCATGAAGTAATCCTGAAGAGCCGTCATTTCAATCTTGTTCGATCTCAAGCTCTTGATCGCCGCAGCAGTAGCCAAGGCGCCGGCCACCGTTGTTATCACCGGAATCTTGTATGCCAGCGCCATCCTCCGGAGCTTCAGGCCGTCAATCTGGTCAAGCTGGTCGCCCGAGCTCGTCACCACCATCATCTGAATCTGCCCGTTGGCGATCATGTCAGCGGCATGAGGCCGCCCTTCGTGCATCTTCAGCACGCGCTCGACGGGGACGCCTCCTAGCTCGAGGACTTGAGCCGTCCCGGACGTCGCCACGATCTTGAAACCGAGGCTCGTGAAGGCTACGGCGATGGGTCCGAGATGGGGCTTGGTCAAGTCGTTCACGCTGAGGAATAGTGTCCCCGATAGAGGTGGCTTCTGCCCTGCGGCTATCAGCGCCTTGGCGAAGGCGATGGAGGATCCATAGTGGATGCCCATGACCTCGCCCGTGCTCCGCATCTCCGGGCCAAGGATGACGTCGGCGCCTTGGAACTTCTCGAACGGGAGGACTGCTTCTTTTACTGATATATGCCTTGGGATGATCTCATCTGTGAAATGCAGGTCTTGAAGAGACTTGCCAGACATAACCAGTGCTGCGTACTTAGCTAGTGGGTGACCGATCGCCTTCGACACGAATGGGACGGTCCTCGAGGCTCGAGGGTTCGCTTCGAGCAAGAAGACATCTCCAGAGGCTGTGATTGCATATTGACAGTTCATAAGTCCACAAACATTCAAGCTCTTGGCTAATTTTGTAGTCCAAGACCTAATTGTCTCCAAGCTCAAAGACGACACTGTTTGTGTGGGAAGCATGCATGCTGAATCACCCGAATGGACACCGGCTTGCTCAATGTGCTCCATTATCCCACCAATCACAACATTACCGTATGAATCAGCAAGAGCATCAATATCGATCTCGATAGCATCGGATAAGTACTTGTCAACCAAAACAGGACGGTCAGGATCCACCTTAACTGCAGTTTCAAGATAAGTAATGAGCTTCTCGTCACTGTAAACAATCTCCATTGCACGGCCACCCAGAACATATGACGGTCTAACCACAACAGGGTAACCAACCTCCGCTGCAATAGCAAGAGCATCTTCCTCGCTCCTTGCGATTCCTCCTTGCGGCTGCTCAATCTTTAACTCTGTCAGGATTGCGTTGAATCTCTTCCTATCCTCAGCAGCATCAATAGAATCAGGCGATGTGCCCCAGATGCGAACATTTCCAGAACCACTTCTGCATTTGGGCTTGTGCTCATCTATATATTGTTGAATAGGAAGAGACAGTTTCAGCGGAGTTTGCCCACCAAACTGCACAATAATGCCATCAGGCCTTTCCAAGTCAATGATGTTGATAACATCTTCCACCGTGAGAGGTTCAAAGTAAAGCCGATCACTGGTGTCATAATCAGTTGACACTGTTTCAGGGTTGGAATTCATCATGATTGTTTCAAAGCCTGCGTCCTGAAAGATAAAGAAAAGAAGATATAAGCAAGGACAATCAAATTGATGAAACTGAAATCAATTAAAATTAAGTTCCCCTTTTTCTTATTTTTGCACTAACTGAATCACATCCCATTTGGAACTTCAACAAATTCCTCTATCCAACTAATCAAAGACAGAGCTCTTATATAAGTTTAGTATCAATAAAATTGTTTTGCTGCTACATACGAGCAGTGAGTATATAAATCATATGAAATGGCACTATGGCATAAATTATATTTTCATCTTGGATTCTTGGCCTATAATCTCAAAATAAACCATATAGATTTACAAGCTATAGTCAGATAGCTAGTGACATTTCCATCCAAGTCCTACAATGATTTATCACATGTATCATCCAAGATTGGAGTAGGAAGATCAATCGGCAAATATATATGCTAATTAATAACAGATCATATTAACTGTTGCACATTTGCTAATCCATTTGGAAGATTTCTTGTAATGTAGTTGGGGAACTAAATTGCAAACGAGAGAACACAATAGGAGATTAAACGATCACCAACCTGAAGGGCAAATGAAGTATGGCAGCAGCAGTAATCAAATTCAATTCCCTGGCCAATTCGATTTGGTCCCCCACCAAGGATCAAAACTTTTTTCTTGTTGGTAGGAGCTGATTCACATTCAGTTTCATATGAAGAATACATGTAAGGGGTATCAGCCTCAAATTCTGCTGCACATGTATCAACTCTTTTGTAAGCTGGTTTGACACCTAAAGACAACCTCTTTGATCGAACTTCCTTCTCAGTAGACTTTGTAGCAAAAGCTATCTGAACATCGCTGAAACCTCTCCTCTTCACTTCCCAGAAATCATCCTTGGTCAATTCTGATAAACTCCGTGCTAACAGGTATTGCTCCACATCCACGAGTTCTTTAAGCTGAGTGAGGAACCATGTGTCTATAAGACTCAATTCATGGATGCCCTCCACTGTCATTCCTCGCTTCATGGCAGCATATATGGAATGAATACGATCGGGACTGGGTACCCTCAGGCTGTATTTTAGTTGTTCCCAGTCCCAGTCAAGTTCCTTGACCTTTCCACAACCCCATCCAGAGTACCCACATTCTAGCGAGCGGACTGCTTTCTGAAAAGATTCCTGAAATGTCCGACCTACAGCCATGGATTCACCAACGGACTTCATTTGGGTGGTCAAAATAGGCTCAGAGCCAGGGAACTTCTCAAATGCAAACCTCGGTATCTGCATTCAAACATATAGAGTATATGAACATGCTTTTTGGACACAACACATCGAACCAAGAGTAACAAGATAGAGATAAATGAAAAGGGAAAACCGAACATTACCTTGGTTACAACATAATCTATAGAAGGCTCAAAACTTGCTGGTGTCTTCCTAGTGATGTCATTAGGAATCTGATCCAATGAATACCCAACTGACAATTTGGCGGCCATCTTGGCAATTGGGAAGCCAGTTGCTTTAGAGGCAAGCGCAGATGATCTTGAAACTCTAGGGTTCATCTCGATTATCATCACTTCTCCATCTTTGGGATTAACAGCAAACTGAACATTTGAACCACCGCATTCAACTCCAATTTCCCTGATAATCGCAATAGAGTAATCCCTAAGACGTTGGTACTCCCTGTCTGTCAAGGTCTGTGCGGGGGCAACAGTGATGGAATCCCCTGTGTGAACCCCCATAGGGTCGATATTCTCAATCGAGCAAATAATCACCACATTGTCTGCCAAATCTCTCATAACCTCAAGCTCATACTCTTTCCATCCCAACAGCGACTTCTCCACCAAAACTTGTGATGTCACGCTAGCCGCCAGGCCCGACTTACAAATAGCTTCAAACTCCTCCCTGTTATACGCAATTCCGCCTCCCGTCCCACCCAATGTAAACGCAGGCCGGATGATCAATGGGAACTCCCCAATCCAATTAGCAATCTCAAAACACTCCTCCAACGTTGTCCCAATCCCTGAAGGAGGTGTCTTGAGCCCAATATTCTTCATTGCCTGCTTGAACAGCTCTCTATCCTCAGCCTTCTTGATCGCATCAAGCTTCGCCCCAATCAGCTCCACTCCATACTTCTCAAGAGCACCACTCTCCGCCAAGGCAACAGCTAGATTAAGCGCAGTTTGGCCCCCCATCGTGGGCAACAGAGCATCGGGCCTCTCCTTCTCAAGCACTTGCTCCACCAACTCAGGCGTCATAGGCTCGATGTAAGTCCTATCCGCCAAATCCGGATCAGTCATTATCGTAGCAGGATTCGAGTTAATCAAGATCACCTCATACCCCTCCTCTTTAAGCGCCTTGCAAGCCTGCGTCCCCGAATAATCAAACTCGCAAGCTTGCCCTATCACAATCGGCCCCGCACCTAGGATCAAAATCTTCTTAATGTCGGTCCTTTTACCAATTTTTCCACCACTAAACCCCCCTACATTCGCTACATCGCCACTGCTCTTACCACCACCACCACGC